>NW_026623268.1:694759-761211 GCF_030028575.1 Malurus melanocephalus
AAAAAAAAAAAAAAAAAAAAAAAAAAAAAAAAAAAAAAAAAAAAAAAAAAAAAAAAGGAAACCACAAATTAGAAAAAAAAAAGTTTCCCCAACACCATCAGAGCTGTTCAGTGTGAAAGAATGAGACACAGAAAGCATATGTATTTATCCAATGCATTGTTGAGCTGTAGCTCTTTTTCCAGGCTCAATCGATAATTTTTCTCYTTAAATTCCCCCGTCCACTGTACAGGAGTCAGCTATGTTTGTTTACCAGCAGATAACYATCTTAATTAGACTACTGTATAGAAGCCCTGCTCTCTTCAAGCACAGAAATAGTTTTGTTCCCTCTGGCATTGTTTTCCTTGGAGGTGTCTCTTGCTAAACAGAATCTTTCACTGTTTAATGAAACAGACAAATGTAAATGCCAACCTGTAATCTTTGTGCCCATGTCACTCCCGTTCAAGTGAAACTAGACAGGACCCAGTTAATTAGTACAAGCCATTAAAACCAGATAAAAAGTGCTGTTAACGGCCASCTTATTTATTTCTAAGCATCTCATTTCCACAGGACCGAGAACAATTGGAATCATGTAAAACGACAGCCATTTTTTTATGTTTTGAGCATGAAGCCTGTGCACACTGCTGGCAAATTWTTGCAGAAGCCACAACAACTTGAGAAGCAAGTCCTGAGTAACTGAGAAAGCTATTCCAAGACCAGCATGTGCTCTCTGCAGGAACCCTCACAGCACACAGCCCATGTGCTGCCATTAGAAGTTTAAATCACCGTGGCACAAGAGTCACTGCTGCCTCATTGCTGGCCAAGGCCAATTCCCAGCACCAACAATCCTTGTCAGCCCACAGGGAATTCAGTAAAGATTTGTCTGTAGAAGAAGACAAAGCCTGGCCCTACTCTGTCACATCCTACCAAAGAGCTGTTACTTCTCATCCACAGGCTCCTGTTTTCTGACCCCCAGCACGTACTGCATGCCAATCCTCTACAAAGTACCTAAACACAGGGCAGGTTAGCAACACAGCAGCACCACCCTTTGCTTAGAGTTCACAAACTCAAGAAACTTCTTTGGAACCTTTGAGAAACTTGTTTTCCCAGAACAAATTTTCTGTGGTCATAGGGCCAGCACAATTCCATCATTCTGAAGAGGGTTATGAATAGAAGAAATTGTCAGTAAAGAGATGTAGAGCTTTCCTCACTCTTTTTTAGGATAAAGCCACCAAAAGTGCAGGGCCACATTCCTCTTCCAGTTTCTGCAACTTGCATGTTAAATCTAGAAGGAAGGCCTTTCTTCATGAAGGAGCCCAGTTGTGATTATCAGTCAGTTCCACACCTCTTCAGCGATAAGGAGCAACAAGCAGCAGTACCAGGGGAAGAACCATGCCAAAGCCCCACCAAAATAATTATAYTTTTCACAAAGTCAGTGACTGGGACAAGTGACAGAGAGGTAAAGGAGGGGGTTAGATGGACAAAGGATAGAACTATGCCCAAGTCATGCCTTCTAAATCTGGGCATTTCTTTGTGAAACAAGGAGTCACAAAAGCTAGCAGAATGTTTCTGTTCAAAGCATGCTTTGATGGCTGCCATTTTTTTTGTCAGTGTTGTACTCTTGCAACCTGAGAAACTGTAGGCTTTCAGTGCAAGTTAAGAAGATTGGCAGAAATTCTTACTCTGTCACTGGTTTTTTGCGAAAATTTACTCCAGCAAACTGCTAGCTTTTTCACAGTCACAACCTAAAAATAAAGTGAAGCAGATTAAGGCAGACAACATATCCAGTTCTGCAGACAAAGATCCAAGTTAAACACTTTTCTAGTGCATACTCACCATCCCTGCTCACCTCAGCAAAGGTAGGGAAGATTAAGGGTGGTAAATACTTCTCCACACAGTTTTAGCATCAACTGAAGCAGGACTGATGTCAGAAAAGCACACATTTTAGAGGTGGGTAATATTTCTCCACACAATWTTAGTATCAGCTGAAGAGGGGGTGATGTCATAAAAGCACATATTTTAGAATAGGCACATTCCACAATGTCTGCACAGTTTGTAACCCAGGGCTTCCACTGCAGCCCTCCACACAYCTCTTCTGCCAAAYGCCAGCACTGAARACAGGARCCCAAGCCCTGTCTCTGCCAAGAGYTCKCCTTCCCCACTTTGGGCTGATGACAATATAAATGTTGGAATTTTCTAGATGCACTGMATAKAGATGTTGAAAAAAGGGTCAAGGAGGACAATTCAGTGAACTAAAACATCAAACTCTGATATTCTCATTAYAGCACCTGGCCATTGTAGGGTTTATTTGGACCTGATCCAGCAGCCCTATTGTTGTATTGTGTTTAGTTAGGCTGTTGTGTACTAAATAGCAGGAGGATAAATAAACCCATCTTTGTTTAAGAAAGAAAAAGGAAAATTTCATTTTCTCAGCAGCCTTGAAGCTGTACAATTAAYGTTCACCAACTCAAACATAGCATTTATTCATTTGTCCTTTACAGCAAAAAATTATGATAATAGAAATAGTTGGATATCCTTCAGCTGCTTCCCACTCCAATTTGCTGTTTAATTAGTACTGATTCCAGGAAATTATGTGGTTATATTTTTCAATACTGTATGCTTTTATGTGATCTGACATTATGCAGTGACGTGATCAACAAATGCCCTGTGCTGGCCCTGGACTATTGCACCCACATCYGTCATGCCTGCTTTCCACCCATGTTCCAATGAATGCAATTAGAAAGTGAGTAAGCCTGTTTCTATCCCAGTCGTGTCTGTGGGCACAGATGAGGGATGGAATCTAATGATGAAGTTTAAATGAGATCATATATGACTCCTAATAACTTGGTCAATAGCTGAATAAAGTTATCTTTGTTCTCGGACTTCACCCATCTAAAGAAGTTCAATTCCACTTACATGTTTGCCTTGTTATCCTCCTACCCTTTCTCACCTGCTAAAGAACTCCTCAGCAGTTCTTCAAAGTCTTGAAATTGTGCCCAATATTTAATATGGTGAAAGTCAAGGGAATYTTACAAATTTGAACTAGGCTCTTCTTTAATCCCAGGGCATTTTCAATCCATTTCTAGARAAAAAAAAAAAAAAAGTGATTTCTCTCTATTTTTTTCCCTCTTCCCTTCACACACGCTAAAATGACTGGTCTAGAAGCTAAAGTCTAGACCTTAAGAAGCCCTAGAGATAAGAAGCAGCTCACAGCCAGGGAGGACACTTCCCTCTGACCCATCCCTGTGAGGCTCCAAGAGTGTAATTTCTTCTGATTCTCTTGTCCCCACACTGACTGGTGCCACYCGGCCCAGTGACTCAGGACATGACAGAGCACAACATGCAGACCTTTTAGACTTTCAGCAGCTATTTTGTTAGGAATAATAATTCTTTTTGAATGACAATGCCCACAGAGATGGTGAGGATTTATTGAGGATGACCTACTGTAGTCCATCCATCAAAGTGACAATCACTTACAAAGTTCCTGCTCTTACTGTACTTAATGAGCTCTTCACAAATTTCTGCAGTATTATTTTTGCCTAACAGAGAAGTSTCTCATGTGATTCTTAGGGAGAAGAATTTCCCTAAGGAGTAAAAAGATCTGCCTAAGCTCTTGGTGATCACAGCCCATGCTGATGTTTGATGGATGTTGCTGATTTATCATTTCCCACTTGCGCTTTCTACAGCACACCACACACTTTAGAATTAACATTTCCATGGCTATTTTGCAGTGAAATCTCATCACATGTTTCAGAGTAACAGGGGAACACAGTCTTCTGTCCTTCTGACTGCCAACTTACCTTGAGTGGGCATCAGAGGAACAATTCCTGTTTTGCTTGAAATGTGAATGACTGTAATGACTGAATCCTTTCTTTCTAGGGAGTGAAACCAGTGTCTTCSCATTTCCAACCTCTTGATCAACAGCCCTATAAATAAACAATAAGTAATATTCCTCCTGGAGGCAAAAATTCAAAAAGTAAGAAACTGCTTGTCCTCCCTTAATCTGTTACTACATATCCTTGAGGATATCTCTCATCTTCCCTTTATTGTTTTTCAGATTCTCTCATCGCATCGCTTGTCTCCAGTTTTTTTTCTGAATAAGTGTGTCTGTGACCACCTGTTCTCTCTCTTAGCTCTGGCATAAAGCAGAGGTCAACTCTTCTGCAGTCCCTTATTCTTGTGCTGGCAACCTCTTGTTTTCATTATTACCAAGACAACTGCCAAGCGATGTTAAAAATCCTCCTGAAAGGCAACCAAAATGCCCACGCTGCTTTTTCTCAGACTTWTTCTCAACATGCAGATGGCTGCATTTTTGGACAACTTGCCAGCTTCAAAAGCCCTTGTTCAAATTCAAAATTTCTACCAATCCCCTAGCATAGCCATGCTTTCTCTGCTCCAGCAAGGGACAGTGACCCTGATCCTGGAAAAACATTGACAATGGCATAGTTCAGAGACACTTTGAGATGAGAAGTTCCCATTTCTTCTAAGGCATCCCCAAACACCTGGAGAAGGCTGGTGATTAGTCCCAGAGGTTGACAGGCTCCTTTATCCTCCCCAACATCCTACAAGCTCAAGACAAACCCAAATTCTCCCACCACAGTGAAAACAACATTCTCCTGAGGAAGGAAAAAAAAGCCTCTAAAGTTGAAAAACTTCTATTTCCAAAGATTTAGCAAATCGCAACAGTTTTCCTGCCTATTTAACAAGTTTTGAGTGGCACAGATCACCTGAGATAACAGCTCCACGGCCCTGCCCAAACACCTTAGTGGAGATACTGGAGATAATCTCAGCCATTTCTCTGTGTAATGCAGGCTCTGACAAAGCTATCCTAGTGGAAGAGCCTGATTACTGCTCCTATTCCTCTGGTATCCATACAAAGCAGCACAACAGGGGTGTTTCTTCCAGACTGCCCTGTAGCCTCTAATCTAAACCAGGCAGATGTGATTTGAACTCTGTCCTGTATCCCCAAGTGTCTCTGCCCACACTGGTGAAACAAGAGTACACAGTGCCACAGTTACTGCCCTTCCCCAAGGGGCATCTCTCTCCTGAAATGCTCTCTTTTAAAATTCACATTCTTGTATTTGATTAATATAAGTTTGTGCCTAGCTTCTAGACAATTTAACTGCTRTTTCCCAGTTAAAATCAGTCAAAAATAACTCATCCAAACAGCTTTCAAATCCTCTCCATAGCCAAGACACAGGGGAGGTAGCACCTTTGGCTGCACAGAAAGGTGTGGGCCACACAAGTCACGTAAAAGATGCTAGCTGGAATAAGAATGTGCATGTCCTGGAAAYACTTGTATGTAGGTCAGAGAGTCTTTAAATATGCATTGAAACCATATTAATGTCACTGACCTGCCTGATCACAAGTGCAGCTGCTGCCTTAAACCATTTTAAAATTGTTTCTTCTGAGAGGGAATACTGGCTGCCCCTCGGATCCTTCCTTTATCTGTAGATGGGTGGAGGGGAATTATTTACTATCAGATGTTCAGCTATATTTACTGATTTTCATAAGAAAGGAAACTTGAAAAAGGACACTTTGTTCCCAAATAATGGACTGCAAAGATTTATCATTGGAGACATTTGGCACCAGAGCTGAGGGGAAGTTTTTATTTCTGTTGTTCAGCTGTGCTTTGCCTCAGGTTAACTCATACTTTGTGTTCTGCTGCAGCTAATCTCTGTTTCTTTCCATGAGCATGAAATAGTAGTTTTCTTTAGGGAAAAGATAATAATAAAGACAAAAAAAAAATCAACAAAAAGCCCCTTATATACAGAGACAGCAAGGATTACTTGTAACYGCCATAATTTAAGGGCAAAAAGAATCCTCTTATCTCACCTGCAGAGTGGATTTAAAAAATGAGAGCAGGAAGAGAAATTACTTGCTGAAAGGAAGTTTTGGAGGGCATTRTTAGGGTCCAAGTACAGATTTATGTGGCCTCCATGCTGTAGTCTGATATCTTTCATACACTTTGGCTTAGACAGACAGTGAAAAGGAGCCGGAGCAGATACGAGTTCTCTGACATCTCTCTTACCTGTTTACTCACTGCCTGGTAAAATGGTAACTTCTCTCCTGATTAGGATGTTCAGTGYACAGCACAAAGGCTAGGCATTATCTACATAAATAGTTGCAGCAGGGTGGAGGTGCACACGTGTCTGTTGACAAGCTCACTGCACCTATGTTGGTAGAAAATAAAGAAGAGCACCTGCTTCTCCATTTCCAGCATCATCAATCCTTTGCTTCTGTGCCAAAGAAGAGAAAACACACTGCTGCACTAATGGTGGTGCCTCATGCAGGACTGTTCCCCTAAGTGTCTCCAGACACTATTTTCTCCCTCTTAAACTCCTTCCCAAGGCCATAAATGAACCTGCCCCAATGCAGACACGTCAGTTCAATGGCACTGCAGCAGTGCAGACATATGAGAACAGCTGGGTTTGGTGCACAGGTTCTTCTCTAAAGAGGATATCTCACAAGAGCAAAATTACCTCGCAACCACTAAGTAAAGAATTCCTGTTGGTAAAATAAACTTGTGCTTACATACACGCACACACTTGTATATGGCCTGTGGCACAACAGAACAATTTTACCTCCAAGTATCCACAGAAGAGTTAAGCAAAACCACCTTTGTTCATGTTCCAGATCTTTCCTCAGGAAGATGGCAGGCTACAATATCAGCACRTAATTAAGGAAGGTGGCTATCCTGCTCATCTAAATGTGCAATTAAAATAATGTCACTTTATATTTCCACTTCGTAAAATACTTTGAGATCCTCACATGAAAGCTCTGTCCCAGTGCAAAGCTTCTTCAGTGGAGCAGATGGCATGTGRTACACTTGTCTGTGTGTGAACCCTGTTGTCAATGCTGTTATAATTAGTTAAGAATYATCCCTTCTGCTGTTTGACAATGCTTGGTAAGGGCTGGCATTTCCACAGGAGCAACTGTATCTTGGTGGCATGTCCTTAGGCTGCTTCCATCACTGTTGTTGTTGTGTGTAACTATATTTTGAAGAGCATTGTGCCTATATGGTTGAAACACAGCACAAAAAAGGTGWACATCAACTAAATGAAGACTAAAGGAGAGCTTGAGAGGCAACCTTGTCCATTGCTCTGCACAGAGCAAGGTCAAGCACTCCCAAACATTTCCCGAGCAGTTTGTCTAACCCATTTTAAAGACTGTCAGTGATAGAATCCCATATTTCCTTAAAGAATTCTTAGTTTGTACTAAATGTGTAGTTATCTAATATTCAATCTCAGATTCCCTTGGGGAACTATATGCCCATTATTTCTAGTCTTCTTTCATAAATAATTCTTTTCCATCCAAGGAAAATTTTTTATACATATTCAGATATATTTTTATACCTGCAGATTATTGTATATGATACATTGTATTCCTTTTCATGGCACTGAAAAATATGCAAAGTGTGTTCCTCTCCACTTCATCCATCCTTCCGCTGMAAGTCTATGGCTGAATAAAAGGAACACTGGAAAAGAAAAAGAAAAAAAATAGGCACAGGAACTATCTTTCAAAGTCATTGCTGTTCAGCAGACCAAGGCTGGAAAACAAGCATAAATGTGTTCTAAGTATATCAGTCTGTGAGCTTTGTTTTGGGTTTTTTCACATGAATGGGTGTTACAGAGATTCTGCCTTTGCCAACAGGAATGAAGCACCTTGAAACAGGCATGGATATATCTAGCTGAATAAAAGTAAATAAATTACTGATGCTGACTGTTGGTACTCTACAAATAAATGCAAAAAGAGAATTTGAAACAAATTTGAGTAACTCATGTAAACATCATCACATGCAAGGCCCAGGAAGAGGGTCAGCCGCAGTTCCCTCGTGGCAAAATGCATCCATGCAAAACACTCAGGATTTCTTCTGCATCTTAGAGCACCCAAACCCTGTAATTAACTTCTAAATTATAGAGATTTTTTTAATATCTGAATTGTTCTCAGACTCACTAACAGGAATGTTACCTGCATTTGTAATTCACATTCTCCAGCTGCAATAATTACTTTTCTGCTAGAAGAAAAGAAGCAATGTCTAAGACAAAAGAGAAGTGGCAAGGCTTTTCTCCGCTCTGTGCTTTACTGGATTCCTACAAAGGAAATTAATTGCTGGGCTGAATCACACAATAAGTCTGTTATGCTCAGATCTTGTCCCTGACAGGTACCCACAGCCAGTGCTTCAAATCCTCATAGACAGTCACACAGTATTGTTCCCAAAGAGGATGCTCCTTCCAAAACCAAGGTGCATAAGACTGGTTAATGTCTTGAAGCAGAAGGGCTCAAATCTTTAATGTTTTACTTCATCAGAGCTAGTGCAAMTATAGATATTTACCTGAGTGGGATCCTCTCCAGTCAAATTCAAAACCTGAGTAACAGTGTCCAAAACAGTGAATTTCATAAGAAAAAAGGCAGTAAAAAAAAAGGTCATGTAAGTTCATAATACCATCCTTCCCTTTACCAAGTTCTCTTAATCTCTGAAGTAAAAATAAGTGGTTGAAAGAAAGGTCTAAATTACAGCTTTAAATATTTCTTTATATACTTTTATTTTTCATTACAATCCATTTGATCAAGTTCTAAAATTTCTACTATTTCCTTAAGATATTTTACATCTTAAATACAAACGTATGTAAAGAGCTACCCTTGGTCTCCTGTGGGTAATTCCCTTGAACAATTTAACTAAGCATCAAGACTTCAGGAAACCCTCTAATCTATCTTCTAGCCAAGTACAAATCAAGTTAACCAAAACCATTCTTTATTTATTTGTTCCTAAAATCTTTAGGAAGCAGAATTTGTCTATGGATAGAGAGTTCCAGGGCYGAGCTGCTGAAAAGTGTACCTCAATTTTTAGCCTAAATTTCCCTTTCTGCAATTCAAACCCATCCAKATTTGCCCTGTTTGTGTGTCATTACATACCTGTAGTGCAAATAACTCCACCTAAACCAGATTGCCTCAGACATCCTTATCCTGTTCTGGCCACTGAGTGGTTTCAAATGACCATTAAATGTGGAGTGAGCAGCACAGAGGCAGAATTGCAGTGTCCACAAGCACAGCCTTGGCAGCAATTCCATGGCTGCAGAGCTGGATATGCACCACCATCCCACCTCCATCCTGGAGCAGCTCTGTGCATCAAATCCATCTTCCAAGGTGATGTCCAGAGATCCACATCCCCCAAACTGTACCTGCAAGGGCCAGACTCAGGCTCTKCAGTGCTGCTCAGTGGAAAGGCAGACTCAGTGACATGAGCATTGAAACAAATACTAGAGTATCATGCTTGCCTCAATTATTCTCAGCTTTTAAATATATATGTGTATATATATATATATATTTATACATGTACATGTATACATATATATGTACATACATATATATACTCATGTGTGTATATATATATATATATATATGAGTGTATCTATATTTATCGTGCATCTAATGGGGAAAAAATTATCTTAAGGCAAAAAAAAGTTAATTCAGGATGATGTTAAAAAGGCTTATTCTATTTTAAGTTTCTATCTCATCTACTCCTGCTCATTTTTCTAAATAAATACATCAAAGTGTCAAAAAAGAAGTTGCTTGGGATTAAAAGATAGCATCTTCTTGCAAGAGACAACATTTTCCTTGGAGAATATCAAAAGGAAGTACTTGGACTTTCTCAAAGTTTTSTTCAGAAATAAAAAGTAATGACACAATGGTCACAAAAAATGTGGAAGTCCTTTGTCACCAAACATATTCAGATTCAGCATTTGGCAGAAAACATGTCCTAAGAAAGAAGTCAGCCAAGCTTTCACACTGTGGCTCAGGCTGCCTGCTCACWTGAAGCAGGTGACATTTCTCTTTTCAAGACCTGGATCACCATGCAGCAAGAGGAACAGATTCAAAAGATCACTTACCAGCCACAGCCAGTTTTACTGGAGTTTTTTGGTTGTCCAKGTAGGCATCCCTTGGTCTAGATGGCATTTCCATGCTGATCTTTCAGCCTGGTGTAGTTAACTGACCTTACACAAGTTTCCCGTGCTTTGGAGTTGTTTTTATCTCCTGTGTGGGGTAGATATTTCCCTAACAAGCTTTAGCCATCATCCAAAACCCTTGCTTTGCTTACCCAAATGCAGCAGCATTTTAAAGTGTGGTGTATTATTATTAATGTATGTACATTCCATAGAATTTTTTGGGTTGGAAGAGACCTCAAAGCTCATCTATTTCCACGCCCTGCCGTGACAGGGACCCCTTCCCTTGTCTTTCTTTCTCAGAGCCCCATCCAACCTGGCCTGGAGCTCGTCTGAGGATGGGACATGCTCAACTACTCTGTGCAAGCTGTTTCAGTGCCTCACCACACTACCAATAAAGAAGCTTCTTCTGGTGTCTAATCTAAACCTACCCTTTTACAGTTTAATTTATGTGTGATTGGCAATTTTATGGGAGAGAGGAGCACGGATCAGAGCAGGGGGAAAAAAGAGATTAAGCTGTCCTCCTGGGAAATTCTGAAAGTCTTCAGAAKAAAGAAGTTACATTACACCATAATGTCATTAATTTTTCAACATATTCCAAATAGAAGTGAGACATTGTCAAACACATGATAAGGCATTGACAATTACAAAGCTCCTTAAATATTGATGTGAATTGAGTGGGTCATTTTATTTTTTGGCTTAGCAATATTTTACCTTCTATTACTTTGAGAGTACTCAAACATGGAAATGGGAGCAGGATGCTTTTAAATGGGTAGAGCACCAGAGAGAACAATRTGAAGAATAAATTGAAATCCAAATCTCATACACAAATTATTATTAACGCTAATTCCCACATATTACAAAGCAGCTTCTTTGCATGTATGACATTGSCTTTTGCACCCAAACATGACTTTAATTAAGATCTAACTTATTCATGACTATAATTCAGATCTCACTGCTACTCTAGTCAAATGAGTATAATTAATCCCAGAGGGTAGATCTAAGAGAACTAGGGTTTCCTTCTTACTCTACATTTAGGCAAACATAATAGATGCTGGAAGATCCATCTGGAAACCTGGAAATTTAAAGAGTTTTACAGAGTTGGAAGGGAAATGCTAAACAAAAATATTGTTAAAAAGTACTTTCATAAAGGCTCATTCAGTTTAATTTATTCTTGTAGATTAAGAATAGAAGTGGAACAATAGAGGCGATTAACCAAAGTAAAGCTGATAAACTTTTCATAATGATTTTCTTGTTTATTARGAAATAGAATCATAGAAGTTTGTTTAGCCCATCCACACACAATTTTAAAAGGGATTAATGAGGTGGATATTCATTTTTATTCCTCTCCTGAGGAGAATACAAATCAATTTGCTGTGGAAGTTGTCAGTGGCATAACCAAGGTAGGACTTCCAAATGCTCCACATTTATCAAACATTCAGTTATCTCAGTGTCCCCACACACAGCATACTGAATCCAGAAAACAAAACAATGAAGACAATTTAGTCCATAAGGTTTGTTCCTTCCTCTAGTACACCACCCATCCCCTACAGCTGCTTTGCTTTTCACTCAGCTSCTCCTGCCCACACACTTCCCAGCACCTTTGTCCCTTGTCCACAAGGCACTAACTCCATCTTTTCCAGCCAAAACACTCCTCATCCAGTTCCCCTGTCATGAAGGAAAGCTGATAGAAACTGATTTTGCACCGAGGACCACCTCACTTTCCAGCAGGTCCAATGTCAAATCAGCCTCTAAAACAGACTGCAAGAAATTACTGCTCACACCCAGTTTAAATTTTTATGTGCTCTGCCATGACACTTGATGATGCAGTAATTTGAGGACTACACTTGCATTGCTGTACCCTGAAACTGTTTTCTGGTTTGCACATGTTCATTAAAGGTAAATWGGGTTCAACCATGCAAGCATGTTTGCTCCTTAGAGCAAAACTTCTCTTAGTACCTCTAAGTGCAACTTTCTTTAAAATTATTCTCAGAGTGACAAAAAAAATAGAGTCCATTTCACGAGGGAAGAGGAAAGTTGAACTCAGTATTATGAGGTCAGCTAATGCATGAGGTTTGTAAAGCCATAGTCAGCTGGTGTGCTGACTCTATGGAAGTCACTATTGAATGGCTGTGAATGAACTCAGGCTGCTTTTGGCAAAACTTAGAGGTTCTTTTAAAACTGCATTTCACAATACATACATACAAGAAAAAAATAAAGAAAAAAAGAAACAACTTTGCAGACAATATTTTTGGAGTGAGCTCACTCAACCAGGTGATGAAAACTGGGGTTTGATTCTGCTCTCAACATGTYTTTCCAACTGTGTGTTTCCATAATTTTCACTAATTTTTGCCTTAGTATGCAAAAAGACAAACCCTCACAAAGAACAGTTTATTTAGTTGTTTACCACTTGTCACAAGGTTTCTGYTAAGAATGACATAAGAATGTTCATTCAGTCATGAACACAATACAGTTACTCTGATCTCAGTCCCAACCCAGAGAAGAACACCCCAAGTTTAACAGGGAGATGGAAGGTTTGTTTAATCTCCAGAGGCATTTCTGAATTTTTACATCCCACACAAAGCCACCAAGGGAAGACTATGTCACTTTAGGAGGAGGCAACTGGAATGTCCTCGCTAAATTGCATTTGACTCAATCAGGTCTTAAGGTGATGCACTGCTTCAAATTACACAAGTATTTTTATCTAAGAAATATACTGAACAAAGMATGTGTGAGGTTCTTCACGGTAACTGACCTACACAGTACTAAAGAAAAGTTAAATCTGAGCCAGGACTAAGAGGCTGAGAGATCAGAAATGAAGTTTACATTGCCTTGCAGCAGGTCCAAGGCAAAGTTGTGCTCCATGCATCCTTTACTGCGGATTGTACCATGGACATCTGTGAGCACAGCAGCAGCAGTGTTCTGCCGGACACACAAGTCTGAACAGCTTGTGCTGCATGAAAGACAATTGGAGAGTCAATTCAGAGAGGAAATAAAAACCTATTAGATTGTCTGTTTCATCCYCTTAGCACTATAAGACTTCACTCTATAATAATTTCATATCATTTATTCTATTCTAGTTTAAAGTGCCTGGGGTAAAGAAGCTTCCCCTGAGATATTATTTGCAGCTTGACAGATCTCAGTATGTGGAAGCATTTCCTAATACACAACACTCATGTTTCCCTTTGAAATTTCATCACATTACTCCTGGGCACCCCTCCTAAATCAATATTTCCTTTCCTTCCATCGTCACCTCCAAGTTTCAGCAAAGCACCCCTTCTGCTCCCATTTAACAATCCCATAATACACAGCAGRTTTTATTCTTCTAGAAGCATAAATCAACTCCTCAGCAGCTCTGTTATTTGTGCCTTCACAATGTTTCAAACCTGAGGACAGGGCAAGAGGGGCTGCGGGCAGCCTTGGTTTCTGCCACTCAGCCCTGATTCACAGCCACAGCCAGCCTTGCCTGGGCTCAGGGTKCTCCACCTTGCAAATGTATTCTGCTCCTTTGCATAAAGTGTAGTGCAAGGGTATAAATCCATGTGTTAATCCTTGATTGAGGTTTTCTATTTAAAATTGATGCATTTGCCACGTAGCAATTTGGGCAGTTAAACAGTAAAATTAGGAATAAAATCCACTTTTTCTTYCCATGCGTTTTGGTCAAAGGCTGGCAGGTGGCAGTGCATCCTTAGGAATTAGCCATGGAAACACAGCCACTGCAATTCTCATTTATCATTTCTTTAATTGTGGGGAGCATAATATTTTCTTTTCACCTTCTTTCATTTCACGTTTTTTCTTTTTCCTAATTATTTTCCTTCCTCATCTCAAGTAGTTGTTCCACCCATTCCTACATGGGAAATAATTTAATACAATGTGTTTCACATCCTGTCTGCATGTGTTCARGTATGATGACATTTTTGGTTTATTCCTAAAGGTCCTGTATGCTCATGGACATTGGAAAAAGTTAACCTGCAAGTTCAGTAAGAGAGATACTGAAATGAATCAAGCTGTTTGGGGCAAAAGCTGAAAGGAGAAGAAAATCTGTAATAGCAATCTTGCTGATGCAAAAGGTATCAGCCAGCTAGCTAAGTCCGCCATGGAAATATGCATTGCTGGTCTTTGACAAAAGAGCAAAAGCTTATCTGATGGAAGCCCAGATGAGACTGAAAACATTGTGGAAGAGGAGAAAAAAACAACACTGATACCATTTGTGTGTTGTCACACCTCAGGCAGAGAAGTAGTTTGTGTTTCAGGTCATCATAAACATCTTAGGGAGAACAGTGGGGCACCCCAGCAGCATCTCCTGAATCAGAGAGCACTCCCACGCACTCCAGGCTCAGTGCTGGGTGGTGGGATGAGGAAGAGCTGCTCAGACTGTCACCTGAAAGGCACTGCATGGAGCAGGGGCACCCCTGTGCCCTCAGTCCAGCCCAGAGGGGCTGTGGGACAGCTGAGCACTGAGGAGTGAATAGTTCAGAAGCAGTGAACTCCAAGAAGCTCCTTATACAGGTTTAAATCCCCTCGCTCCACATCTCCCCCATCCTGGCTTTAGTGTACGAAGCAGCTGCTCAAGCACCAGGCTGGCCACTTGAAAGAAAAGAGCAAAAGGATGTGAGGCAGCAGTTTTGGGACAGGAGCACCCAAGGGCAGCTTTCTGGCCGTGGAGGAAGCCATGAGTATCATGTCCAGACAGGAAGATGCTGTTAGAAATTGAGGCACAGGCAGGAGAAAAAGCCCATGACTACACGGCAAGAGCAGAGGAATGCCCAGATGGAGAGGGCAGAGCAGAGCCAGCCCACAGTCCTGGAGGAGAAGTCAGCCCCTACTCTGAATGCCAAATCCATGGGCAGGCAGGGTAGCACTGCTTGAAACAGCAGCAAAGCGGGGAGGACGGAAGCAGGACAGGCATGGCTGCTCTCCTGAGGACAGCCTCTTCCCATCTCTCGTCTGCACAGCCTTTTTCTCAAAGAAACATTCACCGGGGTGACTTTTGCCCCCAGCACCACAGAGGCAAAAAACCTTGTTTCTTAGGAGTGCTGCTGTCACAGGCCTAGCCCCCATGACCTGCYTTTCCAGACACTGCTGTTTACCCCTGGTTCTCAGGGCAGGAGTGGAGACTGGTGGGCTTCAGAAACCAAAAGAACCACACTGACCCCCTCATGGCAGTCACAGCCCTCCCAAAGCTGCTGAGCACTGCAGCACTCTTCTCCCTTTGCTCCCACCAAACTCCACCAAAAGCTCTTGTCACACTGTGTCAGTGTGTGACCAAACTGTCCCAATCCCCAGGGAGCCCTAGGGCTCCCCATCCTGTCCCACAGCCCTCACAGCTCTCCTGTGGGTCACCCCAAACCCCAAAGGGAGCACTGCCAGCTGCACTGCCCCTAGGGTCACCCCAAACCCCAAAGGGAGCACTGCCAGCTGCACTGCCCCTAGCTCACCACTGCCAAGTTGAGCTCTGCCCAACCTGCCAAAACACCTTCAGCCTCCTCCAGACACAAAAATCACTCTGGCCATTTATTTTTATTTTTTTTTAGGTTTATTAGCTAATTGCTGTTGCCTCTTGGTTATGGCTGCAAAAGACCTTTTCCCTTCAACTACTCAGTCCTTGCACTGTGAYGCAGGCTCACATTTCAGTGTTTTAAGTTATGAACCATTATCTGAGTCCCTGGTTCCTCATTATGGTACTGATCCAAAATCAACGGAGGCTTTCCTCTGGCTTCAGCACTTTCTGGATCAGACTGACAGCCCCGGCACAGCAGCATCTGGCATGCTGATGGCTGGTTTGAGCGAGCTGTTATCCAAGAGACCTCAGAACAAAATGGCCAATAACATTTGGAGGCAAGGGCAGAGTGTTACRGAAGAAATCAGCAGTGGGCATTTAAAAAGCAACATGAGGTGGAAAGCAACAGATCCCTGAAGCAGTTCAGAAATCCCTTGCAAGGAGATGAGGGGCTAAAAATGTGCCCAGCTTGGCTGAACAAGCACACGGGCGACAGACCAGRTAAGAACAGAAGGAGAAGTGCAAAGAAATTTCAGACCAAACATCAAGAAAAAGGTCCCCAGGCAGACCTCTGCTTAGCTTCTGGAACACTTTCCAACAGAAAATAATGCCAAGCTATCAATTGGTATAYTGAAATGCAGATTTGACAAAGCACCAATAAATACTCTATTGAGAACAATTCTACAGTGACAAAGCTATGGATGCTCAAAGGCTTTTCTCAGCACTAGGCTATGTGATTTTTTAGGATACTAACTGGAAAAATGACAATCCTTTGCTCCTTTGAGATAAAAACCAAAGGAGCCATGCCAAATTACTGTACCATATATGCAAATATCTGAATGCAAATTATGTTGTTATCCTTGTGTATACTCCCAAGGAGCCATAGCATCTTTTAAGCCCTTTCTTCTTCACATACAGTGGATGTAGCCATCCGTGACAAATTTGTGTTTTCTTTTCTGAGAARTAATATACTGTATTCCTCAGTGGCAGAGAAGTGAATGGAGCTGCCATTTAYAAAATTTAAATGTTTACACCCAGAGGGCAATTAAGTCAGTTTTATATGATAATGTTATAAATGAAATGCTAATAAGTACTGTAAATGGCCATGTAATCACATCCCATCATTTGCCAATTATTTGGGGGTGGGGGGAGCTGAAAGCCAGCAGTAGAGCTGAAGATGATGTGCTACTGTAAATGAGAAAATGCAGGTACTRTGTAATGTGCAGCCCTGACAGTGGCACTTTCATAACAGGAATTCGAATTCCTAAGCAATGTCTGATTTCACCTTGCATTATTATGTCAGTAGCTGTAATAAATTGCTCTGACGGAGGCATTTTGTTACAAGAATTGCCAAGGGATTTATGGAGATGAAAATTGGAATTTCAAAGGACCTGAAGTGCACACCTACTGCAGGAGCTCACAGTGCCCAGGGGTGGCTTTGCCTGGGCTCCAAGGCTGTGGTACAACATCGTGCTCTGGAAACTGTTTAGGTGCTTTGTTGTGCAATTTTGTCTGAGTGAGAAGTCCTTAAACAGAAATTATTTTCTATAACCCTGGGCCAAAATGGTTTCTGGACAATCCATCTTTCTACCCCCTTGAGGGCCAGTTTTAGTGAGCTCTCAACAAAGTAGAAACTTACTTTCAGTAAGGACTCARAGTCTTAAGTATAAGGGAATGCCTGTAAAACTTTTTAGAATGTCATAGATTAAAGCAAATCACACCATGAGCTACTTGGCACATAAAACCTGGTGGAACAAATCAGACTCTGGTCCCAGRAGGTCCATCTCATGGAAAAGGGTGTGAAGCACATCTCAAAGCTTTGGGAGCTACTGTTGACCCCATTACACATGTGACTAAACAAGAAAAGCCCACCAAGACCTCTTCCCAAATCAAGCCTTCTCCYGAAGATTATCCAGGACCCAAAATCACTTCCACTCACACCAGTCAGACACCAAAAAGCTGCTCATCAATTTGATGATTTGAAGGTCAGGATCTCTTTTGTTCTGGAACCTTTTCCTGGACAGTCTCCCTGGGAGACAACAAGGAGGGAAAAAAGCTGAAATGAGAAAAAACATCAAAAATTCACCAAACTAACAATTAACTGAATATATCTCACCATAGCTATGACAGCATAAGGTATTGAGTAGAGCAAAAAGCTCCTTGTCTCACTCCTAGGGTTCTTCTGTGTGCAGACAAAATTTCCCAGAGCTGATACAATCAGTGCAAAGCAACAAGCAGAATGTGGAGGAAAACCTTTTCACACTGATACAGCATTGYTTGGTTCCACAATAGCAGCACACACCCATTTTGCACCAAAAATGAAGATTCAGGTGCCTGAGTGCCAAGCCTTTTTGCTAAAACAGCAAAAGTATTGCCTTTTTGTCCTAATGGAACTGTGTCATGTGCTTTAAGGCTGTAATGCCTTCTTCAAGCCATGAAAAGCCACATCAGATATCAGAATGAATAAAATTTAAAAGTAATAGCTCTGACATTCATTCTTTCTGCTTTGAGCCCTTAAAGATCACATTTTCAAAATCCTCTCAGCCACTAAGAGAGATCAGGAACTTTCTAAACAAAGCCTGAAAATCTCACCTGACCATTCAACTCCAAATAATGAATTTTTTTTTTTTTTTTAACAGAAAAAAGAATCAATGGACATACAACAACACAGAGCTGGCGAGACTGCCCATGGGTAAAGAGTAGGAATGAACAGGGAGACTCATGTTCAGAGCTGCACCAGAGGAAAGCCAGTGAAATAGGAATTACAACACTATCCCAAGAACTATATCAATTTTATAGACCTACACTATTTCATAAAATAAAGGGCCTTCCAACACTCAAGGGAGTTTTGTATCTCAGAACCTAAGACASGATAACAAAACTCACAATACTACTATGTTATATTTCTCAGTCTGAACTAAACCATGGTMCTTCTGACTGGGCTTTGCAGGTCAGACCCTGAATTTTCTACATCCTCCTCCTTAATGGGTATTGATCATATGCACTGGCCAGAAGACTGAAATAAACATGCATAATAAACAAATATAATTACTGCATAGGAGAAAATTACTTGACATTGATGGTAATTAGTGGACAATTTCCATGCTTATATTTGGTTTTAATCAAGACCATGAAACATTTTTTTTGTTCCTATTGTGATAGATGAAGCATGACAGACAAAGCAAGTCATGAGCTTGACCTCTGATGGGGTGTAAGAAGAGACAAGATTTCTACAATTCACTGCTCAAAGTGYATTCTTATATTTTATACAACAAAAAAGAACAAGATGGCTGAGGAGGAGAACACCAGACCACACCTATACACCTCACCACAGCCTGGAGAAATGCCCTGACAGGCAGGAACTGATGGATTCTGCTGTGGGAYTGCCTACAGTGGACACAATARGGAAAGGTGCAGCATGAGGARCTGCAGTGTGTTTGATCTGTKTTTGATCTACCKTGTTTAAAGCACTCTGAAGGTAAAAACCATGAAGCAGAAATGGAAAATAGCAGTGCCAAAGCTTCCCCTGCACAATGTTTGCTCACTTCACACTCAGCAACACATTTTTAATCCTTTTTCCCATTGGAAAAAGAACACACAGAGGAATTAAAAGAAATCACTAGCATTTCTCGAACAGTGTTAAAGATCCATGTTGGAATATGTGATCTTGAAAGTCTGTTCCAACCTTYGTGATTCTGTGATCACTCTGCCAACATGCAAACTTGTTTTCTACTTGAAAGCTTTCTGATTTTATCCTGCATGAAACATAAGTAAAGTTACAGAAGGAAGCAAATCCCAAGGAGTTTACATGAGCTGTGCATATTAGGAAAAAAAGAAAGAAAAAATAAATCACATGAAACAGGGAAGCCAAAAATCCAGCAGGATATCAAACAGCTGATTTGCTYAAGCAACAGAAGACAAATGGGAGGAAACATCAAGGTGAAAGGGATGATGAGTGTGCATTTACAGAGTTAGGAAGCATGGCTCAGCACCTCTCATGCAGATGGGAAAACTAAAGAATTTTGTAGGATTTATGAGCAATCATCTAAACATGATTCACAAATTAAACATTACAAGATGAGAGAGCTCCCCTTTGACCAGTTTCCCTATCTTTGACCAGTTTCCCTGCCTTTGACAGACTCCCACTGGTAGGTATCAAATCCAGCTCAGGACCCAAGGCAATGCATTCCCAGGAAGGATCCTGAGTGCTGAATGCAGTGAAATGGCTTAAAACAACCAGGCAGGGATGAGGCAAGGATCTGGATCCACATTCATGGGGTTTTTCTGGAACATTAGCTGCAAGTAAAAGAAATAAAAGTCACAACATTCAGTTTTACTCACAAAAGGATGTAATTATGTCTCAGTATGCCCAAGGAACAGAACTGTTCCAGAGATAAATGCTGTTTCTACACATTGCCATTTCTTTTCAAAATGCACATTCTTAATGGAACAATGCAGAATAGCAATATATGCATAATATGCATAAAATTCATAAGAAATTCACATTTTCAGTGGCTGAAAAGCCATTCAAAACTACCTTAATTTCTCCTGAAAACATTTCTAGAATAACTAAAAAATATTTCATGCAAYCAGAATACATCTACATTCTTGTAATGCAATCTGCTCTAGGTATAAGTGTCAGAAGGAGTTATAAGGTGAGCAATTATGACTGARCTCCACATAGCCAGTAGCATAATTACAAAAAATATGCAACACTACAGGGGTTTAGAGTGAAGGGAGAAATATATTATTTTTATTAAAACACATTATGATCTCATTTGTCTAATTCCCAGTTTAATGATGCAGCCTCTTGGCAGAAAAAATAGCTTTGCCATTAGTTAACTTGATTGYGTTGAGAGTGGACTTTTTTTGTAAACAGAAAAGCTTTAACATCAAATTGATTTTTTTTCTCCATTCAAATGAACAAGCACAAACAGAAAGATCTTTTCTGAAGATGTGTTTTTATTGGGGAGAGACATTTTTGCCAGTTCTGTTTTGGGGAAAGATTTTATGGAATGGATCATCACTAATCTAAGTTACTTCTAATTGTAGCAGCCTGTTTTCACAAAATTATTCCTGAGTGAAATGTAATTTCAAAGGAAAAATAACTGTTGAAATGCCTCATTTATTCCTATTGATTTGMAAAACAGCCAAAATACCATTGTCTTGAACCTTTTGCAAATTTGTTACTTTGCATAGCAGTAAGTTATTGATGTAAAGAGCCTCAATATTAACCAACCGAACAGTTAACTCTGGGAAGATCTATTAAGCGTTATTTGACCAAAAAAAAGAAAATAATTAAGTTGAGAAAGTCAAGATTTTATATACTTAGCTTTTCCTTTTTTAATTTCTCCATAAACCATTAATATATTATCTCTCCATATTGCCATGTTTAAGAGAAGCAAGTTCTAGAACCAAGTTTTCATCTAAAAATCAAGACCTRATTTGAAACTATCCATAGAGGTTTAGAGATTTGTCTTTACTCTAGRTTTGAAGAAGCAGGGAAGGCATAATGATTACGAGAGAAGGAAAGGAAGAAAATTAGGGCATGCAGAGAAAGAGTGTGAGAATGGGAGGGAATGCAGAAATCAGTGCCACAGCTAAGGAACTTTTCCAAATCAGAGGCAGGAGATGGAGGTAAGCAAGTAATCTGAGCAAAAACAACAAAAAACATCAWGCCATGCCACAGACACACACACCACCACCCCCTCTACACCCTGTTCCAAGGGAGAGTTAACTTGCTGTGACATTACAGCATTTCTCACATTTTGAAATGTCAGTCAGGGCTCACTTTCTGCACCATTTAACTCATTACAAACTCAGTTCTGCAAACTCACTCATTGGAAAATCTTTGTATTTTCACATGTTTCRTTAGATACGAAGGGGCAGAGATGAGATTAAAATTCCCACGAAGCAAATGTTTTTGAAAGATACAGCTGTTCAGAAGCACGACCCATTGTGGAGCTTCTTATCAAGCTATTACAAGAAGTAGGTCGTTGCAGCTCCAACTATTCAAGTGTCACTCTTTCCTTCCAAGAATCAGTCACTGCTAGGTCTTGGCTAATAAAAGGCAAGCCTCCAGCAGAGAGAAAAGAAAAAAATAAAGAAAGAGAGAGAAGCAATTTCCTAAAACATCAATGGCAACTCATGAAATGGTACTGACTTTGCAGTATCTGCTGACAGAAATTGTTATAAGAAGTTGAAGGAGTGTAACTGGGAAGGCATCTTTCTTCAAATTACACTTCTGAGTTTCTCATACATCATTTAACATTGAGGAAGTTTTGTTGGCTTGGGTAAACTATCCCTAAGATGTTTTGCTTTTCATTGTGCAATACCCTCACATTTATTCTTAGGCATGGATTGCTATCATGCTGAGGCTTTTTGTTCTCCATTACTTCACCCCCCACCATCTCACAAATAAAACAACGTTCTGCCTTCTGCAGTGTGGAGAGAGAGGTTTCTCCCTGCTTTATGGAGAATGTCTGATGATATTAGCAGGTCTCTGCACAGTTCCCCTCCCACCATTTTCACACAGAACACCAAGAATATGTGAAAAATGTGAAACACCAGAGGCTCATGTGCCATCCGCTGCCTTTCTGATGTTCCTTTGGGGCACCTGAACATCAGAAACCAAACCAAACCAGACTCTTACCCAAAGGCCCTGAGGTCTCTGCTTAGGTTCTGAGGAGTTCACAGGGTTCAGCAGGTACTCACTCTGTGTAGTGCAGTGGTGAGTCCAGAGAGCTGCTTCCCTATGACTGTACCTGACACAGGGTAGAAATTTCTGTGAGTTGACYTCTGTGTCAGGGCCCATGCAGTGACACCTCACCAGCTGAAAACTTGTTACTGCCCTGCTTTAAGTATCTGCTTTCYCTGGAGGTGCTCTACAGCACACTGYAGACTTGCAGGTTAAAGGCACCAAAGGCAATCTAGTTGGCCCTAAAATCAAATAAATATGAGAGGGGAGAACAAGGAATGCTCTTCCTCCCTTTTCTTGTTATTGTTGCTTGGCAATGAGCTATCTCCGGTTTCCTCCAAAGTTGAGGGATCTTGGGTGTTTAGTAAATAATTTTAAAAATCAGGCCAGTGACAAGCAAGACTGCTTAAATCTGATCTATAGACAATTAACCGGACTTTTTTTATGGGTACAGAAGTGCTGCCTTTTTTAGAATATAAGAACTTTCTTTACCTCTTTTGATACCTCCTTTTGATACATTCTAAGCTCCAAGAAAATTAACAGAGAAAAGCAGAGGCAAAAGGTTATTACAGGAATTCAATCTGAARCAGAAGGGTCAAAAAGCTCCTGGATTTATGAGACTTCCAGCAGTTTTGGTTTTAACCTATGGGCAGCAGCAACTTTGAAACAACACTAAGCTGATGGTGCTTCTGCAAACTTCTTAAGTTTGTCTCTTTTCTACAGGGAATGCAAGTTTTTAATATAAGATGAAAACCATCTATTTGCATTTTCAGCTGACTTTTTAATTGCTCAGTCAATGCTCCTGAAAAAGCCCAACTTATTCCTTCTTGCCACCACCACCAAGGAGTTTATTACACATGCAAAGGGCATCTGTATGGCCTCTGTCCATGGAAAAAGCAAATAATGGCACCGGATAATAAGAAAAAACAATCTCCTCATATTGCAGTACAAYGTAGAGCACTATAAAAGCAAAACATAATATTACTCTGCAGCACAAAGTCATTTTCTCAGAACTCATCTGGGTGATGTGAAATGGCCTTGTACAGTACTGTAATGATTGACAGACCTGATATAAAATATCAAAATAGATAATAAGAGCTGCAGGGCTCTGATTTCTCCCACCATTCATGGGATAAACCAGTAGTAATAAGAAAGAAGTATTGAGCTGTCATCAGAAGACAGAAGCKTCCAGTCTTACAGAAGAGGGCAAGAGATAAAGTCAAGAATTTTACTTCTTTATGTACAGATATATAAATACCTGGTAAATACCATRTATTTGTATTTTTAAATGTTGATCTTTATAATCACTGCAGGCCTTCTTTCTGCTGCTAGATATGAAGCATGACAACTGCAAAAGAAGATTTTTCCCAGCACTATTCCAAGAAACTGTCTCATACACCTGGTGCTATCAGCAGTGCTGCTCTGGGCAGTTTCTGATCTTACAGGAACATCACAGACACCACAGCATTAGCTGTACTAACCTGAATGATTCCCATTGACTCCTCAGTAAATTTACTAACATTACCATAAACTAACAGCAGCTGCTCCTCAGTCCCTCATGCTGCCTTCAATGGCTTGGAAATGTGCTAGTTAAGAGACAAAATAGCAAGATCCTATCTCTTCCYCTGTCATACCATTTTCTCACTTACTGGTGTTACTCCTTAATCCCTAGTCAGTGAAATAATCTTCAAAGCATTGCTGTCCAGAGCTATACTCCATCTAGCTGATGTRTCCATGCATGGAAGGTGCTGCAATACATCCCTAAATCCACTTCAGTCTGGATTCAAGGAAATTATTCAGACTTAACACGTTTTCAGTTTTCACTTGCGAAACTTCTGATTCTTGCTTGTTCATGATAATTCTGCCTCCTTCCTGCTTTTCTGCCATTGTCCAACCCACAGTGTTAAACATCAGGATATGCTGTGAGACAGATACTCCACAACATACATAGGTTTTGTTCCAGCATAGCAGGAGATGGGCACTGTGCACTCCAAAAAGCCAGCAGTTGTCCTCCCAGTGYTCCAGGAGAGGGTTACACCCTAAGCTGGGCACGGATTGGTGTTTCAATTATCTTCTGGTAGCTGCCTCACATCAGCTGTCTGACCCAGCCCTAAGAACAGATAAACTTTGTCCAAGTACCACAATGTAAATCACAAACCACAGCCTTGTGCCTCAGCTTTCCTGTTTCAATATCAGTGAATAATCCTTCATCTGAGGATTCTACAGGCTTGTCTCAACAGTATGGGACTCAGAACACTTCCAGATGCCAGATCCCATTGTCAAGGAAATACAAAAGTTCCACCTAACTCATGTTCCCACTCTTCTTGTGTGGATGTCACCCAAACCTGCACAGCACTACCACATTCAAACAGCTTCTTGCCACCTCACAATCACAGAATCATCAGGGCTGGAAGAGCTCTTCAAGACTATTTAGTCCAACTGTCAGCCCAGCACCACCATTATCAGCCCTAAACTATATCCCTGAGTGCCTCATCCAGACACCTTCCAGAAACACTCCCAGAAACAGGGGATCCACCTCCTCCATGGCAACATGTTCTAATATCCAAAATATGTAATCTGAACTTCCCCTGGTGCAACTTAAAGCCATTTCCTCTGGTTCTTTCACTTGAGATATGACAGGAGATTCTGATTTTCATTGCTAGACCCTCCTTTCCGATGGCTGCAGAGAGCAGTAAAGCCGCCTGAGCCTCCTTTTCTCTCTGAAGAGCCCTGCCCAGCTCTCCTCACTGCTCCTCATCAGCCTTGTGCTCCACACCCTTGAACAGCTTCATTGTCCTGCTCTGGACACGCTCTGGCACAATAATGTCATTTTTGAGGTGACATTACTGGACACAACACTTGAGTGGAGGCCCCACGAGTGCCGAGTACAGGGACACAATCCCTTSCTTAGCCGTGGCTGGCCTCACCATTGCCAGTCCAAGCCAAGCTACCATTTGCTTCCTTGGCTACCTGGGCATGTGCTGGCTCTTGTTTAGATGGCTTTTGACCAACAGCCCCATGTCCTTTTTCACTGGGCAGTTTCCCTCCAGCCACTTTTCCCACAGCCTGGAGTGCTGCCTGGGGTTGTTGTGATGCCTTAGGATTTTTAGTTTCTCTATTTTCATGCATCTGTATTCTTGTACTTCCCTAGTACAGCACTAAAAACTACCATTCTTTCATCTTTAGACAAAACAAACCCACAAACCCTCTCTGAGCCTGAATCCAAGGACACCTCACTGCCCGAGAGCCCCAAAATATGTAAACAACAATGAGTTGGGGGGGGAGGAGCAAGTTTGGGATGGTTGACATAATCACCTGTAAAGATCATTGGAGAATTAAGACCCAATGTGTTAATAAGGCAGAACTTATAAAGGTGAAGATCTCGTGACTCGGTGTCCATTTTGGGTGTAGCCTCAGGAGGAGGCTTTTGTCTGCCCTAAGGTACCAGTTGGCCTGTTAGGCCTGTATTAAAGTTGTGTATTCTCATTCTCTTAAGTTTGTCCAGCCTCTCTTTCAGATCAGTCTGATTGATAAGGCATCAGTTCCACACCCAAGTGCAGGCCCCCTTGGCCTTGTTTAAATTCCACAGATCCCTCTGCAGAGCCTTCCTGCCCTCCAGCAGATCARCACTCCCATCCAGCCCGGTGTCACCTGTGACCTTAATGAGGATGTTCTCAACACCTCTTCCAGATTATGGATAAAGATGTTAAACAGGACCAGTCCCAGAAATGAGCCCTTAGGAGCAGCACTGGTGACTGGCCACCCACCATCTGGATTTAGTTTCATTCACCACCACTCTCTGGGCCTGGACATCCAGACAGTTTTTCACCCAGCAAAAGAGCATTCCCATCCAAGCCACGAGCAGCCAGTTCCTCCAGGAGAGCTCTGTGTCAAATGATTTGCTGAAGTCAAGACAGAAAGCATCCACAGTTTTTCCTGCATCAGCAGATCATTTTGTCTTGGAAGAAGATCAGGCTGGTCAAGCAGGACCTGTGACATCAAGAGGTCTGCTGTATCTCACAGGAATATCTACCCATTTCCTCCATTTTACAGCAGCATAACTCTTCAGCTGACTGAATAAATAAAATGGTAACAAATAACTTGTTTTGTAAGCTCTCCTCACAACCTTTGCAGTTCACGTGTTCTTTCTACATTAGCATCCCACAGTTATATTTCACTGGAAGAAACCCTGACCAGCCAAGTCACCCAGTTACAATTAAATGCAGATAAAGCATGGTCCATGGCCTAGGAAGACAGAAGAGATATTTCATCCAAGCTGGAAGGATACACAGATCATTTTTTTTCAAAGAAAAGCCTACCCAAAAGCCACTTTGTTAATCCTGACTTTCAACTCTCATTGCAATACCTCAGCAAATACTTAAACAAGGATATCTTGCAAAAATCTACTGAGAAAAAAAAAATCAGATTGCTGTTTATTATTTTCCTTTGTAGATACTTTTTCTACTGTCCTTAGCAGCTTTAAAAAGAGCAGAGAAACAGAAGCACTATAACTGTAAAAGACACCAGTGTGTTACAGCAGAAGATAGAGGACCTGTGTCCCTTGTCCTGASGAGACCAGAACTGGAYACTGCACTCCAGATGTGCCTCACTGGGGYTGGGTAGAGGGACAGGATCACCTCCTGGACCTGCTGGCACTGCTCTTCCTCATGTGCCCATTTCAGTGTTTTTTTCAGCAATTCAAATGCTTCACTGTTTGTGAGGCAACTCTGTGAGGGGCCAGACTGTTTTTACCAGATTGAATGAGATACAGATACCATTAGGTATTCTATTGTACATTCACAGCCTGGTAATCATTACCGAGGTGTTCCTCACAGGGGGAAGCTGTTTCCAGACTGCAAAACAGCAGCAAAATCCAGCTCCTCTACCTGCAGCAGGCAATGACAAGTGATCTCCATACCTGCCTTAAAAGGGATTATTTGCTGCTCCAACACACCTGGAAGCAGAATTAACACAGTCAATCATAAAAAAAGAAACAAGAAACAGGATACATGTCTCTCTCCAGACTTCTTCCATGGCAAAGCATGAAAACAATGAGAATGGCAAATAGCCTCTCTAGCATCAGAGCAGACCTGTACAAATCGTACAAAGAGCTGAGGAAATACTTCAGACGGATGCCCTCTGAGAACACATCTTTCTTGCTTTATTTTATTAACTGTACCAGGCCCTTATGCTGTATTCAAATCTATGTAAATCAGAATGTATCAGTGACATTTTTTTACACAGCTCCAGTCTAAAATAGATTAGGCAAAAAAAGCTACTGAAGCATATTTTTAAAAAAGCTACTGAAGCATATTTTTAATTATGAGGCAAGTGCAAAAACATTAGTAAAAGGTGTTGCTGTTGCTTAACATGTTTTCCTTCCTCTTAATACTGTTAGTTCTTCTTCCCAGTATGACAACAGCAGCAAAGCATACTTAATATATTGAGCACCAAAATTTATTTCCTTAAGACACTTACCCAGAGGAACAGTCAGTTTGATATTTACCRAAACAAGAACTAATTTTCTAGACTGTTAAMTGCTGTATGCTTTCATCACTGYAACCAGAGGTCTCCTGTGCCCTATSCCAAATAAATGGAAATTGAAAAGGCAACAGTCACCTAAGAAGAGTTTGACTTACCCTCCATGAGGAGGGCCACTAACACTCAGAACAGAAATACAACGGTGGTAACACTGACATGGCTCCCTCATGGTCACAGCTTAGGGTTGGGCTGAAGTCAAGGCAGGCTGGGGCCAGGCATGAGAGAAGGCAGCACTCACCTAGCCAGGGAGCAGCAAAAACTGTGCCCTTGGGAGAGCAGAGGGGTTACAGAAGCTCTAAAGCAGCAGGCAGGGTCAGAACACACACMGTGATGGAAAACTGTACCAGGAATKATGCCAAGGATTAATGCTTTGGTTCGAGTACACAGAACTTGGGGAGAAGGTTAATAATTAGGGTACAGAGCATGGCTTCAATTTAAACTGTCATTTCAGCCCTGTCCCGAAGCAGACTGACCCAGAGGCACTGTCTAGCTGGACAAACCCAAATCAACCAGTTTCATCATGCAGCCATTGTCTTTTAAACCATTTCCGTGCCTTATTCACTTGAAACTTAACTCCTTTAGTAAGGGAGATAGGGCTCCACCAGCCAGCAACCTCCTTTTCAAACATTGCTTGAAACTGCTTGAAACTACCCTGGTTCACCATTCACCCTATTCCTAGCAAGCAAAGTAATGTTCCAAGGAAAATAAGCTCCTTTCCAAGAAGACACACCATGCTTGAGCATAGCTCCTCAGTGTTTTACTTGGTATCATTAGCCTTYTGTCAGGATTGGATTTCTGATGTAATTTCCTGATTAAAAATAAACAATRTTACAACCTCTGCTGTGTAGCATCATTGCTGTCCCTATCATACAAGAGCAGCTGAATATGAGCCTTGAACTGATAGCAACAATTTCTGTCAGCTGAACAAAGGGAGGAATGGTTTAGTTCAGCGAGTAGAGGTCACTGTCCACCTGGATACCAACAACAAATGAGGCACTGTGGAAATCTGCTTGAGATCTGTCCTCTGTAATATCTTTATCAACAATCTGGAGAAGGTGACAGAGAAAACTATAGTCAAATTTTMAGGTGACACAAATTGGGATGACCGCTCTTGAGGGTTAGGGCTGCCATTCAGAAGCACCTCATTATGCTGCAGGAATGGGCTGACAGGGACTCCATGAAATTCAAGGACAACTGCAAAGTCCTGTATCTGGATGGGAGTAACCCCTGCAATGGGACAGGCAGGGGACAGGTTGGGGAGCAGCCCTGGGGAAAGGGAGTGGCAGATCTTGGTGGACAGRAGGCTGCCCAGGAGCAGTGGGTTCTGGCAGCTCAGCAGTGTCCTGGGCTGCAYGAACAGAAACGTGTCCTGGGGATTGAGGGCAGTCACAGCACCCACTACTCACCACTTGTTGCACATACTGATATACTGTGTCATTTTCTGGTCCCCACAAACCATGGAAAACATCAATAAACTGGAAGTCTGGTGGAGGACCAACAACATAGTCAGTGGCTGGAACACCTGCTGACAAAATGAAGAACCTAACAGGATTAAAGGATTTGAAGATTGGAAAAATTCTGAGACAAAGCACCATCATAAGCTCATAGCAATTTCCACTATAAGGATTAAATTTAGGATAGCGACCAAAACAGGACAATACTCTAAGAATGTCTGAGTTTAACATTAGGAGTCAAGGCACAAATCACACCCACACTTTGGGCCTGACAGACCAAAACCAATTCTATTAAGTGAAATAAATTTAAAAGGGGCTCCCAGAAGGAGGTTCCAATCTGAGCACTATACCTGTGCAGTGCTCTGCAAGCCCTGATACAAAAGCTGACAGCACTGAGAGCACCCAAGTGCCACTGAMGCAAAACACAGATTGCTGCTGCAGAAGTGATCTGTACAAGAGGAATGTAGGTTTCTGTACAAGTAGGAAAGTAGCTCAAGTTTTCAATCTGCCCCCCTATGACCTTGTAAGCTCGGAATCAAAGCAGATTTCCATAGGATGACACAATTCTCCCTAGYTCATACCACTGAGCCTCCATTATGCACTGATTGCCTTGGAGTGTGCCAGGCCAACCATAGATGTTTGGTTGCCCCATAGACACCATAAGCATTAAAAATTCTTGCCACATCACACCTGGAATAAAGCTGCTTCTCTTCCTTGCAACCTGAYATCTCAACAGCCCATTCTGCAGGAGCTGCTGCTCCCCATCTCCCTGCTCTGGGCAAATTAGCACTTGAACTAACAGGATCATTATTTTTATCCATTAGCATCTGGAGAGGGTAAAACATAAATCAGGAATATCTGCCATGTAAAGTAACTTGTGATTGTACTGATTGGTCCAGTTCTCTAATTCCTCTTCATAAAGAAAAAAAAAATCAGTTTAAAAATCCACACTAAAATCATGCCTGTCCCTCAAAACAGCAGCTGAGCACAGAGATGTCACCACCTGATAAAAGCAACAAAATAGCCTGAATGGAGCTTGATTCAAGAGACAAGGAATTACAGCACTGAGGAGAAAACAGGCACAAGAGCAGAATCATCTTCACGCACTCTGAAGAGCAACTATAAAGGATATCACTCAGCTTCTCTGTCCTGATGGGAAATACAGCACTGCTGGCAGGAGCACGGGACCTCTTCTGATTCAGTCTTCAGTCCAGAAAAAGGGGTTGAAAACTTATTGAAGCAAAGCTATTTTTTTAATTTTATTTATGCTGGTTTTARATTTTATTTTTAAATTYTATTTTTAAATTTTATTTTATTTAATTAAGCAGTTTGATAAGTGCACTTCAGAGATAAAGAGTCTCTACACAAGCAGTTCAGGATGTGAACAGAGCCTCTGATGCCTACTCAGGTGAGGGTAGTGAACATCTATAGCCTCCACCATCTCATGAATTCAAAAGAATGAAGATTTCCCCTTTTAGCAGGTTTCAGCTATGGCTAAATGCTATTTTTTAGTTACAAGGACAGAAGTCCTTGTTTTAGTTACAAGACAAGTACTATTTAGCATTAAGYACTTTTCAAATTACACTTTAAAGCCCAAAAGCAGAGGTTTCAAATGCAATAGCAGCATTAGAAATCTGGCTGGCCAGCACCTGCCCTGGTTTGCCAACAGAGATCAGTTTACTTTCTTCACAAAATAAGGCACTTAAAYAACTTTTCCACCTTTGATCTCCTGTTTCACTAATCTCAGGGGTGTGCTTCCTARTTGCACAGACAAGCTCTTTTAAAGAGCAGGAAAGAGTTAATTAACTAATAACAGAAAAATTAATAAAACTTTTGAAAAGAGACGTTATGGCAAAGGACCATGACTGTACTGAAACTGGGTTTATCAGRCAATCAAGTTTGTGCAGAGCTACTTTCTGATGTCTCTTCCATGTCCACCCTACCTTTTTCTTCCTGCAAGGCATGGGGAAGGTGCAAGTGGCACTGAAATAAAACCCAGAGGTAACCGGAGGAAGGACCAATTTGCAACATTCGGAACATTTCCTAGTTTACCACAACACTCCTACCTACATCTGCYCCAGATGAAGCAGGGAGTAGCTTGACCAGGGCAAGGCTGCTTCTTCTGTAACATCTGTGGAGCCTAAGAGATATCAAGAGTAAGAAATACTGTCTGCTGAATAAAGCAGGAAATGGGATTTACTGCCAGGTTCCGTTCCTTGGCCATGGCCTGTTTCTCAAATACCAACTGAATTTATCCCAAACACTAGTACACACAGCTCTAGTTCGATACGCCATTTATCTCTTCCAAGGGGGAACCCAGGAAGTGTTTTCATCCTTTTATAGGTTTATTAAGTTCTACTGAAAATAGAACTGAGCTTAAAATTTTGGTTTCTTTTCAGTCTGCTCCCCAGTCTAGGTCACAGACCTGAGAATATTTTGGTGCACTGTGTTAATCTGTACAAACCTGACCTCTGTGCAAAAAAAAAAAAAAAAAAAAAAAAAAAAAAAAAAAAAAAAAAAAAAAAAAAAAGGCAGTAAAACACACATATCAGGCACCCCTAATAGAAGTCCTTGCATTATTAGAGGCACTATTCTTTCAGCAGTTCCATTTCACTTAACACCTGTGGCCAGAGCTCTTTCATCTGAAGTACATGTCTTCTTAGTTTCAGTGCTTTTTAAAAAAAAAAAAATTGATCTTTTGAGTGTCCACTAATTTATGTTTTCAATCCATTCCCATTCTCTCTCACCTGACATCCTGCCCTTCAAAAAGCAGGGTGTAACCTCCGTGCACATCCACTCAAATTCTGCCTCACCTGTTACTTCCAACTTGTGAGGTCACAAGTTATGGATTCCACGTGCTCCTTAATACCTGTATATTTCTTTCAAACAAACCAAGATGGGGATGTTTTTACAAATTCAGTCAGTCCTCACCTTCCTAGAAATATTTTGACAGGCTGGCTCAAATTTTCAACTTCCCTTCAATTCATAAAGCATTCCCATGTCAGATCTGGGATCTTGGTTTGGGCATCGTTTTCTACCTGTGACTCTCCACATTTCTTTACCAAGGAGGAACACATATTTGTCTCTTTTAATGCATGATGGAGGCAAATATATTCACAGTTCATAGGAAACTCAGTAATGACTCTAGAGATAACTGTTGGAACTCTGTCCACTCATTTGGCCAGAGGGAGACCACCCTTTGGCAATTTCCATATGAGGAAAAGTTACCCAAATAMCTTACCTGGCTTTCCACAAAGACAAACCACTCCAGAAATTTCAGCAGACAGAATAAAAACATTCTGCACATTGCATTATTGAGTAACAGCTCCATCTTTTTAAAGGTTACCTGAGCCTCAACTAGTCAATAAGAATTTGTTCATTACTATGAAATACACTTCTTTATAGAAGAGTAACAAACGGTCTTCCAGAAACACAGAGAAATCACATAGGACAAGTATAATATTATATCAGCAACTTTTTTTTTTTTTACTTCCAACACCATTCACTTCCTTTTTCTGTGGTCTTAGCCAAATTATATGGGATTTTTGGTAGAAAAAGGATCCCTGCCTCTCTCTAACAGACATAAGCCTAACAGTTTTTAATGGCTGGTAAGTTAAAATGGGCATATTCACATTAGTCAGTCTTTTAAAAGTACTGAAGACAGCAATTAACTGCTGAAACAACTTTCTAAGGATGATAATGGTTATCYCCACCACTGGAAACTTTCAGCTAAAGCTGCTCTTCACTAAGTAGTAATTACATTAATGGAATTTTTGTGGTTCTCTTTATTGGTAAATTAAAATAGATTATCTGAATTTATTTATCCCAAGGCTGGAATATAAATCTCCAGAGTTTACCACACTCCTTTAAAGGTCAGTAAAGCTATAATTATATTAATTCATCCTGTATATTGAAAAGTCTTACCAAACCAGCATAAAAAACGCAGGTCCAGTTTTCATCTTTATAGAATGAGCTCCCTGGAAGCATGTACAAAACTCACAACTGGACAGGGGGAGCAAAGCAGTTCAGACAAAGCATCTTTTCTGAAATGTTTAAAATAATTTTATTAAACAATCGTGTTTTACATGTCATCAGACCTAACCCCTGAAGTGCAAAAATGTTTCTGAGGTATTAAGACTGGAGGAGAACAGGCACAGTATTGGTTGTTAGGGATACYGCCCTACAGCACAGTGGAATTTGCAAACAACAGGCCTTTATACAGCATTTGCAGGATCAGAGAAAACTGAGAACAAGACTGTATTTGTCTTTAGCCTTGAGAGCCAAAAAGCCCTGATCATTAGCCAGTTCTGTCACATCAGTGAAGACACAGACACAGTTAACACAGGATGATGATAAATATCAATGAGGTGTTTCTAGGCCAATATGTACAGTACATGAGAAAYGAAATTTAACTGCTGTATGTGTGACCAAAATTCCAACTGTCTATCCAGTCCAGCTTAATATGTTGTGTCTATGGTGGYCTCTCTAGTACCAGCATTTTTGTCTACTCTACACAGCTATCCACTGCCTTGTGCTTCTGTCTGAGGGCACCTGTCACTCACACCCACTTCAGGTAAGTCTGATGTTTATCAGATTAAACAGAGCCAACAGGACAGTATTGCCTGGAGCCTGTTATCCTTGTAGATGCCCTCTTTCCCTCATCCGTGCAGTGAATAAGTCTAAATCACACAGAAAATCTGCTAAAGAAATAAGCACTGATTGATGACTCTCCTTGTGGAAATGAAAACCTTAACTGAGAACTGAAAAACTCATGGGGCAAAGCTTGACCTTAACAATCAGTATATTAGTGAGAGAGTTTTATTCAGTTGCCAAATTGTGCTCCAAAAATAATTTTCTGTGAGGAAAGTGCAGCCAATACTTGGTGCATGATATCTCTACAAGTCAATGAAGAGATATTTAAGAAAACACTTCCAAATTAGTGATAAGTAAAAGTCACTTAWTCCAAGTCTCTCTTGGATTATTTTTAGTCAAGACAGCTGAAAAAAATGTTTTGGTGAAAAATATAATGCCAAAAGAGAAGTRATCCTTATCTCACTAGGTGTTTATGAACCTATGATTTTTTCCGAACGTGTGAGGTTTGTATGAAAATGGCATACTTAGAAAAGTTCTCATCTGCAGCATCTTCAGCTTTTTGGACCTTACTGAGAAGATGAAGACATGAGCYCTACTGTCAGCACATTCATGGGCAGTTTATGCAGTCTGATTGCAAACACAATTGAGATTCCCAACATCTTCTAGGCTTGGTACTGATATCACTGCTGCTTACCTACACAACATCATCTAGCAAATCTACAAATAAAGAATAGCTGGAATAGAAGCTGGATACCACTGGAGTGTTGCCTTAATATTACTTTTTAATGGAATCATRTTTCACAGACAAGAATGGCAACTCCAAACAAAAAGTGCAAACAAATCATCACTTTCAGTTGAAAACTGGGTTCCGGATGCCACTCAGGACTGAGCTGTTGGGCCAGTTYCTGTGCAGAAGGGTTAGAGAACACACGAAAAAGAAAATGCTTGAGATTCCTAGGATGACAATGCCTGAAATCAGCGCACTGGTGACTGAATTGAGCTGGAAAGTAGGTCCGTTTGGATGAGCTGCAAGGAGAAGGAAAACACTCAGGTTAGATCTGGTTAAAATCTTTCAGAAGTGCAAACACTTCTGCCTTCCCCTTTCCAACACCCAAAATACAGGATAATTGCAGTGAGTAATTATTCTGTACCTCAGAATGAGCACTTGTCTACTTGGATAAAATTTGTCTAAGTACATTTTGAAAACAGTTATTAGTTCTTTAATATCAGTCATGCTGGGGGATAAAGACATAAACCTTCTAAGGCATAATCTGTCATGTGCACGGATCACCCTTGACCTGTGCTATTCAGAGCAAGACTGTCATTATCCAAAGACCAGCAAGGTAGAGGTAGAAGGATTTGTGGCTTAAACAAGTTAATGAAAGGATTTCTTCCCCACTAWCATTATATCTGAATCTCAATTCAAAGTTTATAAATCCGAAGATATATCTGGCACCAGCTACCATTCTTGAAGCTTGTTGTACACTTTCAGTGAGGGTTTCTTGATATGTTTATCAATTCTCATGTAGAAGAGGTGACATATTTACTATTTATCTCAGTTCAACATGCTGTTCATGGACCAATTCCAAGATGATGGACCACAGACCTCCACAGACTGTACTGTCTTTGCCAGCAGGGAGGGAAAAAAGCATTTGAGTGCCAATGAGCATTTGGCATAACCAGCGGTGGAGAGCGAGGTGGAGTGACCACACAGTCTCTGTGTGAGAAACCAGACTGCTCCCCCCAGAAGCAGCCACCTCCCCTCAACACCATTAATCCCACTCTCCTCAGCCAAGCTGAAAGGAAAACAGCATTCTTGATCTGGTTACCCTGCTGTTGTCAAAACTGTGCTGCAGTAATGTCGCCTCCCTGTGTCCCCACTGGGACAGCAGCAGGCAAAGGAAAGGTTCTTGCTGTGAGGTGGAGAGGCTGCTGCTTTTGTTGGATGGGAAGGAAAGGCAGCAGCCATTAACAGACCAAACTGTGCTCAGCAAATAAAGAATTTGCTTTTTATCCACGTGTAGGAACACACAAGGGAGCAATTTACGACAGGGACAACTCTCCATGACAGGCAAGAACAGTAGCTGCTTTTAAGTGTTCTAAGTTAAGAAAGGAACAAGTAGTGTTAGAGTCCAGAGTACAGGACAGATTCCTTGCTATTCCTTGCTTACTCAGCCCTGCTATGAAGAAATATGAGGTGGAATGGCCCCGTGTACCACCTCTTCACCTTGATCATCCTTTCCTGGTCATCAGCCACTCCTTGTCACCAGCAGAGAACAGTAACAGGCTGAAACAAACCCTCAAAGCACCCAAGGAAAAGCACCCTAAAACTTAGAGAGCTGACTTCCCCTGCAGCCTGTTTCCCTCCTTCCTTGCCACTAGCAGGGCACAAGGTCTATCCAAGTTTCTCCACAGGCTCTTTTTGTGGCTAAATGACAAGAGAACAGGAGCTCAAGCTCTGATCTTCTGGCTTTGAGATGTGAACCAAGCTAGACTGCAGCATAATAACCATTTTCATGCTCTGCTCTTGTGTGGCATCAGCAAATTTTACTGTTTAAGTCTGGTTTTGCATCTGGAGGCTGTAATATACCATTCACTCTCATATGTCATTGCATCAGATATTCATTTAAATTTCACCACAGGAATTAAATTCTGTGATGTAGATTGGGCTYGGTGCACAAATTAAACTGAGAATTCCATGCTTGCCCCTATTGCTTTCTTTTCAGCATGTTGGTATTGACTCATTTAAGCAACAACAAAAAAGTAAATTAATAAATAAAAATAAAAAAGTCCCAGTGCATAGATATCAATCAAAATGTTTCATCTTTTTAGTTCTGCTTCTTTCATAAACCTTCTTTTATGCTTCTTGGAATTCTGATTAACTTACCAAGCTCTGAATTGTTGGTTGGCGTCTCATCTATACAAAACAGAAATGGCATATGTTACATTTTCAAAATACTTCTGTACATCTCCTTTCCTCTTGCAACACAAGTTGCAAGTTTTTTTAAAACTTGCCCTAGTTTTATTTTTAAAATACCTCAGCTCTACATTGACTAGCAGCTTTTAGCATCTGTTAAAGTATGGACAATTATATTAATTGCTTCATTTTTAATATCAGAAGATATTAAAATATTAATTCATATTTTTAATGTCCTGTGGAAAAACAAGCCAACAACACCACCTTAAATCAGGAACCTTTCAATTGAAAAGGTGGCCAGTTCTGTTGTCTCCCTCAGCAAAAATACAACCATAAGCACAATGTTACACACAAGTCACTTCACAGTTAATCATATTATAAAATAGCTCTATAGGAAAAAACTTGAGTTTTACAAGAAAAAACATGTCAGTGACCATAAATTATTACAAAAATGCTCTTTTCATCGTGCTTATTTTCCTCTTGGCAGTTACATAGTGGCTTTAGGTTCAGGGTAGCATTTGTATTTTGTCTTCRGTTTTCACTTWCTTACCAGTGCCCATTTCAGAATTACATTTCTTGTCACTACATTGGGTTTTTTGTGCAATTTGTAAGCATAGTTCAAGTATATATTTGTTTTGAGCAGCTGTCTCCTGAGTTTAAGTGAGACATCCATCAAAAGCTACATAATTTCAGCTTCACAAGTAGGTTCCTGCTTTGTTTCCATGCAGACACTAAAACATTTTCTTCTGTGTGCATTTCGTGTAATGACTTATTTTAGAGTAACAAAAAAGAATAACRTTTCTCTGAAAAGAACCAAATGTTGGAAATCTGAGTTCAGAACAGCACAGGAGAAGGACCATCACTCTTTTGCAGCAGCTATCTTTGAAAATAGCATGAACACTTCCATGCAGCATCAAGCCAGTGCAACACCCTGGCATTCCTCCTCAAAAATTTACCTATTTTTTTTTTAAATTATCCAAAATGATGCAAATTTATCCAAAATTATTCATCATCCAGATAGTTTTGGTCACATTCTCTCATTATCTTCCCGCTTTTACTTTGTTAACTAAAATATTCATAAACGTCCTAGTCTTTATGAACTCATTTGCACAATGGGAACTGACAGCAGGACTAATTCCCTCTTTCTGTTCTAGCAGAAAAAGTGAAGTGCAAGTCAGATTGATTGAGGGACTTGCCCAATGCCACTCATGAAATTCGTGGCAGACTTTAGAATGTAATCCCTTCTTTTTTCAAGTGCTTCCCATTAAACTCTCCTTCTGTCAGCATGAGTGGAATGCTCCAGAAGCATACTTTGAAGATGGAGAAATCAAAAAAAGCTTTACACACCCTCTTTTGGAATACACCTAAAAAATTATTTTCTTTTCTTTTTCAGCCTTATTCATAATTTTATCTAAACAACCTCCACAGTTGTCATGATATTATTAAATTGCTTATAATTTCTTTCTTGCCATTAAACATCCATGGGCAGATCTCTTTGCTTGAAGCTGTGCAGTATTTAAAGGTAATTGATAAGTATCCTTTTTTTGTTGTTGTTTGAATTGTAAAAATAGCATTTGCAGCATTTGAATCACAAGCTGCATTACCTGCCGGGGGTGCTGGTATAACAAGCTGTATCTAGTTTCCATTCCTTGCCCAAGGCAGCATTGCTCCAGTGTGCACGTTTGGCTGAGCAAATCCGTCATTCATTTCCCACATGTACTCACGTATGCATCTTTGAACTGAGTCCTTCTCACTTTTTCTTGACTAATCAGATAGCAGCAACTCGAATAGGACCACATATCAATTCCAAAAAAATCACTCATTTTCATTGCAGAAAAGCTGCTCAGAGCATATTTGTTCTGTAAATGATGTCTTGTTAGGTGGTTCCCATACTGGAGGGTCCATTTCCCTCTTTGCATATAAAGAAGGATTTTGCTCTCAAATGTTTAAATTAGTTTTCCTAGACCARGTTCAGTCCTACTCTCAGCATCTTAAATCTCAGACTGCTGAAATCAGTTGCTTTAYTTCTAATACTTATAAATACCTGTAATTTCAAAAACTTAAAACAGCAGTCACATAAATTACTTCCACAGTGCAGGTCACATTTAGAGCTGCATTTTTTTGTTTCCTAAAATCTTCAGCAATAAAAATTAAAATCATTAAATTCCACTGTCAATTTAAAGYAGTGGATTTTGGCCCACTGTTGAAAATTTACAATGGTTTTGTCCCATTTCTTTCTTATAGCTGAAGGCTAAGAATAGTGTGCATTAATTTAGGCAGCACGTAGATAAAAACCCAGAGGGAAGCTGGAAGAAATGGTGAATAGAAAGTGACAGTGAATATTCATTATCCATCCAAATTAAATTGCAACACTGAACACAGTACCTTAAATTCTATTATCTTCAGTCACATCTGACAAAAAAAGAACTCTGAGTTTGGACTTTTATAATGGCCTTATATATATCAGATTATCCCAGAGTGATTTTATTGGAGGAGGAAGCATGTGAGAGCCAAACTAGCTCAAAATCTCTACCAAAGTAGCAAAAAAAAAAATACTCAGCAGTAGTAAAAAARTACTCAGCAAACTCACAGGGAATTCACCCTTCAAGTCACCTCAAATTTACATYAAACTGCAAAACATTTCCCCAGGTTTCTGAAATTCCTGCAGCCCCTAGAGAAAGATTGTTTATTCCTACCACTCCTCGTAATGATGGGGCCAGCAGAGATCACAGCATTTCCAGACGTGCTCTGAGGGCTCCAAGTTGTCCTTCCACCAATGTCTCTTCTTTCTCTGTTACTGCAGATCTGAGTGGTCAAACAAAAATATCCAGAGTGGAACAACATTGTGGCCCTTTTTGTGCTTCCTGCTTTAATGTAAACTCTTTGATAAGCAATACTACAACTTTGATTTTATGTCTTAGTATGCATTAAATTAGTTAGCAATAAAAACAGCTGCAATTTTGCCTAGAAKTGTACCTTACAAATGCCTGGCTTCCCATTGTATTTTGCCTCACTTTGTTTACAAAACTACATGGTTGTTTTGCACAAGATCCATCTTAGAGTATATTAAATTTTCAGTAGTTAATTTCCCAAAGCTCTGTTTACAGACAGTTTTCCCCAACCAATCTGTTTTGCTTGACAATCCCTATTCTAGCAAGCTTCTCGAGTGACAGTTTACTCATCTTCCATGGAGYTCTAAATAGCAGTGACTCACATTAAAACAATCCCCAGCACTCTCATCTGGAATCCACCTTTAACATCTGTAACCTATCATCTACCTTAATCTAGGGTACTCAAGGATGCTTCAAACAAGAGCATTTCCTTAGTTTCAGCTTCTTGTGGAAGAACTTATAAAACCTCAGAACAGAAATCGAATAAAAAATGAATTATGTGAATGTGTGACATGAAAATGTAAAAAGCCATACAAAATTTCAGAAGTGTACTGAGCTGACAGCACTTTAAAATGCTAAATGGGAAGTCATTCAATAGGAAACGATTCTGTGTTCTGAAGACATCACAGAATTCTGTGTTTATGTGTTTATTTAAATGTTTGAGTTTCCAAAATATATTTGTTTTTCATSATGCTCCTAAAATTAGTTAATTTTKAATAGACAAAACCTCATGAACTACAACAAAAAGTTGTTTCCAAACTATAAGGGAGACAATAAGAAACTATAAGGGGAATAGTATTTTTTTCACTATGAGAAACTCCCACAAATTTTCCCTGTCAGTATAACAGCACTTCCCACAGCTTTAAGTTTTCCATTAATTATATTCTAAGATATTTATCTTCATCCACTGTGATGGTGGAACCTTGCTACTATGCTAAGAATAYCGACCTGAAAGCCATCTCAGAGTTGTTACTCTCAAAAATTAGGGACCACAAAGCAAAGAGGTAATTTCTCATATATTCAACARCCTGTCTTTAGCAGGTCTAGTATTATTTTATCTCCATATGACAGTATGCATTTCTATAATCTTCATTAGCTGTTTCACATTCCTTCAGACACAAAAAACATTCTTACTCCAGTCCCTACAAGCCACCTTCGTTTTGTGCCATCCAAACTTCCGTACCACTCGCACAAAGAACTCCAGTGAGCCTATTTCATACACAGATAATTAACAACTTACTGGCACAAGAAAGGGACAGTCGTCTGCTCTGCACAGCTTTGTCACACAGTGAAGGAAGACCGTGGACATCTTCTGGTTCTTGTGCTTCACAAAGCGGAACACCTCGAAGGAAAAGCGGCCCATYTGACTCTTGCCGTTTTCAATGATGGTTGTCTGCGGATCCTTGTCACAGCTAGTTTTTGTAGAGAAGAGTAAAACTGGGATGAGCAGCTCTGTTGGCATTTTGAAGCTCTTAGCTGAGAATAAGATAACTTAAGCASCAAGTTCAACATTTCAGTTCCTTGGAAAAGGACACAGTGCAAATATCTGCAGACACAATCTGCCTGTTGGGCTGCAGATTGCGGTGYTCAAACACATTCCTACATGAAAACTGCATTTTGTTTTGCTACACCACAGAAATAACCAAAGCACCATTTAATTCCAGTGCCCAAAGAAACTTGATACCTGAAGCTGAAAGTAATCAGGTATGTTAACCAGAATAGACAAGTAACTCCTAATGAAGGCAGTATCTCTCCAGTAGGTGTCACAGGTAAAATTTAATCTGAGATACTACCAAGATGTTTTTCAAAGTTTCAATTCGAGTAAATGTTATTGCTGGGAGTGGAAGCAGGAGCATCTATTTATATTTAATCACTTGCTTAACCTCTTTCCTAGGCTGGAGTCTCCAATGTTTTATATCACTGTCATTCACCACAGCYACCTTTGGGAAAATAAGGGCCAGTTTAGCCATTCACTTTATGAATTTATGTTATCTCTWGTAGAACTGGTTTGGATATATGCTTTTCTACCTTCATAACTCTTATGATTTTGCACTTGCTTCTATGTTTATGTTCACACACAAATAAGTTTTGACAAGTTACCTATAAGCCAAGCTCTTGGTCCTGCCTACTAATAATGCCTAAACTTTCCAATCTGTTTAAGAAACTATTGAAGAGCTTTTTTTATTTTAAAGGACCAAAATAATACTGAGTTCTTACAAGGCCTACCTGAAGAAAAGATCATATCGAAGATCATCGCTAGGATTGCCAGATGGTGTGGTGTAACAGTAGTCCATCAAAACGTTCCACCTGCACAGGAGGAGAAGTGACAGATGAGGGGAACTGGCAGTGCARGAGTGGGGGTGTGAGTGAGGTGAGATTAAAGGACAGTACATGGAAGAAAACCAACAGGTAATGCAGGATGTTACAGGGAAAATGGGTGACTGGGTTAAACAGGTCACGTTGGAGTCATCCTGTTACCTCAGCTACTCAGAAAATTAAACAGCACAACATAGCAGCAGGATTGTATAAATCACAGCATTTGGTTTCATGCARGTCAATCACTGACACASATTGTACACATTCCCYCAGAAATCATGGTCACCYRGGACTAGAAATCAAAACCAACCCAYTCTWAAAAGCCCTGGATTTTCTCACTTGATCATACAGAGGCCTTTTCTTAAACAAAAGCAAYATAGGATTTAAAAGATAATACAGGAAAACTTTCAGAATGAGAACYGCAACAAAATATGYATYCACTATTAAGGACCCGCTGAGAGCAGTGATTGTTGAACACCAGACACTATTTTGAAATACAAAAARCTATGAGGAAAGACAGATGCTTCTAAAATCAGWTAAGTACCAAGATATGAATAGCAAGCAAGACAAGAAATAACATCCTGTATGGTACCTGCCATCAAGGTTGGTTGCTCTTACAGCTGCATATATTTTGGTTTTCAAAGGTAGACCTGTACTTGGAATAAGAAGCTGCTGGGTGTAGGTTGAATCCTGTAAAACAAACGTTGCCTCACTTGTAACAGAAATTCCACTGTAACAACCCATCTGCATCCACAGACTGAGCTCTCMCCAATTTTTCTTTCCCTTCTGCGTAGAATGATCATTTACTTTGTAAGCAAAAAGCAGTGCCAGAGAATCTGTCTAGAATTGTATCTGTAAAGGCTTGCTTTGCTCCATGCAACARTTTGGGAGAATCTATGATTTAACAAAGTGGTTGGATCAGTGATTAAAGAAAACTTATCATTCACTGACACTTCAGTAAGTCTCCCAGAGCTGACAGGCAAACAGAGGAGCCTGTGGTTTTCTAAAGGAGGAGCTTTAATGGATTGTCACACTGTACTCTGTCCCAGGAAAGCTTGCACAGGTTATTTGAAATAGTGGAGATAGCAATGCCACCAGGTGTTGTATATTTTAAACCATAGTCTGGGAGAACAGAGAGAATTTGTTATCCAAAATGTAGTTACTGTGAAAGCTGGCTTATTGAAAACTACCACGAACAAATGTTTTCATTTAAATTTTCTAGTATTTCTGAAAGCATTTTCAAGAAAGCCGTATACAACATAAAATTTGGGAATTCCCCACATGCTACTACTTAAATATATCTGTTTTGTTAGGGCTTTTTGTTCAAAATCTGAACCATTAACRTCACTTTAGCAGCAAAGCCGTGAAACAGATCTGTGTGACAGATATTAATTCAGAATATCAAAATGCACTGTCTGGTAAAGTCACCTATGTCAAACACTTTGCTAATTCACACAGCACAGCGACTCAGCATGTTGAGACATCTTGTGAAAGGTCAAAACACTCAATAAATACAAAAAAATCTGGTAAATAGGATTTCAGCCAGGTTCATTGGGGYAAGCGAGACCATGGCAGGCAAGAAGCAGCTGACAGCAGCAAGAAGGTTTACACCCAGAGGTCAAGTGATTTTTTTCCAAAGGTAGCAATGCCAAAATTAACAGCACACCCAATAATCAATCTGTGCAGCATCAGAAGCCCTCAGGTAGGTTTGCCTTCTTTCAAATTRATTATGCATTTCTGTAACACAGAGTTCTGCCACATTTTGCAACTGATTAAAAAGTGCCAGACCCTCACTATTACATCCCGTAGTTGCTCTTTTATTTTCAAAGAGTAGTTTTTATTCATTTGGACAGACATTTGCAAAAAGGCATMAAAGCACATAGCCACTTAGACTCTGTGAAAACCCATTAAACATTTTCTTGTTAAACTCTGAGTCTATCACAACAGCTCCTCTTTCCTTTTTAACAATGACATGTAACCAACATCACAAAGTAGACATAAACAACACTGAGAGGGAGTGCACAGGTGAGCTGAGAAGATGAAGAGTAGGTGTTAAGAAATAACACTACAGCTCAATTTGGAAAAGGCAGCTGCTTGCAGTCAAGAGACACATCTGTGCACAAACCCTCACCAACAGCAAGGGGGGACACCTTTTCWTAAACAAAAGCAATATARGATTYAAAGGATATACAGGMAAACTTTCAGAATGAGAACTGCAGCAAAATACACATTCACTATAAAAAAAACAGGGCTGCTGACAGGGATCAAGTGAGCCCACAAGAAGTGTCCAAATGGGCTCTCCCAACAGGGAGAAACTGAGGCAATGCCCAAGCTGTCCCCGTATTTCTCCAGCCCTAGGATGTGAAGCAGCAGGGCATCTCCCCCTCTGGAATCTGCCAGCYTCGGCAGCATTCACACCAGTGCTGCTCGCTATGGCTGCTGTTAGCTTGATAAAACACCGTTTGTGGTCAACTTGCAAGCTTACAGGGGTGGGGAGGATGAAAGCACATCTTGGCAAGGGATATTTGAGGGAAAAATGTGCTCAGTATGAGTATCAACAGCATTTATTCCTATTTGCTGACTGGGCAATGAAAGGCAGCCAGCATATGGTGGGCTTTACTTGACTGAGAAATTTGCCTACCCTCATTCTGCCCCATCTTTTYGGTCACAGGTTTATTTAAAAATGAGAGAACTATAATCATCATTTTAACAGATTATAGGTTGTTATTTGGAGCTCTGCTCTTTCAAACAAACATGATTTTTTAGAGCATGATATTGAAAAATGTCCTGTTGCAATATTTATAGCTCATTATGTTCAAAGCATAAAGCATTGACTTTTAAATCAGTTGCATGAATTATAACTCAGCAGCACCATGGCATGAATAATAATGCAAAACAAATCGGATTCGTAATTTACAAAAATGATGCTTGATAGATTTAAAAATTGATATTTAAATCAGATATTTAAAATGTATGAGTAAAAATTTTAATCTACACAAAAATATAATTTCAGGGATTAATATGAAGTAGAAGTCCTTACATTTTTCATGGTTTTTAGTGTCATCAACCCTTTTTTACATGGTAAAAGCTTTTACAATAATACATATTCAAGTTAAATTATCTAAAACATAAGGAAGATGTATTGGATGAAAACTGTCATCATTATTAACCCTTAAAATCCTTGAAGTCCACACCACAAGGCAACAGATGCATCAGGCTATGGATTTGAAGCACATTCATCCCTCACTAAAATCACAGATGACAGAAATGCTGTGATGAGGCTTRAACATAAAAACACCCCAGCCAAAGTGCTGCTTAGTTTAGTGCTAAGGGAATAAGTCTGGAATAATTTTACAGAATACCACAAAGTACTCTCTGTTTAAGTACAAAGCACCTATACACACACACAGAAACATAATAAATGCAAACAAAAGTATGCACTCTGGAGTATGATTGTTGTTGCTAYAATTGATTGGTCACATGGCACTACAAACTGAAAGCCAGAGCTGTAGATTGAGGAACCCTATCAGCACAGGACAAAAAGACTGGAAGTGTCCTCAAATCCAGCCACATGAAAACAAGACAGCAGGTACATGCAAGCAAAAAGGAAAAAGGAATTCAGAGATGAAAGATGCCTGAAAGCAAGGCTTGGTTTGTGGGAGGAGTGAGAAGGAAGCAGCAAATTATGAAGAAGAGTCTGTACTTTGGTCTGCTAAACCCGTTTGTGCCCACATAGTGCAGAGATTAATTTACTCCAGGTCATATTGTGTTTTATACTCACATTGTAAAGCAATAAATTCAAAGTGCTGATAAATGTACCATTATTCTCTCTTACAGAAATAGCAGCTGATGACCTGCAACAGAAACCAGAAACCAAAAAAACGTTGAAGAAAGATACCTTATTTTTGATTTTACACACTAAAGAAAGATACCTTGTTTTTGTTTTTGCATACTTCGGTGGTTTTTATCATTAAAAGCTCAATGAGTCATATCACAAGCAGTTAATTTATGCATTTGGGTTATAAACTTCAGAAACAGGAATTTATAGTGGAAATACTGACARTCTTAACTATGCAGAAAATAATGGRTKCTACTGGAAGCATGAATCAGAAAAATAATTAGCAGAGAGGCAAAGTGACAAAAAGGAACCCACATTACATGATGAACAAGGTTTACTCAGAAATATTTTCTCTTGCATTCTATATTTACAAGCTTACAAACTATTTCATGAAGAATTCTTATTTTTTTCTGCTGTAATTTTTCATACGAACTTCTTCATTTTAAGAGAAGTTTGACATTATCTAAGGGTCTCTTCCTATCAGCAGGTCTCCATAAATTGTGTTATGTCACATAATGATGCTACAGAATTTTCTTTTTCCTTGCAGCACCTCTTCTTTTGGTGCTTTTTCCTTTCCTTTTACTCGTACCAGACAAAAGTTGCTACACTGGTAATGCTGCTATGGCATGAACATACACAATGGGACACAAACATGGGGTTGAAACACATAGGAAAGAAAAAGCACACTTACGAAGCGAGCTGGGTATTGTTAACCAAGTACTCCAGTGGGTAGCTACAGCTAAATTTGTACAGAAGGCCAGGCAAATAGCTGATAATTGTTGGTGGGTCTGGTGTATCAATATAGCCTGAAACATTACCTATCTGTACCACTGAGGTATTTCCATAAGCATTGATACCTCGTGCTGAGGATACCTGCAGAGGGAGACAGAAAATTACTATTAGCTGAAATTTAAGTGAGAAACAAAAAAAAAACTTGAGGACACTGATGGTTTAGYCTGTAATTTACTGTGAAATATCTTCACTAAAATGTTCAAAAATTAATTTCTTTAATAACATCTTCCTTGTGTTCTGTTTCTCATATCCCTGGAATCGTGCATACAGAATTCACAAGCTATATCGCTGGTCTTGGAACAGACTTGAGTAACATCTGAAAAAAATTATGAATCTTGGAAGMGTATTTTTGGTAGGTATTTTTGTCTGTATATTCCCAATGAATTCATTGGGAATTGCTGGGGAAAACTGAAGGAACTTTTGTATTACAGTTGAAAAATATTACCTTACGACGAACCTCCATATTCAGTAAAAAGGCCAATTCACAAGAAATTTCATTGACAGAAACAATATCCTCTCACTGTTGAGCTTTGGTTTGGACTCGTAAAAAATAAGTTACTTTATAAACRGACACAAGTTGCATGGCTGAACTTTGAGCCTGTGGCTTTGTTTATATCACACATTTCTAAATCTTAATTATGATAGAGCTGAAAAGTGATACAAGCTTAATGCCAATGCAACCTAAATTCTGTCCATGGACACGTGTTTGTTATTCTGTACTGCTCAGGTCACAGAGTGTGCAGAGCCTGCAGTAACATGCAGCTYTCAGGAAATCTGAGGGACACTTTCCTCCTGGTAGCAGCCCAGCCCCACTCCATCTGTAGCTACTGATCTCAATAAGGTGGTGGTTTAACAACAACTCAGAAGTGTCACAAATTCCTTTCTCAGAAGTCACATCCATAATGAGGTAAATTAACGTGGCACTGGACTTCTAGTGTAGCATTTCTTTTGTATAACTGTATCAGCAAAACAGATGTTTTCAGTAGCTTTAAAACACATGGCTTCTCAGAAAAACATTTCATTATGGCCAAATCATCCTGAGGTGCACATCAGCTGTAGCATTTTGCAGTAGGTAGCACAGGACAGGCAGCAGGTATTTTGATTTATTTCTCTACAGAATACACACCTAAAAGACACAAGCAGGTATGCCCTCTGCCAATAGCATACTTAGTGATTTGTTAAATGGCATAAAAATGTTGAGAATAGAATTTTTCAGGATCTGAGTTTTGCCTTACCACTATAGAGCTGTAGCTCTGTTTAGCTTCCTCACCACCCACAAAGTTGAGTCTATTGTATTACAGGAAAACCTGGGTTTTACACAAGTTCTACCTGAACTGCTGTCTTCCCTTTACTTTTATTGAAAATGAGCTTGAAGGTCTGTGCTGTGTAACTCTGCCAAGAAATGCAGGGGATTGCACTACTCCAGTGTGGGGAACACAAGAAATGCCCCCTTGTTCCTTTTTCATCCTCATTTGGGGCACAGCATGAATAAACAGAGAGGATGGGGGGAATATTTCTGGTTATAGTTTTAGCAGCTCCTACTTTGTCTTCATATTCAATGCAGCCTAGTGGGGGACTTCATGGGGAGCTCCAATTATTGGGACTTATCAGACTGGTGGTTTGTTTTTTTTTTGTTTGTTTTTGTTTTTTGAACATCAAACTCTTATCATCATAATCAAAGAGCAAGTTCAGGGAGTTTGCAAGGTGATCAACTACACAGGAACAGGAAGAAGTTGCTTCCTGGAAAATTCTTCTACTGCAAGTCATAGACGTGCTGCAGCTGGAAAAGAGTTTTGAATTTGCTGAACAGTTTTCTTGTAGAAATTTTAAAGAAAACTGAGCCTAAGGCAAGGAGGTTACAGAGCATATCAAACATTTCAGCCCAGTTTCAGCAAAATTATTAGCAACCAAACAGGGGGCTWGTTATAAAAACTGGCAGGGATCAAGTAGTAGATACCAGATAGAATAAAAACATAAAAATAATACATTTTTTACACTTGTTTTTCTAAGTTATTCATAGGTACTTTGGTACAAGTCCTCACTGCTTACTCAATGTGATACACACAAACTGTAAAGCTCTTCACTTCTGCCAAATCTAAGGCAGGGTCAGCAAGACTTTTAGAAACACCATGGAAAAATCTTTCTTCCACTGAAAAAATACCTAAATTAAAATTGTATTTTCTAATCAGAGGAAAAATGTGTGTCCCACCACATTTKCTCATTAGTAATCAAGATTATAAATTACCAGCTTTCTCTAGTTTTCTTTGATGCATGCAATATGTTTCTAAGTGGGTAAAACAAAGTAAATATTATCTATAAAAGATACAATGCTGTCAAGAACGTTCCCTTGATCCTATGTGTAAACAGCCATGCTATAATTTAACTTTGACTCAGTCTTACCACTAAAGTGTTTCCACAAGATTCCAGAGTACTCAGATTGATGATGAAAATGACCACTGCTGGAAAGGTATTGTTATTGATGAAGCCCCTGCAGTGGGCATCCCCATGTTTCCCATTCAATGCCAGGTCTGTCTCGGAATAACCAGAGAAAAGTACTGTGCAAAAATTTATCTTCATAGTAATCGTCTGTACTCCACAGAAAACATTGATGTCTCGCTCAGCTGCAAGAAAAATACAGGGAAAGACACCGTGAGAAGATTTGAATTCATCATCATATAACTGTTGTAGCAGTTAGTCTAGTGCTGTGAGTTACAATTAAATAAATTTTTCGACTTTAATTGCAAAAAAATATTTTAATGTAAAGGTCAGAATTGCATTCGCCTGAAGAACAGATTTGATTCTACCTATTCACAAAAGAAAAAAATGAATAATTAATTTAGTAACAGTGTAACCAAGCAAGAAATGCATTAATCTAAAATCCCCCAGCAAACCTTTCAGYAGCACATTCATAAAATGAAACACTGCAACAGAGTAGAAAACATAAAGTGGTTAAATATTTGGAGTCTGATTGAGCAGACCTTTCTGGAACAGAAATTTCCAGCAATTTTGAGAAATTGAGTAAGCCAAGCTCTGCTTCCCAGCCCACTTTGGCATGGAGACTGTCTACATTTTTCTGCATTGTCTGGAGTCCACTTTGTGTGAGATCACAGTCTTAGACTGTGCAGACTTTGAAGCACAATCAACACCATAATCAGGGTAATTTATTATGATCTCTCTAAAGCTGTCTTTTCCTGGGGTTTGGTTTTTGTTTTTTTTTTAAGAACCATCAACTTGAGCTTTAATGAAAAATCAGTTGGCTCTTGAAAGACAATGATAATACCACAAAGCATCTTGCAATCTTTCRTTCTGAGCATTATGACAACACAAAAGACCTAGAAAGCAGCAGCCGTTAAAAAGTGATCAATTTTTGAACAGCAAAAAAACCCCATCTTCGGACAATTTGACCTTTTATTCAAAAGTTCTGAAGATTTTTATGTACTGAATGGGAAAGCATTGGCTTCAGATACAGGCACAGATTGTTTGAGYAGCAGATTGTTTTGCTTTAAAGCTCTAATGTAGGTTTTCTATAAGGTCTTCTTTGCCCACAGATGACTGCGGGGCTGCTTTGGAGTTTTCCCCTAGTGCTTTACAAAAATGCACACTGCATTGTGTTAAACACACACATTACTCCTTTTTTATAACAACTAATTTATTACACCTGCTTAAAGATTAAGTGCTATTAAAAATTGTAGAACAACTTCAGTCAATACTCTACCATTAAGGCTGCTGAAATGAATTGTTTCACTTCGTTGTGGTAACAGAGAGGAGAGGAAATCTCCATTACAATGAACCAGTTCTTCCCCCGTGGTAAAGGAGCACAAGCAGTTTAATTCAGACAGCTTTAATGGTGGCTTGCAAGCCAAAACAATCAAGGAAATAACAGGCCAAACTCAGTCCTGAGCTAAAGCCATGATAAATGTTACTCACCGGGTATAAATTTGGGCAGAAAGGTACTGGAGGCAAGACAGGAGTTGTAGTGATTTGGCACAAAATTCTCCAGGTTTGTACACAGTCATAACCCCACTGATGTAAGGCACAAAGATCAGGAAGCAGCATGCCTTGGATTCCACTCCAGGAGGACAATTATCAGCCATTTAATGAGGGTACTAAGGTAGGGGACCAGCACAAAAAGGCAAATGGCAGGGTGTGCATTTGTGCTTCCTTGGACTGATGCACACAGTCAGATTGTAATAAATTGCRGGATGTACCACAAAGTAGCTCAGTTAATTTTATAACTCACCTCAAGCCTTTTCAAAAAGCAGGATATTAACTTGCCCAGTTAAGTTACCATTACTGCTTGCAACATTGTCTTTTGATACTATGGGAAATGAGACCATACTGTACAAAACGAATTTTTGTGTGATACAGGAGGGTAAACAACCTTTCCAGACTGAACCTTGTCTGCCCACTACTTCACRAGGAAGTATTGCTGCCAAATTAGTCCATCCTGGAAATAAAACATTTTTTGTTCAGAAATTTTAATCTGAAGCCAGTCCTAAACAGATCTTATGCCCTCTTAGATGTTAAATAACTAGCTCATTTCTTGATAATTTAGGAAAGTAAATATTATTGCTAAATAAGTTAAAAGAAACAAACAAAAAAAAGTGTTTGAATTCCTGCATTAAAAGCTTCTGATTTTCTGAGTAAGAGAAGAAATGGTTTGAAGGTTACATCAGCCAACTGACGAAGTTTTAATATGATGAGCCCTCTGCCACAGAGTTTCCATGCAGGCAAACCATTTTGTTTCTTTCTGACTCAAATCACACAAGCTGTCTGTAGCCAACAATGCTCATAGATGTGTCATGAGCAAGAGAGAAAAGCTCAAGAGGTACACTGATCCTACAGCARCAAAGACAATCTTGAATTATGGGCAGACTCACGGTGACAAATGCTGGGATCTCCACTGCCCACTTCTGCTCTGTTTGCCCTCCCCACGTTTTCAGCTCCCCCCACGGGAGGCAGCAAAAACCCTTCAGAGGACACAGAACACCACTGATAGAAGTCATTCCACCAGAAAAGGCGTGAAAAGATCAGTGTAGCTGAAAACCAGTTTCTCTGCATGAACCTCCTCTTTGATCAAACCACTGCTTTGATACTGAGTTAAAATGCACAGTGCATGTGAAAAAGCTGCAATAGTTCCTCAGTTCCTACCACGTTCTCAACAGATGCTTAAAACAAGAACCCCCTGAATCACAGCAGCATTTCCCGACTGGAGATAGACTGCTGTGGCTCTGTGCCCCAAAAGCCTTCTAAAAGTGATGCTTTACTGCAATGCAGAGCTAGTTTTCCCCTAGACCAGCTCTCTGAAGGATGGAAAGATCTAAGCTAATTATATATTCYCTAGAACACACCTAGCTTTTGATATATATAAAAAAAAAATCACTGAACTTTCAATCCATCAAAAATGGGGTTATTTTTCCTTCATTCCTGATGACTACTGCATACCTGCATTCTAAAATAAACCTGCAAACTGCAGAAACAAAGGTTGTGTCTGATTGTCATCCTATTTATTCAGCACCATTCCTATGCAAGAAGTCACCTAAGCGACGAATGATAAAAGCACAAACAAATGAAAAATGGATGAGCTCCATGGCTCCTCTCAGAAGTCTTCATTTCTCCTCTTTGTTGAAGAAAACTTCAATTTCTTGACAACATTAAAAGAAAAAGAGGACACAACTTCAAAACCCMATGGCTTCTCTAGTGTCTGCTCCCCATGCTGGGAATTCCAGCTGACAGCAATGAAGATTCCATGCGTAGAACAAATAAGAAACAGGAAAAAAGTCTATCCATAACCAGGTTATGAGAGTAGTATCTCARCCTGGAAGATACTGGTTTAAAACATCCTCCTGTTTTGACCTATCTCTCACCACTCCCCCTTCATTTTGGACTCAAAGGCAGCGTCCCCAAAGCCAAGGGCTGGGAGAGGCAGCACAGGAAGAGTGAGCCCCTTCTCCCTGCAGAGTCCCAAACATCTGCAGCAGCCTCTCAGCCCCACCAGCCCCAGCCCATTACACAGCAGACTTTTCAGCATGTTGAAAATAACACCTGACAAATTTGGGGACAAAAGGGGTTCTTGGCTTTGACCTCCACCACGGATGCACAACTGATAAACAGAATTATTATTCTTTTCTAGCTCTCAAAATCAACAGTAAGACTGTTGATTGAATTCCAGCCTTCAAATCTTTGCTGTCTTAGATGACAAACAAGAAAAAATAAGACTGCTTTYAGCTCTGATGACCAAAAAGGGGTGATTAGCATTTACTTCAAAAAAAATCTTTTTTTGTTTACTTGTAACCTAAACAGATTTTCTCCCAAGTCAATGAGATTTGGCAGACATGGAATCTGATATGACTCATTTTTATGAGGCAGAACTGCAAAAGGCCCCTAAATACCCACAATAAGAGATGAATTCAATTCGCAGGTATCRCATTGCAAATAAACATTGGCACAGGGCAGGTGCAAAAAATGACCAGAGAAAAATTTTAAAATACAGAAGGAGGAATATAAATTTCGCTCTAGTTGTTGCAAACCTTTCAAGAAGCCTGAAATGATGACCAAAAGAAAGCCACAATTACATTAAAAAAACCTGAAAAGGTAGATCTGAAGTAGGTGGGCAAAATTCCCTCACACTTTTAAGGTAAGCCTGTAAAAGTTGACGCTGAGAAGGGCAATATATAAGTAAATTGTGAAATACTCAGTTAAACCATGATTTTCTCAGGAATGGAGACAATGTCTCATTTCTCTGGTCTTTATATTCATACTGATTAACTGGAAAAGAATCAAACCCACTGTTGGTCTTTTTGTCAACAAAGCACCCAACAGTGTAGTAGTAACACAGGAATCAATAAACAGACTTTCTGCCTTCTGCTGTCTTAAACCTCATAAAAGAGCTGACCCTTCCCAAAAAAAAAAAATAAATAAATAAATAAAAACCTTTATTATGCAGAAAGCAGCAGGAAAGGTATTTACAGCATAATACTACACTGAGAGTTCATTACTAAACTATTCAATTCAATTGCTATCTCAGAAAGACAAGATGTGAGAGAGACAGTATTCACAGCCTTTATTTTATTATTTTTATTTTTATTTATTTTTATTCTGCCCAATAAAGACTGAGGCAGGAAGGATAAACAATGTAATAGAAACCAGAAGGATCCTTTACCTGAATGAACCCCAATACCATGTCACTAAGGCTGACATTGCATTTCTATTTCTCATTGTATTAACAGGTCTGAACATCCAATGTCCCCAAAATTACTTCATTCCCATTTTCTTAGAGGAAGGACAGTATCTCATACATAGACATATCCCGTTGCTTCACCTGTCGTTAACCAAGGACTTAATGTTGAAGTAAGGCATTGAATTTTGCTATCAAGTTAATTTTGCTTAGAATAGAGACATATTTCCTTATTTTGCTAAAACTATATCATTATATTCTCTCACCCAGGAAAGGAAAACAATAAAACCCAAACATGAAAGAAAGCCCAGTTAAAAACATAAGAGTTTAAATCTAGAGAGARCATTTACAACAATATGAGCTCTGGTGAACGTCCTGGAGAGTTTAGAGCTCTGGCAAGAGCAGGTCAAACCCCATCGATGTGAGGGGAAATGTGTGCATTGCTACCAGGCTGAATTTGACCCATTGTGCAATTAAGAGGAAAGCAAAGTGCGACATTAGGCAAGTTCATTGTCACAAAGACAGTTAATACTCAATGTGTAGTTCTACCCCCAGGCTTTAGGCAGATTTAAAGCTCTGTATTTAAAAATAAGCACTGCTTTGAACCAAGACAATAAAGAAGCCATTAGGAAAAAAAGCCTATTAAATACTTACCAGGAAACCTGCTATGGAGGTTAGCATCACAGTTGTATCCGTTGAACTGAGCAGTCACTGGAAGCACTTTAATCGTCAGCAGRAGCAGCAACCATACCTGTTCCATTGCAAAACCTAGAAAAACATTAAGTGGTTATTACAAACATCTGTTCGTGGCATTAAAGATGCTTACTGCAAACATTTAATCACTTGGGAGGAGATGGTCTCCAGCAAAGAAGCTGGGGATAAAGCTCAAAAGTTTTTTGGGAAAGAGGTCACAGACAGCAGGGCCCATTTCTTGGCTTCTGTGTAACGTGCAATTTCTATTAACTTCTACAACTTTTAATCATAACTTGTGGCAAAATAAAAGGTACTCAAGGATAAGAGAAAAGGTAAAAAAATAAAAATAAAAAAAGCAACCTAAATTGTATTGAAATATTAGAATCACTTGAATATTTAAGTTTCAACAGGTTTTTTGGCATTTCAGCGTAAAAACTCCTTGAGAAAGACATCTTGGCTAAAGTGAAACTATTGTTCAAAGTAATGGAAAACCATATAGATAAAGGGCTCAACAATTCCCAGGCTCAAGATCCTAAGATAAAAATCAGTTCACATTTATTTGCCAAACATTTGTTCTTTGCAGCAYACATGCAATTGAATTGAGTTCATACCAAGAGCTGGTACAGACACTTGCATCTACTTGAATTGTGTCTGGCAATCAGAACACAGGAATTTCTAATGTTCTCAGCAATTATTCCTTTTGCAAAGAAAGCTCCAAGGTGTAATACCTGTGGTATTGAAAACAACAACCACCAAAAAAAAATCGAAACACTTCTTACACATCTGTCAAAAGCATCCCAAAACACTGAAATTTTTGTCCATGAATCCAAGGGCATTATTTTTTCTTTTTTCATTTTTATAAAGAAGATTTTATCATTCTAGAGAATATAGCTGCTGATGTAGACCCCAAATGTGGCAATGGTCTCTATTTGCCTAAACAGGAACTCAGCAATTCTAAAATTTAGGAAATTGCTTTCTATAGACTGAATATCACCTTTCTGCAAGGGGATAAGGAGCATGTGCAAACTCCAGAGATGTAGCACACCTAAATGCAACCATACCTGGCATGGCAAGGGACTGCCATGCATGGCTGAGAAGAACTGGCCACAGCACATGGAAAGAACATTCGGGATGAATTCTCACTTTTAACAGAATCCTACATAGCTACACAGAAATCTGAAAAAAAGTCTCCCCAATAATGCAAAATCTTCCACTAGTTTTCAAACCATGCTCATTTAATGCTCTGTGCTGAAAGCAAGGCACTTAGAGGGCCCTCCCAAGTGCTTTATCAATTAACAGATCAATAAAACATTGACCCAAAATCTTCTAAAAACCCAAAGTTATGTCCAAACGTACAGCCAATGATTCCTGTGTAATTCTGCTTGGATGTACATGGAGTGAAATACAGAATTGGAAACACCAGCTTCCAGCTAAGATTGGGAAGTCAGGTACAACTTTTGCTGTGAACACATCCAAAAGCAGCTCTGTCACCGAGTTCTTCACAACTTCCTCTATGTGTAACTTACAGCAACAATGCAACCTCCTTTTTGTTTCAGGTGGATGCTAAACTCTGAATAAGAGCACTCTTTGACCCTTTACTCTTTTTCCATTAGACTCCTGTGGAGGTTGRCAGCACTTGTGACTAATGTCGATGAAGAATTGTGAAAACATGAGAAAGCAAAATTTCCAACTGGGTTGCTATGAAACCTCTGTACTTTCATGATCTCTTTGCCCTGTCCATACTCTCAGAGATGTAAGGCAGTGTTTTGTTTATTTGTTTTCTGTGAAAATTCATACTTTATTTTGTACTAAACACTTTTTCCTTCAGAAAATCAGATTTMTCCAGTGTCCTGGAGTCTCACCCTTGCTTGCACAGCTGTTACATCGATAAGGTGGCTGTTTCTGTTCTCCTGAGCATGGAGTGGTTTCTGATGCCCATTTCAAAGCTATATATAAAGGGCAATTTACCAAGATATAAATCTGAGTTTAATTTTCTAAACACCCACAGTGGTTTTCCGCTAGCAAAAAAAAAACAAACTGTATGAATAGAATTTAATGAGAGATGCCACAGACAAAGCTGCAACTATTATTTTAGATGAAAAACAGAACTTCATAATATAGTCTAAAATTTTAATTATTTAACATAACTTACACTGCTTCATTTTGGAGGAATGATAGATGATTGCTAAGGAACAAATCTGAATTAAGAGATTAAGTMTTTATAGCAATATTCAAAACAATTCAGATTTTAACACAACCAATAACATTTTACTTGGTTTTTTTTTTGCTATTGACTCATCTGTATATGGATCAACATGCAGATCCACATCACCAGCTGAGCTGATTCCTGCTGATTTTGGTTAAATAAGTTAGGAGCATACATTATTTTTCATTTTTCAAAGGAACTGCAGGGCTGGAAAGCACCCTGAGAGGCCACCATCACTGATCTCCCCACCCCAGCAACAGCTAAGGCAGGCATTCCTGCTTTTCCAGCCTGGTCTTAAAAGCCTCTGGCAAGTTATTTCTCAACAGAAATTTCTAARCTTCAGTCCCTTAAATGTATAAGGCATCCCAAATAAAAGGTCAGTACCATACTGATACTGCTGACCACTTAATATAATTATAGAGGAATAAAAGTTTTATCAAAATAATAACAGCAATGTAATATTATTGCTGGCATGTGAAATTAAAAATTCATTGACAAAAATGTAAAATAACATGCAAGTTTCAGGAATGGGATGATTTATAATCCAAGAGTGAAATTCTTGAGGAAGACATTTGCCCTTTTTGTTATTCATTCAGTATGCAATTCTTATCATGCCTTTTTTAGGAATGCAGCTCTTGGTGGTTTCAAAAAAGTGCTTCTTTGATCTAGTATCACATATTTGCCTGTTAAGGAGATTTCCAGGATTAAAAAGATGCCAGCRCAGACTGCAAGGGAAATGTGACCCTTTCTATTCATTAAACCCTTAACTGACAAACTCATATTGTGTTTCACTGATGCACCAAGAGGCAGCTTTTACTGTTCTGTGCTGCATATCAGGAAAAGGTTCAGAAAGGCCAGAGTCACAACTGYAGTCCTCAATTTAATTGTTTTCACTTTACAATACCCTCATCCCTGCTTTGATAAGCATAACTCCACCATGGCAGAAAACCTGCACACAATTCCCAAGTTAATATGTTTATGATTTAAACAGGAGAAGATTTTGCAGCCAATTTAGGAATTTAATTCCACTGGGAAGCTGTAGTTTGATTTAAATTCCCTTTCTTTCTTCTCTCAAGACCTGATATTCATTTCTCTTCTTCCCAATCCTCTTTAAAAGGATCTTCAAAGATTTACCATTGTCAACATCATTCACTGATTCAGCCCAACATTTTTATTGAAATGCTTTTGTGACTCAGTTATGACTTCTGAGTACATTATTAATTCAAATATTCATGTATTTTATAAGGACTTCCTATAATCCATTGYTTATTCTCTCTTTTTAATTCACAGGGTGTGGCAGTTCAGCAGAATAACATGGTGATCTTTTGCCTTCTGACTGGTTAAGACTTTTAATGGTTAAGCATAATAGTAATTTCTCAGGACTATTAATAGTTCTTTTTAGAAATTTAGCAATTTGRTCTCGTAGCACACGTATTTTGTTGTCAAGGAGACTTCCAGGATTAAAAGATGCCAACACAGWYTGCAARRGAAATGTGACCCTTTCYATCCATTAAACTCTTAAATGACAAACCCATATCATGTTACAGATGATTCAAATGTTTCAAAATAGTTCTTTTTAGGACCATTAATAGGAATAATGAAAATTTCTCTAAGGAAATTAYAGATGTGACAAGCACATAATAAGCTGGTGGCACATTTATAAGTGTTTTCATATATATCTGGTAATTGCCTGAATGTTGTCTGGCAATGTACATTAGGGGTCGAAAAGTAACAGAAAAGGAACATTACTTCTGCTCATAAAAATATTTTAAAATGATAATTACGTAGTTTGAGTCCTTCTCAGCCACCTCATGACAAAACATTTCCTTGTCTTTTCGGTTTGCATTTGTCTTTCTGCCACACTTGCTCCTGCATGTGCACTCAGGCTGTGAATTGTTGTGAAATGCAATAACTCTGCTGCTGCCAGGTCCTCCAGAACCCTGTGCTTCTAAGCACACACGAGATCATTTGCCATCACTTAAAATCAACTCAGTGAAAAAAAGTTGGAATATTCTCTACTTCGAGTTCTTCAGTGGAACTTCCTCTTTTAACTTGTACATCCCGTTGAAATAAATTATCCAGATCACTTTCACTATGGCCTTCCTCTCTATATTCTTGGGTCTCATGGAGCAGAAAAAACAGGACTTGGATCTTTAGAGCAACTCTTTTAAATAWAACCTTATCAAAAGGTGATAATTGYCWTTTTTAAAAGGTTTGTTATAGAAAAAAAAGGGCACCTGAGGTACAAAGAACTTTACAGCACGTTTCAACTATAAAATTTTCTGTCTGTGGATAATCTTTGGTTCTGAGACTTTGAAACATGCATATCTTTTTTTAGAGTATTCTGTGATTTCAGACTCCATMATGTCATCACATTTCCAACACCTAACAAAACCTGCAGAGCTGAAAAAGTAAATATATGCAGACATGCACACACATTTATATTCATTTAAGTGTGTACACACAGAGGCACACACATRTACYTTGAACTTCAGCAGTTTCCTAAAYAGAGGASTAAARMTGATGGTGSAGCTAAACCTGTGAACAGGCTCTAGGYTCCCAAAACTTCAGTATTTGAGGGCACTCAACAAATGTAATAATTTGACAMRTATGRAGAAATAAAACTAAGAACATCAGATATCAGTGCATCTCAGAATGTACATAACCACCTGATTTTTCCCCCACACACAAAATGTGAAAATATTTTTGCTATAAAGAAGTCAACTAATCTCTTGTAGCTATTCTGAACTCAGAAATTGTGGACTGAACGAAAAATGCCACGCTATAAATGGACACATTAATCAGGCAGAGATCTGCCTTCAGCATCAATAATTTGGCCCCAGAATTACCTGTACTTATTTTCTAGTCATATTTTTCCCCTCAATCCTTGAGATTTATAAACAGGAATCCTGGATTAGCTCCACACAATATCAGATTTGTAATTAAATGTTGGGTCAAATCTTGGAGCCCCACTTTAACCCAAATTCTGCCAGAACCAAACAGGAGCTTTCCCTGACCAATTCTAAATCATAGCTAAATTCTCAAATGCCAGGAGTTTTGTGAATCAAGCAGGTGTCCACACTGTACAAAGAAAATGAGACTGGTGAAGAAATTTTTCCAGTTTCTGAAAAACAAAGCTTTTGCTTTGGTTCAAAAGTTGAAAAAAWTCTGGTTTAGGTTAAAAGAATTTTKRTTTATKTTCAAGTCTWTTTACAGTAATCTCTTCCACAGAATAAAAAAGCCAAAGGGTCTGAGAAAGAGATGCTAAGTTTCCTCAAAAGGAAGACACATCAAAATCATTAGACTTTAATACGAAAGATTTCAAATGTTGACCAGCACACTACAATGGGCAACTGATATTCAAGATTATAAAATATTTATATGGAACCAATCCACAGTGTGCTCATGAATTGAAATGAAATAATAATTCTAAACCCTGCTGAACACCAAAAGGCTGAAAACCTACCTCTGCCTCCAAAAGACACAGCTCAGTATTTGTCGTGAATCTTATTACTGCAGGGAGAAATAAATATGTATGATGGGTAAATAACCATGGGAAGGCTTACAGCCATGCAGAGCTCTTGAATCCATAAAACCAGGTGTATTTAGAGAGAGCTGCACTAGCACAGACTCATCTGGAGCTTCTTTCAGAGCCTCAGAGAGGGCAAAACTCCAGCTGAGATGGTTTTCTGCCTGCCTAAAGAATGGGGAAATTCAATTGCTGTACCATACTGCCAATAAGCAGGAAAAAAAAAAAAAAAAACCCTGTATTTTAACACTTCAAAACATTTCTAATAAACTTTTAAACATTGTACCTTAGTATACATGTGTGTCTTCTTTATTTTTACAACCAATCCTTAGGTGCACTGAGGGTTTTTTAAATCTAGTCTGAAAAGAAACTAAGTTAACTGCATATTTACAATGTAARAAGAGAATGAGTGATCAAGTGAAGACTACGCCTTTATGAAATATTTCCAAGAGATTTATACAAAGCAGCATAATATCTTCTTCCAAAGAGATGGACTGCTGGGAAAATACAATTATCAAAGTATAAATAAATGCAAACAACTTGTTGAACAGAGCTCTGCACTTACTACATCTATTTAAATTTATTCACTTGTGAGTGTTGAGGTCATGCAGTGGACTGTTTACCTGTAATTCTGTGCTAAATAACAAATTTATGCCTACCTCCACTAGTGAAATATTAATATCCTTCAACTGTGGTATCTTCCCCCGACACAATTCCATATTATTTTCACCATAGCTCTGCTTAGTGATGGAACGGTTGAATTTTAATTTAAGCATTCACAGAATAATTTCTTTGCAATCCCACAAAAGTGGCTTCAACAGTATATTTATATCTCTCTTCCAGACATTTATTTTAACAACCTAAGAAAATGCATTTTTCAAATTATGCCAGTCATGCCATACTATAAAASTACATAACTATGTATCTGAGAGATAAGCTAAAAAATTTAAGTCTCTGTTTGAAATCATGTTTACAAATTCACAGTTCACGGATAGCTCAATAAAGTGTGAAAACAAAAATCAGCTTTAAGTTCCACRTGTAGAAATGCACAAAATGACATCTCCTGAGCCTCACAGAAAAKACTGATTTCTATTCTGTCCTCCCAACCTGCATCAACCAAGCAGTGCTTCCCACAGGACATTTGTGCAGCTACARAGCACAGAATGCTGCCAGGGAAAGATTTGAGAGGAAAACAGGTCTGAGGGAAGTGATTTATGATCAGATCTTGGACCTGAATTGAACAATTTTGAACAGATTATCCTCTCACTTTCACACTCTTCACACTGTCTACTGCATCAGAAAAACTTTGACATCAGCAAGAGACCTGAGGGAAAAAGAAAGGAAATTCAGTATAAGGTTTGGAGACCACTGCAGTGAGTGGCCTGAAAAGATCATTTTAGTTCAAATTTGGATGTTCTTGACAAAACAAGACCTCCTTTTAATCATTCAAATCCACACGATTTGACTTGTTGTGCTCTGCTTTTCTTTAAGCTTGTGGTTTAGAGTTAAATTCTTCAGTGCAATTTCAGTGGATTCAACTGAAATGCCRAGAATATAAACCAACTGAAGACATTGATAGATTCCCTATTGAGGTCACTGCATTTCTGACTCACATCATAAAACCAAAATAAAAATCATATTGGATTTTCTGCTTCTCACATCAGCTGCAAAACGCTGTAAACAACCCRATTACAAAACAAAAACCATCAGATCAGCACCAGCTGCGCCACATTCACTCACAGAATGGCAAACACACACAGAAGTGTCTGTAATGAACACAACTGCASTGTTTAAGATACTGTCTAATTAATCCAATAGTGAGGAAAAAAATGGGACAATTTAGCTGTATTGCAGCTGGTCTACGTTGTGTTTCTCTTTCACTTTTAGTGGAGACTTTGAAATTAKTGGAGACAATCACTGAGACTAAAGCCAGGCCAGGATCACCTGGGGCTGAAACACAAAAGCAGCAGTTGTGTCATGTCCCCTGCATGGCAGTACACAAAGACTGTCCCTAAAACCTGGAACTGAGAGACTGTTCCCAAGTTTAAACCCATCTTCCAGACATGCACATTCAGTCTACAGATTTCCTTCTCAGACCACTGATCATGATGGAGGTTCCATCAGCTAGCAAATTTGCAGAAACCATCAAAACATCTGATAAAGGCCCCTGAAGTGTCATCACATTCTACTGTCCTTTGGTCGCCTCAAACCATGGTTTGGATTCAAACATTCTGATCTAGTGATGAGATGCCCTTAATCCTTTCGCCTGATCCCAGAGCCCTGCAGTCACATGAGCAGATAAAGATCTAAATGAGTATCATTCCACTTAATTACTCTTTTTATGGTTTTGAAGAGAGCAATATAAATATAAATCTTCAGTGAAATAATGCTTGATGTCACTAGCAAGTAGATTATACTGCAGCCATCTGTTTGCAGCTTGAAAAGTTACCAGTAAAATAAGACTTCCCTGACAAAAATCAGCAAGAGTTTATGCCATCATGATTACTTCAATTTCCTYGCTTTTAGAAACAGCAATTAAGAAGTAAGGTTGTAGAATAATGCTGCAGTAGAGTACAACCTTATCTAATCCTTGGAAGTTAAACAAATTTGCAGTAAATAATGCTGCTAGTACCTTGGTCAAACAAAGCATGTAATACCACAGATTTCATAAMCTGTGAAACCAAACAACATTCTGTTCCCAGATTTATATTTTAAAAGAAAAACTATTTTTATTGTGAAATAGAAGAGATTCACTTATGGCTATTTCTTTTGCCAGGTTTCAAATCTACATTGTAGCCGTTTGGGAGTTCAAACAAGGTTTGAAGTAATTTTTGAGCCAACCTGTGAAACAAGCCTGAAGGGTACTGCTTAAGATCTAGCTGGAAGAAAACAAAATGTCACGCACTGGTAAAACCATTCTTTGATAAAGAATATGCAAGCAGGGCCAGCACTTGTGTCTTCTGCAGCCCTTAAGGATTTCCCCCACAGTACACAGGGTAATTATAGTAACTATGTCAATTTGGACTGTATCAGTTTATCAGCTTCACTGAAGACTTGATTTCAAATCCCCGCGATCTTCATTCAAGAATATATTGCCATTATCATTACTTTAAAAATAAACAAAGGTGGTGCAATTACCATGTCCAGTCAGCTTTGTGACTGGAAACAATGTAATTTCCAATCAACRAACTCCTGTCATTCAATTGCATTGGAGCCAGATAAGAAGTCCTGCTTATCAAAATTTTCCTCCATCAATGCACTGATTGTGAGAACAGGCTGACTGACACCACAAGTTGGATATCAGTGTCTCCTTCAAGCAATTGATTGTTTGCCTCCTGAAAGAAGCACGAGTGGGTTTGACATACATTGACAGCCTCAGCATTGCACAGGATTCATAACCTTCCTTCCCTTGCATTAATAGCACAAGTGCCTGGCCTGGGCACCCTTAGGTACAAKCTAAGTTGCAAAAATCAATCACAGTTGGATGCTAACGCCTTCACATTTTCATCAGCCATTCCCTGCACATTTCCTCCCCAACAAACTACCACTGAGATTTCCTAGTGAGGTTAAATTTGACTGACAGGTGATAAAGTAAGAATTTTCTTTTAAAAGTAAGGGATGCTGTGATATTAACCAATATTTCAGTAAGCTCTAGTTGGCTGACACGGTGGGCACTTACCCAAATCCCCTGTAGCTGTTGAGTCAGCTGTACTCCATCTATCCCGTGCTCCTGCATGTGATCAACTGTTCGACTCCTCTACCCTGCAGAACTTTTTCAGAAAATACTCTGAGCCTGTGGATGGAGGAAAAGAGACACTCATTATGAAAATTCTTTTTAAAATAGGTCTGGATTTCAGATGGGAAAATTTGACAGGTCACAGAATACTTTACAAGCCCGTTCATCATCAGAATGAAACCTGAGTAGGTTCTTTATGGTGGCTTTTTTCAATCCTCTGCCTGTTTTTTTCTTGCAGTCTTTTGATCTGCTTCTCTCCACTTGTATGGAGATCTCCAGAGGACCATGTGGGGCAAACAATCAACCTGGAGAAATTATTCTGTCATCAGCTTGTTGAGGGAAAACCTTGTCTGCTTGAAAAGAGGGRTGGGAGGAAGGAGAGAAATGGAAGCACTGAGATAGGATCAGTAACTAAACTGCAGCACTATCAATGTGCCGTTGTGTGTTGTGAGAAGTGTCTAGTTTTTTTTTTTTTTTCAACTCTGAGCTAAACTCATAGTACTAAACAAAACAAAAGCAAAAAGAGCGACATTTCACGCTGCGATGAAAATGTGATATAGGGGTGTCATCGTGAATACAGGTGTCAACAGAATGGTAATTACCAACAGGACATCAATGCACACAAAGCCAAGCGCACACAAAGGCRAAGATCAAGCTGCCAGAAACCAAACCTGCTTCATAATGTCTACTCCTCTATTTCTGCCATTTGGAGGGGGGTGTTTAACTGCTGTTTCTGGCATTAGAATTTTTTCCTCCTTCTGCCCCCTCCTTTCAGTTTATATTGTAACCATCTATGCCTGGAAGCTTTTATTACACCTTTGTCCAGGGAAAAATATCATTTATAGGCTTTTGCATCACAGGGATAACTTTGAGATGCCTGGATTTGTTGGAATTTTGGGCTGTTTTTAGAAAGAAGAGCCCATCCTCTGCCATGCCTTCACTTCAGCCAGTTCCTCTTAAACATCAAAGTGCTGCAGAGCACACTGTGTACATTCATGGCAGCCCAGGGAGGCCCCACAGAGCAGACATGGCAGAAACAGCAGTGGCATGAAGCACTGACTTTCCTCCTCATCCTCATCCTCATCCTCATCCTCATCCTCATCCTCGTCCTCATCCTCATCCTCATCCTCATCCTCATCCTCATCCTCATCCTCATTCCATCCTCATCCTCCTGTGTCAGGGCAGTGACAGAGGAACGCAGATTTTCCTTCTAACATTGAAGTCTCACACAAACACACCATGAAATTTCTCGGTGTAATACCAGTTTCACAAACAAGTGCATTTAAAACACGCTTTAACCTTGTGTAGGTTTCAAAAATGAGGCTATTTATGTTGCTTCACCATTTCAGACATGTATAATACCGAAAGTCATCCCTCGTATTTTTGGTCTTCAGATGAGATTATTGAAAACATCAAATCACGATTAGACACGGTGCAATTTCTGTTTCCACTGGCAGTTTCTGCGACAGTTTCTGGGTTCCCCCTCTGCAGGAGTATGCACACAATGAAATCCTGACAGGTGTCATCCCACCTTCCCTTGCTRCAGACTGGGTTTTTCAATAAATAAAGGACACAGAGCACAATGGCAGGACAGGTCCTTAAAACGTGACACCCAAGACGTTGGTTACCAGCACGGAGGAACGGTGGCTGCGCACTTTTGGGTGGCACAGCTCTCACCACCTGGAAGGGCAGAAGTTTTCCCCTCAATCTATTAAAACCCCACAGGCAGAGTGGAAACCAGGCCAACATGCTCCATTGATAATTAACTGTTCTTATTTACAGGCATAAATCAATCAACAAATCTCTGTGCTCAGTAAAAACAGGCCCCTCACTTCTATTACACTGCACCTATAAGTGACCTGAACGATAAACTGCATGCCCTCAAAAACACAAGTTCCTTTTTCAAGTTCTCTATAGAAAATTCAGCAATTCCACTGCTATGTAATGTTTTATTTCTCTATTCTTTACATTTAAAATAAAAATAAATCCTTGAATTCTTTGAGAGGAAACAATGAAACAAACCTGACTATTTCACCGTTAACCCTCAAGGGAATGTGCCCCCCAATTATTTGATTTTTTAATCTCAAAGTTTATTCATATAGAAAACTATTTTCCTCCTGCATAATATTCAACAGTTTTGCAAATTTTCAGTGTGATTTCAGTATGATTCTGACCAGAACAAACATAAGACCACAGTTCTATGAACAGATCAMAATAAGCTTTCCAAATATCCCTCGTTATGAGTAAGAGACATCTTTCTCATTTCCAAATTAAAAACCTGTTTCCATCCCACAAATCCCTCTGCCCATCTCACTCATATTTTATGCATTATTTGAAATTGGACAAACTGATTYTTCTAAACCATCATTTCAGAGGAGCTTTGGACACAGTTTGATTATTAATTTTACCAATTAGCTTCTAAGAAACTTTCTCTTCTCATATAGAAAGACACTATACATAAGCAATTTTTTTTTCTCCCTTCTCCAGGACTTAGAAAGACCCCACACCTTTCCACCCATATCAAGGTACCTGTGAAGACCACAGAGAAACTGCAAGAGAATAGAAAAACTCAACAGAAGAGAACAAATTTCAAATAGAAGTTCATGAACAGAGATTATTAACCAGTCCATATGAAAGCCAAATTCTGCTGCA
>NW_026623268.1:761739-779172 GCF_030028575.1 Malurus melanocephalus
GGGGGGGGAATGGATGGTTACAAGAACAACCTCAGTTGTTGAAACACAAACAAGCAAATATTTCTGACAAAATAACCTGCCAAAATTTGCATCTTTTTGGGACAYATATTGGTGTATATATTGGACATATACAGGGATATATTTGAGAGTAATCTTATGGAGTTCCTCCCTAGACATCATCATCATATATGCACAACTATTATGTCCCCTCTTTATGTCCCTACACACCTCTTTTGCAACCAGGCCTACATTAGTACGTTCAGTTCTTCTGACAATGGAATTTTGGGAGCCCCCACAGGGTCCCACACTCCTCCYGTTGCTTTGTGTTTCTCATACCTGTATTCATTTGCATTTAACCTCCCCACCACTTGCTTTTCTAGATATTTCTCAGTATTACATCCCTATTAAGTCCCTTGATGTAAGCAATTCACATTACTGCACAGGTTTCTTTTCTAAAAGCTCAGATTTCATTCGAAACCCAGCTGAACTGGATTAACAATTTATATAATTCTTACTATATCTAATCAATATCTGCTGTAGCAACAAGGAAAAAAAAAAGAAATAAAAAATCAATAGTSCATGAGAGATTCCTCCCTAGCTGTAAACAAATATACTCACACAAACACACGGCTTAAAAATTGTCATGGCTGTTTACATTATCGGCATCTAGAGAAAGTGCACACAAGTTTTAAGCCACTGAGCAGCATTCAACCTCAAACCCATCTAGCTCKCTTTCTGTCCTGCCAAAGCAACTGTAATTTAAATTTCTCTAATGCAAACTGTTAGCAGGTCGGCAAGAAAAATGATCATGAAATTATACTTGCACTGAAACATCACAGAACCCAAATCCAGTTTAGGCGAAGTTTTACAAAAGGCAAAAAAATGCGACCTGAACAGATTGTGCGCAACCCTGGCGTCAGTTTCATTTGGGTAGCGACCACAGAACTGAGACAGACAAATCCCTGTTAGTTTTACTAGCACACAACAACATTCATCAAAAGACAAACATGTTTTAGTATTAGCAGAGGTAGATGTGAATTAGAAATGGTTGTGATTACAAGTTGGAAATTGGAATAAAAAATACACATAAGTCCTTCAGCTTCTCTGGATTTATGARAACCTGCCTGTTACATACTCCCTATGCTTTAGACAGCATTAAAAACAACTTGTCTCTTAATTTAAAATTCCTCTTAATTTTGTAACTTCTCTGACTTTTAGTTTTAGATTTTAAGTATCTAATGGCAGAATCTACATCTGATCTACATCTACACCATAGATGACCTTAGCATTCCTGTGGGTATTTTGAAAATGAGATTTCATGTTGACAATAACTGACCTGACWGAGCAGTCTGAAAATAAATCTGGAATTCAACTTCCTCTTGGATCATACAGATAATTTTTATTTTGACCCAGATCTAAAAAAGAAGGGGGAGAAGAGGGCAAAAAAATCACTCTGTTGACATTTGCTTTCTTATCTCCAGTCATAGAGAGTTACAGAGTTCACACACAAAATGCAAGCTTGTTTTAAAGACTATAATTTCCAAATATACACATTCTTTTGTAGCATTAGATCTACTAAACACTGCATTCTTGTATGTATGACTGAGGCACCTCTCTTTATGAACACATTTCCACCTCCCAGACAAACCCAGAGTCTCTATTCCTGTCCTAGATTATACTTAATTTTTCAGTAGTTAAAGCATTTTTTTCTTCTGCAGAGGCCCTCTCATCCCTCAGATGAGAAAGAAAGGGTGGTTTTGACCTGAAAGGAATATTAACCTGGTCTTCTTGCTTTACAGCACAGCCTTTTTCCTTGTCTCCCTCTGCCATTAGCTTCTTCAACTAAATGCAGATGTCACCAGCCTTTCTTTAGCAAAGGGAAATAAGTGTCCCATTAAGTACTTAGAGGAGTGGACAGATTCTCCCATTCAGCTGGTTCCCTACACACTTGCTGGTGCTGAACAGCAAATCTTCTATTTCTGAGAAAGGGCTATCACAGAGAGGTCATTTTCCTCTAAGTGGTTTCCTTATTTCATCCGTTCTCAAGTTTAGTGTTAAGTTGCTGAAAGATCCCCTCATTCATATGATCGGGAGCCTGCTCGCCTCCAGAGTGTAGGGTGAATGAGGCAATAATTATTTGTTGGAAAAATACAGGTAGTTTAGCTTGCATTGCAAAGAAATATGCCTGAATTTGTCATTATTCCAGGGATGAATCCTGGGGCCTTTATTTCCTTTTCAGAGAGTCGGACCCTTCTCACAATGGTGAAAAATTGCAAGAGGAAAGTCTCGGTTTCTGCTCCCACTCAGCGAGAGCCCAAAGCAGGAGCAAAGGGGCCACTGACCAAGCTCTGCTGCAGACCATGGGTGCACCCACAGCCTGGGGCTTCTCCAAGGAGGAAAGCAGGCACCAAGTAAGGTAGGATCAGAGTTTCATGTGCTTTAATACACCAGTGGAGTACCCCAAGCCAAATGGTTTCCCCCGCATCCTTTGGCGTAAGCGGGTTTTTCAGATTTAGAGCTGATTTACATTACACTGGAAGTTTCTTTTGGGAGTCTCTTACTTTTGGGGGAAGCAGGGGGTTAAGGCTACTTTTTTTCAAGAAATAAAATCAAGGTACAGAGTTAGTGGAATAAATGCAGAGCTTCCCATGTTTAGTCAGTTCACGGGCAGATTTCTCAAGACCACATTCCACGAGCTTTTTCCCAGTCAAATACAATCACTGCTATAGTTACTAGGACAATTTTCTCTAATTTAATGCAAGATTAAAACTTCAAAACAGTAAGAACATTAAATGTCAGGAAAATCTAACAAAATAGTAAAAAAAAGAGTGACAGAGATCAGAAAGATTTTTCCACATGAGAGCCTTGACCCATTCCTCCTAGGTTGCACCTGCTCTCAGAATACAAAAGCAGCAAACTGCCCCTAGGAAGTAAAAAGCTTGCTACACAACCCCTATGAACTGCATTTAAGATGCATGTACATTATTTTTCAGAAGGAATGTTCAGCAGGATCAATATGCCATCAAGATAAAAGAAGAGTATAAATTGTCCTGAGAGCTGGTCAGAATTTTCTTTACTGTCAGCCAGGGAATTAAAAACAGGGCAGGAGGCATATTAAAACTGTGCTTTTATAAGCTTAATCAGTAGGCTGGAAAATGAGTTTCACAAAGAGATAATGAGCTCCCAAATCATAATTTGCCAAGGGTGCATCGATATTCACTCGTCTTCAGATCATTTACGAGCACCCAGCACAAGAACACCTTTCTGCCCCAGGCTCCCACCAAGCAGGCCCATGGGCCAGGATGAGTTACCAGTTTAATGGCTACATCAGCTATAAAGGTGGTGAATTYGGATCCACTCAAGATGGATATACTATGGTCATTATCAAAGCTGAGAATGAAAGCATTTTTGTGCCCTGCTGAGTAAATATTTGCTTCCCCTCTTGGGCACCTTCCCAGATACAGCGAAGAGAAAATGGTAACAAGTTGATGACAAAATCAGTTGTGCTGCCATCGCTGTGGCTTTACCACTGACAGTCTGGGTTCTCATCCCCCTCCATCACCAGAAATATTGGGGCACTTACCCTGTACACAGGACAATAGTCTGAATTTACCTCCTCCAGCTTCACCTCGGGGACCACTCCATCCRGTCAAAGGATGAAACTTATTCCTGGGTCAGTGTCAACAGGTTTTTTCCTCACCAACTCATTCTGAACTGGTTATACGAAATCTCCAATGTCCATTACAGCAAATGAGAGAAYAATCCAGTACAGCACATGCTCTTGATCAGTGCCTGAAGCATTGTCCCAAGAAAAAAAAGCTAAAATAAAGCTCTCAGACTAGAGAGTCATTAGACCTAGGTCTTCTACATCTTAGTTAAGTAGGCAGATTTCTTGTTTAACAGCAAGAAGCTACTACAGAGGCAGCTTTCCASCATGGCAACCAAAATTTTTTATGAATAACATCACAAAAGTGTAACAGAAATTTAAAACATGGTCTTTTCATTCAAGCTGACATTTTATTTCTTCTTTTATGGCACACACAAAAGCCATATACATCTCTCCATTCTCTTCATGCTGCCATTATTCTGGCTTGTTTTCCTCTCCCATCCATACATCACCAAACCCCAAGTGCCCTATGCTAGAGATTCACTGGATTTTTTCAGGAGAAAGTTTGGAATCTGAGGGAACAGTATTGTTATCTGACTTCTCTATGTATTATGTTCTTTTAATTCCTCTCTATTTTGTAAAGTTAACATTGATCTATACAAAATTCAATGTTAATTCCTTCTCACTTGTTTCACCTCCTCGTGCTTTCTTCTTATTTGATTGCACCCTGCTCTTGTCAGTGATTTAGACTGACTGGGTCTTAATTGCCTGTTACATCACTTTTTACTGTGTAGCAGGCACAATTGTCTCTTGTAAAGTTATCTTCATCCCAGGCCCTGGTTGGATTCCAAGGGAGCTATTTGTTTGTCAGGGCAAAATTCAATAAAAAAACATTGGCGTTCTTTGGGAGTTATTTATCTTCAGCTAGAGAGTAGAGTAATTAAAAAGTTTTATAGTTTGGGGAAAGTGAATAGGTTGCTAAGTTGTTTTTTTTTCTGTTTGAATTTGGTGTTGCACTCCAAAATTCACTAGCACTTCAAAATCTTTTTTTCTCTAGCAAAAGGCACAGACTTATAAGGAGAGAAAGTACTCCAACCTTTGGACAGATCCTGGTTTTTTTTCCCCATTCTGTCACATCTCTGAACAAGTGAGACATTCCCTAAGTTGTTCATTTCTGTAGAGAATGAGGATTAAGTCCCCTACCTTAATAGTCAGGTAAATAAAACCAGATATTGATATGGGAGGACAGAAGGAGGGGTGGGAAGGAGCCCGTTCCTCATTCTCTGTCGTTGAATGTGTATTTTTAATAGCACAGTTTATCTCCCACAGCAAGGAGCAACCTACCCCACGTTCTTCATTGAAGGAACTCAAAGCTGATGTTTCCTGTCCTTGTTCATTAGCTGAACGTGGCCATCACCAGACCTTGGCAGATGTGTCTGGATTGGTAAAACTAATCCCACTGTGAACTGTCCTTCTCTGAAATAYTCTGAATTTCTTTACTGTGCAGGTGACCACACACTGAAGAGGTTGCCCAGAGAGGCTGTAGGGTCCCCTTCACTGCAGATATTCCAGACCTACCTGGACACAATCCTGTGCCATGTGCTCTGGGATGACCCTGCTTAACCCATTGACCCATTGCAGTCCCTCCCAGACCTTGCCCAGCCTGTGATTTGGTCCCATCTTTGTTATCACAAGTGCCTGCAAAGCAACATCTGAGGATGGAAAATTAAAACATGCTGGTGGTTCATCATTACACACCTTAATTTTTATCTTCCTGCATGCAAAACCAATGCAAAGAGCTACAATGTTTAAGCTCTAAACTTTGTACTCATTTTCTAGAGAAAACATAGAAGAAATGAACACTTGCAAATCTTCATTAGTCTGTACATTACAGAAAGTTATTGTAGGCTAAATATCAGAATTGCCCATTAAGTACCATAGCAACAGATCAAAGTGTATGTTAGAGCAATAAACGAGAACACTGAAAAAAAAAAAACCAAAAAAAACAAAAACAACCCTAAAAACAAAAACATTGTGATGAAATGTCTGTTAAAACAATCCATAAAATCAAAAACCGAGGAAAATATATCGTCTCAAGAATTACAGCTCCAATTGATCTATGTCTTTCCTTAATATTAAGTCCACTGCATTATTTATTCATTCAAGTGCTTTAATCAAGACAACCACTCAGAAGCCATTTGATTTAAAAGTACTGTTACTGCTGAATGCAGCCCTAACAGATCACAGCAATTTGCAGCCTAAGGTGATGTGTGGCAGCACAAAAAGCTTCCTGTGCTGAGGACACTCCGCATGCCTACAGCCAAGAATGACAGTCTGRGGTATAAAAGGAGAATTTTTTATTTTTTAATAAAGAAATACTGTTTGAGAGACAGCCCTCCCCTTTTGTTCAGCCCTAGGACCTACACCAAAAAAGGTTTGAAGGCTTATCCCACGAGATGTGTCAGTGTTTAATTTCAGCTCGTTTCAAGCATGCAGCTCTACCCATGGGGAGCCAGGCTACAGCAGCAGGGGACCCCAAACATTTTTACAAATCTATTCAAGAATCAGGTAAATACCCAGCATATTTACATGGACAAAACACGCTTGATTGAGCCTATGCAACTTGTACAAGTGCTGTTGGGCTTCTGAGTGCAGAGCAGCGGTGGCTGAGAATGCAGGGACAGGCACAGACTCTCACRTTTGTTACCAGCTACACAAGGACAGCAACTCTTCCCAAAACACAGCTTTTTAGGTAAAGCCATGCTCAATAGAAGTTTTATTTCTTTTTTATATATATTCTCACACTGTGGCTGGAGAGTCTCCTGTACTTTATTGTGTGTAAAGGTGCTTATTCTTTACACTTTTTTGAGTGAGCGGTGAAAACAAAATCAGATTAAAGGGACCAAAACATTAACATGTTGGTCGTTGAAAATATCTCAAGTAAAATGATAAATAAATCATTAAAAGAGCATCCAAGTTTGGGTTTGGGGTTTTTTTTTTTAACTTTCTACATCTGAAAGATTTTTTTTTCAGAGGCTGAATTCCAAAGAACATTTGGAATTTAATTTCCATTTCAAATTGGGGTGCTGGTGTTTTTCTAAAATAAGTGTGGGGAAGTTCTCCTGTGAAATGAGAAATCCATTTCTCAGCCAGATGGCTTAATCAGATCTCTTTCTGAAATCTAGCCACTAAAAGATACAAAAACTTTTAAGTAACATAAAAAGGAATACATTGAACACTGCAGCTAAATTGGAACACAGACAGTTTTAAAATAGAACAGAGAAAAGAACATATGAATATCAGTAGGTCACAAAACAGAAACAAGAACTTTAGCAATATTATTCCTGAATAAAATACAAATCACATCTCCAAGAGCATTGTTTTAGCAAAGGAGAGCTGCAGACCAATGATTACCTTAAAAGAAATACTGGAGACAGCTAGAAAGCTCATATCAGATTGCAGAAACTGAAGATCATGCTTTTAAAATCTGCCCAACACATATACACAAACTCTCTTTATGTAATAAATCTTTTTATACATAAAGAAAATCATTCTTCCCTCAACAGGACCTGTGTACAACCCCGGACACAACCACACAAGAGACAGAGAATCCCATTTTTTATGTCATAATAGATGCAAGCTTGTGGTAATAACATAACCAATAGTAAAATTGGGAATCCAAGTAAAGTACATGAAAACTCTTACTAAAAAATGAAAAACTGTAATGACTAATGATTATAATAATCTTTAAACAGATGAATCAGGATGCAATCTTGTATCTGTTTTAAAGCATCATATCCACAGACCACAACTATATTTGTAGCTTATAGCTTAAACTAGCACATGGGAAGGGAGATCATAAACAAAGCCTACTGCTTTTACACTTTTGCTACACAGTCCAAACCATTTTCAGCTTTACTTCCAAACAAAAGTAACTGCTATTGCTTTTTATTATTCTGTGCAAGAAGCTGCTCTCTTTAGATGAAAGCATGCTACTTGCAAGACAAATACATTTGGGAAAACAATTGTGCTTTGGAGAGTTTACTGTCTAGTTTAATGCCAAACACTGTAAGTGGGTATAAAAATAATATATGGAAAGAATATACAACATAATGCACAAGCTAAAAAAAACCCACACTTAAATCCATTTTTCTTAAATAAATAACATTTTCCATTATCTTTCAGCTTTGCATTTCTTTGTATTTCTATGTTCTTTCAGCTAACGTGCTGGTTAAAGAACTTTAACTAGATAAAGCATTCTCTATAAAATCCAYTGATTATTATATACTGTCTCTATTGTAATAACCCTACATTTGTGTCAGAGACTGCATAAACACCAAGATGATGGCATCTGTCYCAAAGGCTCAGTAATTATATTTTCAGTGCAGGAGAGTGTGTGGATACAGTCAGGACAGACAGAAAAGCAATGAGACCCCATCCAGCAGTGTGAGGAGTTGTGGTCCTTGGCTGTGGTTCCTTGGGCCCTTCTCTTGGGGCAGTAGGGGAAATAAAATAATTAAATCCCTTTCCCAGCCACAACTCCAGCTCCTTGCTCCCAGCATCTCCATCTCTTTCCTGTCACGCTGAAGCATCTCTTCTGGGAATGGAAGAGAAACATCCTACACCATGAGGAGTCCAGCCAAGATGTGTCCAGTTCTTAATACAGCAGAGCCTTGATGGGGAAGGGAACAGGTAGATTTAGAGATATTTGCTAGGATTTCCTGCCTGGCACGAGAGGAAGCAAAATAATGAAGATGCTTTTTAAAGGTTTAAGCACGACACATCATTGATTACAGGGAGAAGGCAAGATTTTCAGTTTTGAACGAGGAAGGAGCTGTAACATCCAAAGACATGGAGGACCTTGCAAAGAGCACAGACAGAAGCCAGGGCAGAAGAAGGCAGCAGCAACTCAACAAAGAAACAGGCAGTTCAAACCACACTTTCACATCCTGGAGGAGCACGAGCAGAGTGTGAATGATGCAAAGCCCCCATCTCTGGAACAAAACACAGAGTGCAACCACAGGAGTGGTCTCATCTGCACACACAATAAGGAAAAATTTGGAGATTTCACGGAAAGGAGCTGCAGTAGTTAGACACTGMCTGGAGATAATCACATTAACATAGATCAATACATTGGGTGTGCACATCGATGTTGGAAAGTGATTACTTCCAGAATACACTTACTTCTACTCACACTCACATTGTTTCTATGCACACAGTAAACCGTAGCATTCCATTACTTTATTTCAAAAATGTACATTAATAGCACCAGACAAGGACTCTTAGCTTATAAATAACTCAAATGCTCATATTGGGCTTAAATGAGGTTCCATAATGCTGTTATTACAAAAATACTATGAACTATGCACAAGACAAGAACAAAACTGACTTGAAGCATAAAAATCTGGTCCAGATTTATAACCCATAACTTTGCAAGGACAGCTGACCTTGCAGGCAGGTTCTTCCCCAGCAGAGATGCTTGTTCCAAGGATATAAAACATCAGGCAATTAATGRTGTGGACAGACTTAGCTTTTAATAAGTTTCATCTGAGTTCATTTATTGACTTAAGTTAGCAAGGTAAATTTATGAAGTAGCATTGGAGCTAAAACACACCTGTAGGAATAACAATAAGGTCACACAGTTTTCCCATACCCTAGAGAAAAATGGTTGTCAACCAACATAACACTTCAGGCCACTTAAGTTTTCCATCTAAATGTTTATACTAGGAAAAATTTAGGCAGCAACTATGTTGAGACTTTAGTCTATTTTAATGCATGTATGTATGCATAATATCCTAGTAAATAGTTGATGAAGCAACTAATTTACTGTAGTGAAGTAATTTAGTGGCTCTACTAAATTAAAGTGTTTTATATTTACATKATTATTTCATCACCTGCACCTTTAAGTTATTTGTTAGCGAGAAAAATTACCTCATCTTAAATCCAGACTAAGGCTTTTTAAACACTAAGTAGGAACACAGTAGGTTAGATGTGCCTATATGTCTTGTACAGATCAGGACAGAATGGTAAGTGTTTGGAAGCATGCAGAGAGGGAAAAAATATATATATATGTATATATAATCTATAACAGCACTGGTACAGAGAAGATGGCAAGATAATCCAGTAYTCTAAAAAGAGGGAAGCAAGAAGGCAGTGTGGTACAGGCAGTTAAGCAAGACTGTGTCCACATTCCTCAAAATTCAAACTTCCCAGTACTTTCCATATTTAGGATCTTTTGTACCTTAAGACGCTCCTTAGGAAGACCAGACTTTACAAACAATTTAGGAACATTTTAATTTCCATGAGCAAGCAAACCCCTGTGGTCAGCTTTCTCAATTGCAGAAACTCAGACACCTTCTAAAATTGYACCTGGTGTACATCATCTGCCTCCTTTTTGGTAATAACTCTCTGCTGTAGCCACACCAGTGGTTTTCTAGAACTTTCAGTGCTGTTCTTGCCTGTGACCAATTTGATGTGACTCTGCAAACCAGTGTAGGCCATCTCCCCATTTTTCACACACCAACCACCCCGTGTTCCCCTGCTCTTCTGAGCAAAGCAGAGCCAGCTTTGGTCACTGCTGCAGGCATCTCCCTTTTTCCACAAGAGAGCACAAAAAAAAATAATCCACAAACTCTAAAGAACATCCAGATGGGAATTGAGTTGATCACAGAACCTGTATGGTTACACAAAATCTTGCACCATTGACTTCTACCAATTTGGTTTCCCATTTTCCTGCAAAACTTTWATGTGGCTATTCCTTCTCCATTCCAGAGGTGCATCCAGGAGACTTCACTGAAGGGTGGGATGTTGCATTAATGTGGGTAACACAAACAAAATYTGTACAATACCTCCCTAATTTTAAAACTGTCACAGAAAGAGGAAAAACAAAAAGAATTTGTTGTTTTGCACCGCTACCTTCTGTCCTCCTGTCACAAAGGAGCACAATGCAGATCTTCATGGTTCTTTACATACAGAACTGTTGCAAATACCTTTCTGGTTGGCCTGGCTGGTACCACATTCACTGTATTGCACTAATACCACACTGCAAATCTTTCATACCGCCAGCACATTTCAGGTAAAGAAGCATTGAAATTCCAGCTTTTTCAAGTGCTGCATGTCTGTCAAAAGGAATGGCACACGTACCACACATCAGACCCCACTGTGAAGAAAACAACAGCATTTATAATACTAAAGGTCTTGGGGCATCATGGTGTTGTCTTATTATGCTCTGCAAGCAACGAGATATTTTCTGTCACAAGGTAGCAGAAACACTAACATTATTTTCCCTGTAGAGCTGACACCACAGATAAACAACCAGGCAAAACAAACACTGGGGCTTCCATGACCTGATTCCACAGGAAAGCACTGACAAAGGCACAGAATATCTTGGGCACCTCAGGCAGCCAGTGTCAGGCAGCAGCAAGGGGCCATCTGCTCGCCCTGGTWGCCCTTAGCACCAAGTTCCAGGGTCTGGGGACAATAGGCCATTGGTCTTGAGGTCCATCAGTGGCCATGGACGAGCAAAAAAGGAACCAGACCCAACCCCTGTGGGTGCCACACTCATAGAGTTCTGTCCCAGACTCTGCTGTGAGCCGGGCAGTGATGCCATCCTGCTCACCCAGAGGATGGGGCTGGGCTGTCACATGTGGGACAGGGTGACTTTCCTCCATCAACCACAGATCTGGACCTTCCTTTTCAGCAACATCCAAGCAAATGAGACGCTTCCTGCTGCCTTTCACTGCAGCTGCTCCCCATGCCTTCCCCAGACACAGCAGCTCACATGCCCACCATGCAAAGCTGGCTGCTCATGCAGGGGACACACAGGAGCCACCCATTCCACGGACTGAGCATAGCAAAGCAGCAGACCTGCTCTCAAAATTAGGCTGCTTATTCCTCTCATCAAGCAAATACATAAAAATGCACCTCTGAGGCTGTGACTTAATGTTTGGTTTTATCAGCCATCAAAAAGTCTGGTTTAATAATTATCTTATTTTAATTTATTTTGATTTCTTAAAGATTATTGAATAATCAGAAATATTCTCATTTSTCATCTACATATARACACAKATATGTCATATAAATAWATGTATGYTCATATATGATATAAACACATCAAYGTCATGGACTCCTTGTTATSSTGACTAATTACCCCAGTTACCAGCCCCCAGATGAATTCTCTACTCCATCATCCATTCATTTTCAGCTGCAAAATACTTGAGCCAGGGCCCTGGAAATGTGCTCATAGGAACCAGATAAACCGGGAGATTGTACCATGTCTGTGTCAAGCGTTCTGGTCAAAAAGTCTCTTTGCTGGAGCTGCCACTAAACACCTCCAGGAAAAACAAAAACCAATAAAGCTACARCACAGCAGAGGGAAAACACCACCAACAAAAATATATCTTATGAAAACTGGTATTGCTCCAAACCCTGCAAAGTACCAAGGTGTAGAGCCATCAAGCCAGTGGCAGGCAGCAAAATGACCAGCATCAGATTTTACAAAACCAAAACCAAAGTTCTGRGTTCTCTGTATCATGCTCCATTGCATGAATTCAGTTACTGGTATCTCCACCACAATCAGAAACATTTGTAGGTTCCCTCTCWAGGCTGCAATTCAGTCTCAGAACAGCATAAAGCTGACTTTTAACCTCAAACCAGTATTGAAGACCAGAGGAACCCCTTTAATGTTCTAGCCTGAGCTTTTCTACAACAGAACAGAAAGCCTCCCCTGCTCTTTCTGTTTCAGGTCCCAACTCCCTCTTGAACAGTTGCTGGGTTTCTTTTGTTTTGTTTGGTAATCTTAGTGCTGGCAGAAAAAAATCAAAGAGTAGTCAGAGTTTTAGATCAATGGCCAAAAGTTGGTTTGCTTGATGCATTCCCTACAGCATTCAGGAATTTATTCACCTCACATAAATGGCACAAGCACAGAAACAAACGGCCTCACTTTCATACAATTTTTCACACTCAGCTTTGAGATCTACAGTCTCCTTAAACGGCTATCCCAAAGAGAAAAATATTCAAACAAATACTCCAAAGCATTCAGTCATACCTCATTAGTGATTTAAATATATCTCTGGTTTAAGTTCCAAATCAACAGAGTAGCTGAGTGGGGCCAGGGATACAAATGGTAGAAAACAGCACATTTGATCAGAGGAAATCTCTCTGTTTTAAGGGGACTGAACATGACATTGGCCCTCAAAAAAGCAAAACAAATAAAATCAGTTGCCATCAGTTAAGATGAAGACAGGAGCATACGATGTAAAGCAGTGGGGGATTTTTTTTTATTTCAAGGCAAAAGTTAGTCTAACAAAGCTCAAACTTTGATAATAAGCACGACTTCTGTTTGGAACAGCTTTCCTTTGTGAAAGGGAGATGCTGAAGCAGGAATGTCTCCCTGCAGGTTTTGCTTTTGCTTCTAGAATCTGAGACTAATTCAGAAACATTATAGAATAATTTAATGTATAGCCTTATTTAAATTTACTCAGCAAAACACAACATCACATTTTCAACAGCTGACAAACTGATTATAAAACTGATTGGTCTTTACAGTAGTAGAACATTTTCTGCTAGATCTAGCAGCACTCGCTTATTCCAAATCTTTTTCAGGCCCCAGCTATTAAGTGCTTCAGCTCTGTGGAAGAGATAAGAGTTCAGACACAAAAAAAAGAAAAATAAAGGAAATAATTACAAAAGGAAAGCAAAATTCATGTTCTTAGAGATCAAAAAGACAAGATTAAAAAAAAATTGATTAAAAAAATTGTACTTCATTATGAAATACCAAGATATTTGAGTCTCAGATTGCCTAAATATGTTATGAACAAATATCCTGAATTTTGATACACTTTATCTGGAAATAGAATTGGAAAAATTAACAAGMAAAATCTTACTGCATTTGTTGTTGTTTAAATTCCATTAACTTCTAGGAGCAACTGTGTTCTCAAGCAGACAGAATACATGAAAACGATAAGCTTACAAAATGCAAAGAAAAGCCCTGCCAAGCTTCAGAATTGATTATGTGAACCCAAAAGCAGTTGTCAAAACATTCCTCATTTACAATGCTATATTATTTGTCCATTTGTAAAACTGTACTTAAAAGACTTCCACATGATAGAAATACAGCAATTTGYACCAGTAGCCTCACAAGAGAAGGCAGATACTTAATTCAATTTTCTTATAACAGGATCTTTCAAACACCTTTAGAGTTGTATACATAATACCACACATGCAATAAACAACATCAGCTCCAGACAGAACCCCAACAGCTGCATTAACTGGAAAGGTATTGTTATTTTAGATTCAAATTTCTTGGGTAAGAATCACCACATTTCCAAGCAGCTATTTTGAAGGCCAAGTTCTTAGCATTCAGGTACCTTTCACAATACAAACTATTGAAAAAAAATATAAACTGTGGTCAGTACAGAGCWTGTTTTTCTTTACATACAAATACATAGTTTAAACTAGCCAATTACATAAATTGATTAGCTGTGTATAACTGTATAGTGTAAATACATATCAAATACAAGCTTATGTGAATAAATTTACACATACTTATGGATGGCAGCCACTGCTCACACACCCTTGCATTTTCATAAGGGTTTTGCTTTCTGTTAAGAATAAGGAACCAGAGAATATCCAGAGAAGCACCACCCCAGAAGTATCAGCTGACATAGGRCTTGAAATACCAGGGAAAATCCATTCAAGTGGTGAAAAAAGCACAGAAACATACCCCCAACTATTAAACTTCTGCTGAGTAGCTGAAGAGTATGGTTCAGTAGCCTGATATTCCTTTATACCCCACACCACTGGGCTGGAGATTCACTCCTCATCTTTTCCTCTCCACACTTATTTCACAGCCTTAGCACTCTTTGAATGCAGCTGTTTGCTGGTGCTGTGAAAACAAGCATGTGTGCATTCAGCTGCACTGAGCAGAAGATTCATATCCCAGGTGAGAGACARCTTGAAATTCCATTCCCACTACATAATTACAGCACATATAAATGGAACAAAACATGAGGCAACTGCCCGCCCCACACAAGCCATGGCACTCCTATATCATCAAAATGTGCTCAAGGAAACAGAGCACTAAATGGACTGAAGTACATTTTCATTTGTCAATATGTTTGTGATGCATTCTCAATGGGAGGCCCCACCATGCTCTTCCAGCAGCCCTTTTATTATGATTGCTATTATTGCTGCCATTATTTMAAAAGGTTTCTCCCAGCCTGGACAAGCAGCACAAGCACTGATTGATGAGACAGCCCTATCCAAGCAAAGAAATGACAGCTGTGCCACATGCCAGCAAGCAATGACACAGCCTTTTTGTAACCTCAAGTGTCCATAGCCGTAACTATTTGCTGCTCAGTGTGAAGGCTATACCATGGTATTTACAACTCTACAGGTCTTTTTACCTTTTTTCCTTAGGAGTAAAACAAAAATCCGCAATGCTGTTTGTATGCAAGATAGGCAGAGAAAGGTGTTTATGTCACACCTCACCTCAGTGCTCAGTGTTTCATTATTTATAGGCTGCGTTTCCCCTCCAACAGTCAGAGCTAAGTTTCCTTCCTCTCCTTCTTCCTACTCCTAAACACAGGAAACAAATCCAGCACTTCTAAGGTCTTTCCCAAGGCTTTCAAGATGCTCACAAAGAGAGGACAGTATTTCCTTCCCAAAGCTCTTCTGTAAGTCTATTTTCACAGCTCTCCCGCTCTCCCTGCTGGTCTCAAGGAATTCAGTGCAAGTCGAGCCCAAGCCAAAGCAGATGCTGACAGCACATCACTTCCATGGGAAGATCCCAGCCCCAAAGACTCAGAACTGGGAAGGGAATTACTGGGTTCAAGCACTCAGGATCTGAATGATCAGGGCTGAGACCCACAGCAGTGTCTTGTTTCCCGTTAGCTGATGGGAACTGGGCCAGATGTGGATCTTCAACCCACAGAGGCACCAGAAAAAAAAAAAAAAATCAATGAATTGGCACTATGGACCCCCTGCAAGCTCTCACATGGAAAACWAAAAGCAAATAAATGAGAAAAACTGTATCTCTGACAAAGCAGGGACCCTGCGAGGCAAAGCCCCCGCTGTGTTTTCTCTCCACTGCTRATTTTCAGGCCACGCTCATGCTTCCCACTTGGYTTGGATGTGATGGTCAAGTTCTGGYCTGAAGCACAATCCTCATGTCCATTGGTTTCATCAAACATTTGGAAAATAAATATCTGCTTTCATGCCTATCAACAGGGCCTTATACAAGCAATGTTTCAAATCAAAACTGGAAAAATTCAACTTACAAAATAGCTGCTATATACTTATTCTCTTTTAAAAGTATTTCTCCATAAAACCTGAAGGTGAAACAAGCATGTCATTAAATTTAATTATCAACCACATTGAAAGTGAAAGAATCCAGCACATCATTTGTCCCATTTGTTCCCTGAACTGGTGGTGATGACTGTATGCTATTTTTTATTTATTTCAACACATCCCATGACTAACCTCCATATGTTCAGGCAGTTCTAATCTCTGCACACAAGAAAAATAMATTAATCACTGATTACATTCCGCCTAAAGACAACATCAGTGTGCCCTAGCAAGCCAAATATTGATGCCCATCATTTGGCCACCTTTGTCTACCAAGGGCATTGCTTTAGAATTTCAAGATGCCTCATTCGCTCTGAATTTTTCTTTTTCTTTTGCTGGGTGAAGTGCTGAAAGCATGCAAGATTCAACTTTCAAAATGTGGGTATTAATCAGATGTGTGGAAGGTGTTTTGTTGCAAACTATGAAGATGGAAGAAGATGAGGGAGGAATGAATGCTGGCCATGGGCCCTTCATTTCTTTCTTTGTGCAAGGATCTAGGCTTCACATGCTATGCATGGCTYTAATTCCTATGAAAGCAATTCAAATGTGAAGAGAAGAATTCTCTTCAAAAATGAATGCTACTCAAGCCAACAAATTATGCTAAAGGAGTGTGGTCAGTTTTCAACGACTTCCTCTAAGTGGTCCCTATTTAATTGCTTCAGGAGTCCCAGTGACAGACAGTATGTTAGGACATAAGTGATCTACTGGGAATCAGAAGGAGCCTGATATTTTCATTTTAGCCATGTCATTGTATAGCAAGAAAGTGAAAACTAGAAACCTGCAAATAATGTATTCAGCTTAAATATTACTCAAATTCCAGTTTTAGTAACTCCAATAAAGTAGGAAGTAATTTAGAAACAGCATCATCTTAATTCTGAATTAATCTGAGAAAAGACAGCACTAACTGAGCAGCAAGATATTGAGTTACTTCAATATTCCTAATGTTTTTAACTTCTTTTTTTTAAATATAACAAATGACACCAACACTTCCTTAGAAACATCAATCAATTTGGAAAGCAAAAAAGGAAGAATAAGAATAGTTTTAAAGATCATTCTGATTTGAATTATCACACAGAAMAACTCTTGCAGGGGTATTGGACTAACACAGTGAAATATTCGGACCGCAATCTATCACTTCCCACTGCAATCCTTTACATTGCCCACACCCATGTAAGAACATCTGCATCACCTGGAACCCATGGGAGCACTGCTGAAGTATCCATCTTTGTCAGTATTATGACAAAAATAACGCTGGACAGCATAACAGATAACTGCACCCTGCTGTAAGATTGACAAATGACATTGCAAGAATTCTCATTCCTGTGCTCAGGATCCCCTGGTAGCATTTATGGGACTGACAGTGCTGGAGAAAATATGAAGGTACAGAGCAGCACGTTCACTGGAGGAACTGGAAGATCAGAAATATTTGTATCTCCTTTGCAGTACATGAGTTGTTTTTGCTGCTATCTATGGTTGTCCAT
>NW_026623268.1:779182-781609 GCF_030028575.1 Malurus melanocephalus
TAACTAAAATAAATAGGTATTCCTAGAAACTCTGCATTATTAATTGGGAACATTAATTTAACAACTGTTTCTTTGGGATTGGCAAAACTGATGACCTAAAGTAAAGTGCTCACTTCTGAGGCACTATGTATTGAAAAAAGCATAAACCAACAATGCTATTTATATTTCTGTTTCCTCTACAGTGCTATTTAATGACCCATGGTAATCCTTAAAGAGGTTATTTTAATTAGTCAGATCTTATTCCTTTAAGAAGGAATGTCCTTTGTTGGCACTTCTTCTAACTTGGAAAGGTGGAGAAGGAAGATAAGCAGGAAAAAAGGAGAGAAATAGATCCAGTCCGTTCGTGGAAGACCATGGGAAAACCTATGTCAGTACAATAAATGATGAAGTACACCATTACATTGCCCATGTGGAGAGTCATTTTGCATTCAGAACATTCCAGGGAGTCAGGGCTGCTCCCACACAGCTTTAAGCAAACAATAATCAGAACTAGAAAAGGGCATCTAAATACTACACCTACATGCTGCACGGAAAAGTTCTTTGGGTAACATGCGCCAGTGTCTCATGACCATCTGGTTAAAGAATTTTTTCCTAACATCTAGGCTAAATTTCTCCTTTTTTTAATTKAAAACTCGTCCTATCTCATGACATTTTCCCTTGTCCTATCTCATGTAAAAAGTTGTTTTCCTTTTTTTATTTTATAAAGCCCCCTCTAGGTACTGAAAGGCCACAATGGTATCTGCTTGGAGCCAACTCTTCTCCAGACTGAGCAATCCCAATGCTGTTTCTCCTCACAGGAGAGGTGCTCCAGCCCTCTGATGATCACACCTCCTCTGGACTGACTCCTGTCCCTTGTGCTGAGGACCCAGGGCTGGATGCAGCTCTGCAGGTGAGGTCTCACCACGACAGGGCAAAGGGACAGCATCACCTTCCTACCCCTGCTGACCGCGCTGCTTTTGGTGCTGCTCAGGGTGTGGTTCATTTTCCAGGCTCTGAGCACACACTGTTGGCTCATGCCCAGCATTTTATCCAAGAAAATACCCCAGTCCTTCTCCAYAGGGCTGCTCTCAATGACTTCTTCTCCCACTCTGTGCTCATGTCTGGGACTGCCCCAAGCCAGGCACAGCACCTGGCACTTGGTCTGCTTGAACCTCACCAGGCTCTTGTGGGTTCACTTCTCAGCTTAGTCCAGGTGCCTCTGGATGGCACCCCTACCACCCCTAAAGCAACAGGAGAAAATAAGGGGTTTAGAAAATGAAACTGAATGTGTATTCTATGTATAAGTAGTCTGTTTAACATTTTTGGTTTAAAAAACCCCACATACATGCTATTTTTGATCTCAAAAGAAAACCAAATAGATCTCAAAAGAAAACCAAACACATCCTGATCATCACATTTATCCCAAACAAGAACACTTTGTTGCCTCAGCCAGTGGCTAATTGCCAATTTGTTTCATGAACAAAACCTGACACAGAAAACAGAACCCAGCTATTAAGTGTAGGGGGCTACAAAAGAATGCAGGCAGCTCCAAGCTTGAGGCAGAGCTGCTCTGCCAGCCAGCATCAATGTGCAAAGCACAATCCCACCTTCTCTATCTCCTCCTCTGAGCCTAACTTTTTTTGCAGTAGGTTATCTCCCTCAAGGTCAAATGTATTCCAAACGTTTAAGGGCTCTTACAAAAGGCCAGCGCTGATCTCTGTGCTTGAATAACATCCCAAATGGACCCTCATTGGTAACACGATAACAAAATCAGTGYTCAGTCAAAAGAGAAGAGTCTTTCTGCTCCTCTGTTCTTCTCTTTTTGTGCATTGATATGAAGATCAGAGTCATCAGCATGAATAAGATTTAGAATTCTGATGAAAACAATAAGAGATACTAAACACTTTCTGGCCCTCCCAAATTTGTATTCAACCTCTCCCATTGTTAGAGCTGTAATCACGCTCCCATCGGTATTCAAGGGATTTATGCAAACAAGGTCTCTTCTGTCAAAAATCATCGCAATTTAATGCAGTCACAGCCTGTTGGGTTGTGTAGATTACTGGCACCAAAGACACAACTCAGTATTTTGAGTGTCAGCTCTCTGTAACACAGATCAGATGGTCTTARCATACTCCTCTCAGCCATTCCAGCATCAGATTCTGTATCTACATGCAGCAGAACCAAGGGAAACTAACAGGAGGTGGCTTGAAGCTGCAGTCATAAGGAAATTTAGCAATTAAGCTAAAACTCAGCCTGTTGCTTAATTGCACAGACACTGTTTGTTGAATAGCTTGATTTTGGTCTCCATGCTTAAGGATGCTTTCACCCATTGCTTAAGGATGGATTAAAACAAATAAAAGCCTGCTGTTTTTACCTCTGTGTGAGTGCTGTTTGTACCTGTTACACAAACACCTTATACACCCAACATCCAAAGAAGAAAAGGAGTCT
>NW_026623268.1:781698-826634 GCF_030028575.1 Malurus melanocephalus
AAAAAAAAAACCAAAAAAAAAACCAAAAAACCAACCTTACAGCTCCAGTGGCTCTGAGCCTGGCATTCTCACATGCAGTATCAGCTCCTCCCTCACTCAGGGCCAGATCCTGCCTTCTCTGGGCAAGCTGTGCACTTTGCCTCAGTGGGCACAATCCAATCCTTCCAAGGGAAATGGGCACAATTTAGCCATGACCTAACCCCATTGTATTATTAACTACAGGCAAATCTGGCCGTGTTAGAGAAATTCCACCTGCACTTGCAGTGCCTGTGGTCACTATCACCCTTTCAAGAGCAAAGAATGGATTTCTCTTCCTGGCTTAGCACTTTTTTCCAGAATCAGTTTGATGCTGTGAGAGCAAAAGGGGGCAGTGAGAGCTGGTTAAAAGCCACGATGAAATGTAGGCAAGAAAGTGGAGTACCTGAAGTGCTCCATCACCTCCACCCACTTTCTCCCCAGCCAAGCAGTGGCCATTACATCATCAGGGTAATCTCTAACTGKCCATATCCTGGATACTATTTCTGACCCAAAATATACAGGTTAGGTAAAAATATGYCATTCCTACAGTATGTTTTAATTTAGGCAGCATGTTACCAAACACCTTGCACACATGCCATAACTTCTGCAACTCCCCTGAGTGAAAGATCAGTCAAGATCTGAGTGAATACCACATACAAAATTTTAATATATAAATATGTATATTTAAGTCTCTAAATATTCAGAAGACTTCCTTTGACCACATGGGCCTCTTTWGCATTCACTTTCCAATATGTTTATRCCACTGAGTCACACTAGCAGATATGGTTGAAAAAAAGAATTGAAGGTGCTTATTTGCAAAAAACAAGTGTTACACTTGAACAGTTCTTGGTGCCAGGATGACTTTACTGCTTGGGGAATTTCCGAAGCAGAAAAGGAAGATTCTATTTGCAAGATAAATCATGAACTGTGTGTTATTTATTCAACTGTAGTACATTAATAGTTGGTTGCAAATAAGGACATTGGGGTAAATACAGCAGAGAGATTTACTATACAGAGCTCATTCTGTCAAGTGAATTGGGGCCAAATATTTGACTTAAGAAGTATCACTCAAATCTAAYGGGACCAGAAATAAATCAGGTTCTCTTCCTTACTTCATCCCAGTCCTTATCTCCTCTCCCCAAACACACAACATGCATAATCCAAACACAGCATTCTGCAAAAATGAGCCTCATTATGTATAAATAGAGCCACATTAGAGAAATCCACAGAAGTGGATAAAAAAAGATGATGCTCATCCTTTTTTCAGCTTGGCTTACAGCTCCTTAGAGCAAAATTCATATCTGAGTTCTATATCCACAGGCTGCATATTACTGATCCCCTCACTGACTGCTTGATGCACTGATGTAACCTAAATAAATCAAMTGGTAAAACACACAACATAACAGCTGGTCTCTCTTAAGAGATGTTATTGGGCCTAAYACTATAGAAACACCTACTTTAAAGAGAAATAAAAAGTTTAGCTGTTTTCCCCCTATTTAAGTGCCTTGTCTAGAATTATAAAACAAATYGAATCCTGCAAACTTGCATTCTCTTCACAAATGTGGAGAGGAGAGAAGGTGGGAGCTCTGCCTTACAAGCRTCCTCATCACACCATATTTATACTGCCTTCATAGGACCCTGACATCTCAATATTCATCTACTTGCCCTCAGTTTAGCTGCAGAAGTTCCAGCTCCTTTTTAACATTCAGTCTAATTAGGGAGACAAAAGAAGTTTCCTTAGATGTGTAAGTTAGCCTCAGTGGTGAATAAGATATTAAAGAGTAGGTGATGGACTCGTTTAAACAGCTTCTCTGATCTCCCTCACTCCACCAGTACTCCTTTCAAGATCTTAGATGGTCTGCCCCACCATTAACCTCCCTCCACACTGAGAATTAGCTATTTATTCTCAGCCTTTGTTCCTTCTCTCAAAGGGCCCCCTCCTCTCGCACTTTACCCAAGAATCCTCAGCCACACTCTATGAATGTGTATAACAAAAGCCTTTTGAAAATCAAAATAAATTATATCCACTGGCTGGGATACAGAGAAGCCCCAGTTTTGACCATTTACAGCACACTTTGAAAGACTTGATGCTGATGCAGTGCTGTTTTTACTGCAGTCTCATGCCTTAACAGCGCTGTTAGGAGCATATCCAAATGAGCTCTCCACTCTCAAATCTTTCTCTCAAGCAAAAAACTTTGTCCTTGTGGTGTCCCAGCAAAACAATATTATGTAGCTTCAATCTTTAGCCCAGAACATCCCAGCAATTTATCGTTTAATTGAGAAACAGTTTCTCCTGTCCTGGGATCTCTGTAAAAGAGGAAAAAAAAATCAAAAACATAATTTGAAACCCATTTAACTTCATACCTTCTTAAAATACATGTAAATGTAGGAATCAGAAAAAAAAGAGCTTTCCAAAACACCTAAAAATTGAAACCAGCACATTTTGAACAAACCCAACAAGGCAACCTTGTGSAACACAATCTTTGTTAAAATTGGCAATCTCCACAAAGAAAACAGCAAACTACCTGAAATGCAACCCCTTCCACACGCACAGGGTGTGTCTGTGAGGGATAAAACAAACCAGACACATARAGCTTGGGTTTTCAGTAAACCAGGGCTGAACTTTATTGAGTACAAAACAAAGGAACAGTTAACAAATTCAGCCTAAGGACAAAATCTCATTCCCAGCTCCTGCACATCACAAAATGTCACAATATTTGGCTGCCTCCTATCAAGCAAAAGCAAAATACCATGACTTCTCTCAGGGCAGGATTAAAGGGCAGTGTCAGTGTTTGGTTAGAAAGTTGGCAAATGTCTTCTTGTTTTCCTCAGAGTCACTCTGCCAAAGCAGCATGGTGGTAAGAGGCTGAATGGAAAAAAATGGACACAAGAGAAGGAAGAAGGAAATTCCATCCGCCTATCAGTGTCTGAGAAATTATGATTTAACAGTTCTGACTTTCCAACAGAAAAAAATATATTGTATTTAACACAGCAAAGCACTTTGCTGTCTTTTTACTCCATTAGAAAACATTTCACTGATCATTAAAATGAAGCCAAGGGACAAGGTGAGAATACACCAGATAAAAACCTTACTTTAATTTAGGAAATGATAAAAGAAAAAGAGAAAACAGGTGAAACCACGGGACCTTCTTTAATGGCGCAATATTTGGGGTGAGTCTGAGAATGAAAATGGAAACTGAAAATGGAAACTGAAAATGGAAACTGCATCAAGCCTTAACCTCCTTAGCTCTATCTCAGAGACTTTGGTTTGGTTTGGACTAGGCAGGGATGATGGGTTTGAGTCACCAGGACTTCTTCCTGTCACACATAAATCTTCTCCAGAGGTTCCGCCCAAGCACTGCTGAGGCACAGGCTGTCAGATTTGATGAGACAGGAGGCCACAGAATTGGAACTGCTCAATCAGATCCGAGGGTAGTCAGATTTGCTACAGCATGACACAGCGTTACGGGGAAGCAGCTGCATTCAAGATTGGTAATCAAATAAAACTGCCATTCAAGACTTACTATGCTCCTGTGCATAGTTATCCATTATCTGCAACAAAACCTGAACTTATTCAATTACTTCRTATTTTCAATATTATGTGGTTGTTTATTATAGAGCAATATGAAGGAATGCAGAAAGAGTCATTTTCTACTAATAYTGAGCAAGGAACATTATTAGATTAAGGACAGAACATTACCCTTGGAGCTTTTCTCTCAGCTTTGTGCCACTGCAGAASATGCAGTTATATACTTCTCCCTGGTGCCTCCTGCCACAGATTTAAAGAAGCAAATCAAATCACTCCCATCACTCTTCTAACGCTGYGGAAGAGGCAGAGAAGGAAATATGTTAATTTTGGTAACATACCAGAAAAGTACATCGGTGTCATATTCCTTCCATCTGCAGAGAACAAAAGGCAGGCTGGTTCCCACCACACACCTATAAGATGAGACAGGCAGAAATGCCCCATGACAAAAGGGGGTTTACAAAAAAAAGAAAGAAAGATGAAAGTTGATACACATGTAATAGCAGTACCTGGGTAATGGAAGGAGGGAAAACATGTCCCTTTTCAGTGTGTCAGAGACAATGCRTACATTGGGGAGTGGGGGACACGAGAGCCTGGAGTCTCTGCTATTTTTCCTCCAGTTCTAATCTGGCATGAGCAGAAGCCTCGGGGTAGGAGTTTAGCCTTTGCCCACCAAGGCTGCTCTTGTGGTTGCTCATCAGTGTCACAGGTAGTCACATCAGTCTGTCACAAGCAGTCAGTGCTTGCAARARGGCAGGGRCATGCAGAGAACACAGAGGCTGCASAAGGAGCTCTGCAGGGAATCTCATATCCTCTCCCTCCTACAGTCACAGCACCAGAGCCACAAGTCACCATACACAGGCTCTTTGGTCACCTCAGCTCAACCCACTGAGGCAAACGGGAACAAAGTAGGAGAGGGACAAGGAAACCCAGCCAGATCCACTTTCCCAAGTGGAAACCAGCACTGACAAAATCTCCTCTCCTCCTCTCCTCTCCTCTCCTCTCCTCTCCTCTCCTCTCCTCTCCTCGGAGAGTTATTTTCATTTAACCCCAGCATTTGGCAATGCCCACATGTGAGATTGTGCAAATAATCTTTTCACGCAGTTGTTTTCATGTGTTTACAGGGTCATTATTCAGAATTTTTGTGATCAGACAGCCCTGGAAGTTGCATCATTTGCCAACAGTGTTTGGAGTGCTCAGTATCTGTGAAGACCAGATTCGAGGTATAATCAAAACACTACAGAAATGAGGATTACTTTTCAACCTTAACTAAGCTTTGTTTGACTTCTGGCCACATTGTTTGATTGAACAACAAGAGAGTTCTACAGTGAAAACCTTCTCCAACCTCAAAGACCTAATGAGGGCTTCTCATTCCAAGATCTTGGATCAGGAGAAGAGAGGCATACCCAGGCAAATGTTGCCTGAGGATGAGCACACTGTTTTTCTCAACATGAAGGGCACAGGGGGAAGCCACAAAGACAACCTAGCAAGAGCAGAAGTCTCAACAGCCTCTGATGTGGATAACCTAAAAAAAAAAAGAAAAAACTCTTGGATAATGTTTTAGCCTGCAGGCAGAACAGGAGGTTTATACTGCTAAAGGACCCAGAATTAGATTTAACACACTGTAAACATAGCCTGCAATGTGGGCAGCACATCTTACACACTTTGGTACTGACTGCTGCCACCGAAGTACAACAAAGACGAATTCAAGACAACAGGGCTCTTACAAGGTTTACAATACCTCAGCCTGCCCTCAGTCCCTTGAGCAAATCAGAGACTCAGAAATGAGCAAAGTCCATCCTTCCAATACACCTTAACAGAATAAAACTATTTCTGGCTTTCATGCAGGAAAAGAAAAAGATCTTGCATTGTTTCAAAAGTTAAAACAAGGGACAGGAGAGAGGCAGGAAGATATCTACAGCTGCTGAATTAGTTCCACGAAGAACACAAAAAGGTGAAAACTGAGAAGGACAGAGTTTCTGGCAAATGGAAGTTAAGTGAAACTGTTACCAATTTCTAACYGTAATATGCAAGGAAAGAGATGGGACATTCCAAAGCAACAGACAGAAAAGCTGAGCGAGCTGCTCTGTGTGCTATCAATTTGCTGCAAACCCTAATAAAATATGAGCAACGTGTACTCTACTGTCTTCTGGACTTTTCTGATTGCACCATATGCTGGAAGTGCACATCTGCTCTTTACATAAAATGGATAGCACACACTTTAAAAGCAAATGTGGGCAACCCACAGGGTGGAAGCTGATTAACATTGAGCTCAGCACATGAATTTGTTAGTCCACTGCCATGTGCCTGACTCACACATTCATGCTGCTGCAACATTCTTCAGCTCCATTGAGCTGTGAGCCTGGAAATGGAACAACCATTTAGTGCCAACAGCAGCAACATCTCCAGCAAGCAGCTCCTGGCACAAATGGACCCTTTGCACTGAAACATGGTGCTTTTAGAAAATGCATTTCTTCCCTTTTGCTAGGTTATACATAACTCAATCTCATTTGTATTTAAGAAAAAAAAGAAACTTGGATTKTGTAAGAACCTTTCAAACAAAACTGTGTTACCATTCCGTAGTGCATCAATCTGTGATCAGCTGCTGATCAATTTTTGACAAATTGATATTCTCATGACAGATTAAGAGAGCATACATTTCACAGTTGATAGCACTCAAAATAAGCACTTGGTGTACAGTTTCCTGCCTAGGATTTTTTTTTTTTTTTTTCACAAAAGGCTTTAAAAAAATTTCTATTAAATTGTTTTAAGATTGTTTTAAGTATTTTCTTGTTGCAAATATATCTATACCCTAATGTCAAAATTCTCTAAAGGTTGGTGTTGCAACAAATCACCATTATGCTCAAGTTTTCCTTGCCTAAAATATATTTAGTTGTACCTCAGGAAAGAGGAATTGCCCCATTCCTGTAGAAATTGTAACACAGATTATCAATATTACTATTAAATACAGATGTCAGAAAATAGAAAACAGAACATGAGAGTAGAAACAGTGTGTTGGGTTTTGGGGGTTATTTCCTTCATTTTGGGATTTAATTCCATGACTACAGAGTTTCAGGAAACTACTTCAAAGAGCTACATGAAAACAAGCAATGTCCTCTCTAAAAAAAAAAAAAAAAAAAAAAAAAAAAAAAAAAAAAAAAAAAAAAAAAAAAAAAAAAAAAAAAAAAAAAAAAAAAAACCAAACCACAAAAAACTTGATATTCAGCAGAAGTATCATTCCTTCTCTTCCTCTTTTCAAAACTGTTTGAAACCCAAGATTTAATAGAGTTAGTCACAATTACGTAGCTCCTGCTTTTCGACTCTACTAATTCTGAACAGAAAATGTTCAATAGTTTCACATTTTCTGTCTGTCTACAGTTGTTTCTGACATACATCCAGATAAATAGCAGCACCCTCTTTCCTTGCACTTCTCAATACTGGATGCAACATTTCATTTTRGGAAGATCTCTGGGTTGGGACAGCACTGAAGAGACAAAACAGTGTAGCTTTCTGAGCTCTCGAAGGAGCTGGATTCAAAATGATCTCCCATGCAGGAAAACTACCTTGAAGTCCAGAGCTGAATATTCAGAGAAGAAAATTAATTAGTGGGCAATCAAGGAAAACTACCTCTCAGCACCATGACCCACATTTTGTGGAATATAACACAGAGGATTTACAAGGTATTGCACAAAAATATTACTTTAACATTTAAAGAGCTAACAAAAGTAGTTTTTCTAGATAAAAATCCTCTCTTGAAGAAAAACAGGTAGCTGCAGATGTGATGGGGTGGGATAAAAAGGGCAGCAGGAGCTGCCAAAGCTTAAAAAGGCTAAAACCACAGCACCATCATATTGAATTAGTTTTACTGATCTAATTCCATCTGGTACCATAATAAACCTGAAATAACACCAGATAAGATCCAAACTTGAAGCTAATTTGACTTTTCAAAGCATTCCTTTCTAGGATATTGTACCTACAGAAAGACTATTTGAAGGTGAGCTGCCAGGATGACTAACAGTGGAAAAGATAGTATTTCCTTCCTTATTATTGACAGGTACTTTTAAAAATGTATTTTATAGAATTACGTCAATATTTTTTGGTTTATGTGTACATATATCTGAATACAGCACAGGTAAAGCATTTGAATCTACATTATTTAAGTTATATTCCTTTTTAAGTGTTATTTCCTACTTTCCTACTATTTCCTACTTTCCTTGTAGTAACTCAACTACAATTAAGAGTTGAGTTAATTTTTTTTATGTGAAAAGCAACCACAGAGCTTGTGTTTATRGACTGATGGGTAGATAAGTAGATGTTATTAACTGCACAAAGAGGAGTTTTATGTATTTCTAAAAACATGGGAATTTTGAGAGTTGTAGACTATCCTAGGAGAGAAAAGAGTCAGCCCAGTTATTTTTTGTGAGTAAATGGTCCATTGTTTCCAAATCTGTTTTTACTTTGTGAGTCATTCACGAACCAAATCCATTCTCTACAAACATCTTTGCTCTTTGCAAATCACTCACTGAATAATTGATACGAAGTAAATTCTCTCTAAGGGTTTTCCTGCAAGCCCTTACTTTTGCCTGTCTATTCTCCAATGTGTTTGAGCAGGTTCCCAAGCCACACAACTTTATTTCTACTCTCCGAGTAAATTAGTGAGACTTTAAATTCATACAAAAGGAATAGCAAATCATGAATCAGGAACAGCCAATTTTGTTTTCTAGTGAAAAATCACCTTTTACCCAGCTGTTAGATCCTGCCTTGCTGTAAGAACTGTGGCCCTTGAGCCTGGGAAGCAGCAAGAACTGAGGAATTCTGTTGTCAGCAATGGCAGCAGCTCCAACAGCCTGATGCATTAAAAGGACAATATTTAACACTTGTCAGGCAGAAAAAACACTTGGGCAGTGTCATTTCCTTGTCACCTTATCTCACAGTTTTCCTTTGCTTTGGATACGAATTCAGACTGCATCACAAGAAAAAAAATCACATGTAGAATATCTTTATGAAAATAATCAACTTTTATGACCTGACTGCTACACACAGGGTCCATTGAAATATTACATTTTTTGATACTTCTTTCTCTTTTCCTTCGTGTATACATAAAAAAGAAATGTTTATACTGGAATAATGTAATACCACCAGTACTGAATTCCTTTTCAGTCTACAGAGATTAACATCCCTTGAGGATTACATTGACCCTGGCTTTGCTCTCACCAATATTTGCCTCTCAGGTCAATGAATCTTGATGCTGATTACAATAAAGTCAATACCTGCTCATTACAGTTAGAATAAGAATCACTGGGAAGRATTATGAGCACTAGTCTTGTGTCTGCCAAAACTACCCAGTTAAGGAGCCTGTCAAGGTTTCATTRTGTCTGTCTTCTTTTCTAGTAAAACTTGTCTCGAGTAACAATGAAAAAATGCCACTGAAGACTCAATAATCCAGTCTGTTCTTACAAAAGGAATCCTGACAACTATATTTTAATATTCAAATGCAAGTAATCATTAGTATACAAATTCAAACACATAAGCCCAGATTTTATGACAGAAAATTATTTTTTTGAGGTTGTGTGTAGCTGCTGTGGGTTTTTCAATACTTATTGCMGCTTCTAGGATTTAATTCAAGTCTTCTTTTTATTTAATGTCAAGAGCTGGTTCCCAAGGTAGGTGGTACATTTAGTTCCCTGGTCCCCAAGGTAGATAGTAGGTTTAGTTCTCTGTTCYTATTTAATTTTATTTTTATGATAGACTTAGAATGAACACCAGAGCTGAATTGTTCACAACTTACCAAACAGAGAGCTCAGAAAACTACTCAAGTAACATCTTTACAATCCTAACACCAGAACYCACAAATCCATACACACCTCCAAAYCCTGAGGTAGGAGAAAACAAAATGTAAGAGATTATTTTGGAGGGAAAATATCAGGGAAGAACTATAGCTCAGTTTACCTTGAGAAGAAGGGTGTTATGAGTGCACAGCCTTGACCAAATTCATGGCAAACATGCAGGCATTCTGTTAAACGTGGGATATCCACCCTTCCTGCTCCTGCTAGCAAGATCTGTCCTTATTGTGCAGTTAAATTTATTGACAAAGTTATACTTGTCCATCTTTTATTCCATTAAGGTGCTGTAATTGTCTCAAAGCCATCAACAGTTACACCTACATTAGACATCCTATTTCCATGCATTCACTGAATGAAATTCAGACAAACATTATCAGAACCCTGAACACTTGCATTCAGCCACACTTGCCTCTGCCCACTCAGCCAAATGACTGAGAAATCCTCAGCTGTGCTTTCAGGAGCATTAAGTTGTAGAAGGCGTTGAAGTTTCAAACAAAGGTCAGCAGCACAGCTTTAAGAGAAACATTTCAATTTTTTTTTGATTGCCCACTTCTAACTGCCTTTAAAACATGACAATCTATAGGGCAGGTGAGGTCTACACTGAAAGTCCTCAGATAAGCAAGGACACTGAGCATGGTTGGGCTGCATTTCTCACAGGTCCAAAACCTTTCAAGAAGCTGCAATACTTCTCCAAGGCCTTTTGTTCAATATCCATTCTTCAGTCTTTTTCCTAGAGGAAGAAAAAGGTGTTTCTAAACTGTTTGTTATAGTTAAACATAAAATTTCAGAATAGATTTTTCTAGTCAGTTAACTATATTCTAGAGGGAAAACATAAGGTAGTATAATTATTAAAGAGCATTCTCAGTAATAGTCACATCTTTATTGTGTCAATCCTTTGCCAAAAAAAAAAATATAGTAAAAGCCACTTATATTTCTTCTTTGCAGAACCAAGCCATCTGCCTCCAATATACCATCAGCCCCTGCTAGATGAATTCACACATATTTTAAAGCCCCAGAGTAACCATTAGAATGGAAATTGGACACTGCTTGTCATTTGCAAAGCTTTCTTAACTGGAGAGGCTTCCCATTTGTTCAATTAAACGTCTGCACGTGCAATACACTTGATGAAATTTATCCCAAAATAGTGAGGACTGAAATAATACTGGAGGCAGATGGCACAGCTGCTCCATTTAGAGCTATCCACGGCAAAATATGAGGTGATGGACAGGACAGAGGAGTGGGAGTGAAAACTTGGTACCATGAAGAACATTATCCACAGATATCAGCAATAAACAAACCGTTTCAGTGCCAATCTACCCTCCCCTATCATATGTAGCTGTGTGGCTCACTCGAGTTTATCCAATTAGAAAACACTCATTTAATTCAAGAAGCCAGCCACTGAAGCCATGTAAGGTTTTCCCCTAAGARGATCCATCCCTCTGCCTGGAAAGCGCGGGGAACCTGGAAATGTGTGTTTCACACAGACACCAGGAGGCAGATATTTGTATGGGCTGATGAGGCTGTGTGTGTGCAGAACAGACACAGACTGACAAAAACAGGGAGCAAGTTTTAGCTGCTGCTTATTTGCATGCCTCTCACAGAGCAGAAATCACTGCACCGTGCTCCAGATGCTGCAAATCTCAGGATGCACATCCAGGGCTCATAATTAATACTGGCAAACATTTTCACTGAGGAGAGGGAGGCAAAAACCCAGAGCTATCCCAGCCAGTCTAAATCTATTTTGAGGTTTCTGGGGTGCTGSTCTGTTCTACCATCTCAGTATGAAAACGTTTCAAAGAAAAGGGCTCACAAAAACACTCCCTTACAGATAAAATACCTGAAAATACCTGATGAGAACATACTTCTTTCTGAACATCACCTAGACTAGGGCCAGAGGTTTGGTAAACTAAATGAGCAGAGTAATCAAAAAYTTCTTCAAAAAGAATTTTCAGSCCCTCATGAAAGAAAATTGGATAAYAGATTTAAACTAAAATAGGTTGGCAGGAAAAATGTTCATCCTAGGAAGTGATGCTTTACTGGAAAATAAGGAATGAGGATCACACAGTCCATTGCAAGCCAGTACATATCCCACAGAAGATTTTCCTTGTGCCCAGAACAAAAAYCACTTGGGGCCAGAAGACAGATCCCAATCCTTATTTCCACAGGCAGGAAATGACACTAGYTCTGTGGGACCCCAGTCACCTTTTCTGCAGATTTAACATAACATCAACAGTCAAAAAAAAGTTACAAGACCAAACTGAGTTAAGAAAGAACCATTGAAACCAAAGGACAGATTTCAACACCTTCTTTCCTCCCCACAGCCTACCCTTTCCCTGCCTTCCTCTTCAATCCTACGGCCTATTAGAGACTTTCACAGCTGGAGTGCTGCTGAAAACAGAGAAAATCTGTTTTGTGTGGACAGTCAGCAAGATGAAGAAAGTTCTCCATAGGTGCCATATGACAATAAATGGCCAGGGGAGAGAATGCTGAAAAGCCAAAAAGTACATCCCAGTTCACCAGAACACCCATGTTTGAACAGGTTCAGCTGGAGGCTCTTATGCCTAATGCCTTAAGAATAATTAGAGGGAATAAAACACTGCCAGTGCACAAGTAAGGGAGGTGAGAGGGCACTTAGGAAATGAATGGCACTCTGCCTAGAAAGGATTCCTTTGTGACAGTGAAGGGGCACTGGGTTTTACATTCAATAGCAGATTACTTAAAAAAATATTCCCTGACCGTGCTATTTCAGTATAAATGCTTCCCTCCCAACCACCTCTTTCCCAGTGGTAATACTATAAAAGATGTGCCTCAAGGGACAAGTTTCTAATAATGTTCTAATCTTGCTCTCCAAGCACTTACAACTGCAATAACAATTTTAAAATAAAAGAAGTAAATTCATAAGATTCAACCTCTTCTTTATTTGCAGGAAACTTCGGCTGTGCTGAAAGTATTGCAAATTGCACCATCACAGAGAAATATATTTTGTTTCTAACTCTCATTTTCTCACAAGTCATACCACACACTGCTGTAAGCAGCACAATATATGAAAACTCCAGACAAGTGATAAAAAGTGCCTTAATTTATGAGATTTGTACCCTGGCTTCATTTCAGCTACATCTTAAAAGGCCAATATCCACATATGATTCCAATAAGCCTAATTACATAAAGTAGCTGTTCATAATTAGGTTTTTTTTTCCACCAAAGATGTAAATATGGAAGCCACCACAAGGGCGAAAATGCACAGCTAATCCAGAAGTAATCTGGGTTCTGCAGAACACCTCTACAAAGCATCCGTGGGAAGCAGAGGGAATTGGTGTGCATTATAAAAACCCTGTCCTCTTTGAATTAAAATTTCCAAAAGAGCAGTTCTTCCAGACTTTCCTGCCACCCCTTCAGCCTTCCCATTCTCAGGGTGGCAAGACATGGAACTGATTACCCTCAAACACAGCACTGTGATAGTGGAACTTGCCCCCTTCCAGCTGCTTGTCTCACTCTACCCCAAACACGTGACCCTCTCAAGGGCTTCTGACAAGCTTCAGCTCCCTCAGCATGTGACCACCACTACTCACCAGTTTCTGCTCCTGATTTTTGGGGAAGGAGTGGAATTCAGTTCACACCCACACAACTGCCACCCAGGAACACTTCACAGCTCCCTCCTTTTGAACAGCCAAATAATGACGAGGGAGAGCTACAGTAGATATTACACTGATGGACTGGGAACTGTAGGACAGTAGGAGAAGATTCCCACCTTGAAGATCTTGAAGTATTGCAGGAGATAGGAACCAGACCTCTGACATATCTGGGAAATGTGCAGTGGAGCATTGACTTTTTCTTACCTACCCTGTACCTTGGGACACTATTCACTTTGTAATGCAAGGAAATTGAATTAATTGCAAGTAGCTAGAAGCTCTGAAGGTGATAGATTTTTCCCCTCTCCAATCCCAATGATCTCCAACCTGATCTGCAAGTTACTGCAAAATGCATTTCCCTTTTTTGGGTTTTGGTTGGTGGGGAGGCTGACAGGGCAATAGGGATGTAGCAGCTTGGTTGGGGTTTTTTGGTTGATTCATTGGTTGGGGTTCTTTTAAGTGACACCTAAACCAAAGGTTCAGCTCTTCAAATAGAACTGAGATTTTTACYACAAAAATTGTAGATATCAGAAACAAAGAAAGATAGAAGCTATATTTTTTTCACTCTCCTAGGGGTTCATGAACCCTCTGTTGGAACCTGATGTGCCCCCTACTCTCTTCAAGCTACAAGGATGAAGCCTCAGTACCCCAGGAGATGGATGTCCTATTCCTAAAAATAACCAAAGAAACCTCAGCAAGCAGCCAAATTCCAGCTTTATTCTTGAGGTCTTCAAAGAACAAGACCATGATTTGCAACAAACCCCTTTCTGCACTTCTGGAAGACCACAAAAGGGACAGGACAAAGGCAAACAGCCAAGATGGCTCTTCAATTCACTGATCTYCTGTTACCAGAAGAGTCACTGGTGGCATGTGGAGGCTGTGATCAKGGAGAATTCAAAGAATATTAAGTTGGTCTAGGGTCAGGGTCCCAAAGCCCTGTACATAAGCTGACCATAAATGCTGAAGGCTGTGCTAGTCCATAGGTACTAAATAACCCCTGTTGGAACACAAGTTGCACAGCTTTTGATTTAACAAGAAAAATATCCATAAGAAAGATTAGGTCTGTYAAAATTTTTAAAACCTTAAGGTTGGCAGTAGCACTATAATGGTGCATTAAAGASGGATAGACTTGCATGAATGGTGCTCCAGCAGCAGTGAGAAATAAAGCTCTTTACTGCTCAAATCAGAAGTGTGCAAACTTACATTTTTTAGCATTTACCCTTAACTGCATCACAAAATGTCTCAAGTTGGGGATCACTGCAATCTGCCAGAGGTCGAAACAACTTCTAAGTCCTGCACTTCTCGTAAATGATTATCTCATTCCTCGAACAATGAAGCTGCATGAATTTTGCATGTTACCTCGAGCACTTTACTTTATTCGAAGAATAACAGTTCCATTTCAAAGCACATCGAATCCCCATTTTATCACCCATACAGAATGGCTGCCAAAAGATTAGATAGTCAATAAGCACAAAAAACAGACATTAATAGTTAAATCACCATGAGGAAACCCCAAATTAATTTCAAAGAATATACCCCCCTATTAAAGAAAAAAAAAAGTTAAAATAACACATTTTCTTAACTAAATTGAACTTCTTGCACCTATTTTAGGTGTCTGTAGARCATTTCCATAAAGTTAGCAGGACACAGTATATATTTAAACTTTTTAGTCTGCAACTTTAAGTGAGAGAATTTATCACAAAGGCCATGCTTAGAAATGAGTTGCTCAGAGCACCAACTATTAGAAACTTGTTCTAACCAGCAGAATCAAAAACTTTTTTTTGAACAGCACAAAAATGCAAGAGCAAAACTGGCAGTGCCTGACCCATGATGGTTTGCATCTGACCCCCATTTTTCACCTCTTCTCTCACTAATCCTGATTTTAATTATCTACAAATTTGTACTTACTCAACTAGCACCTAATTTATCTATGGAAATTCAAATCATCCCGTGTTAAAATAAAGTTTCTAAAATAGACAGGTTTGTCAGCCCTTAATGAGATCGTTATTATTCATATTAAGTATAGTTGAAAGCACATTAATAGCAAAACGCTTCCTTTCATTTGCAAGGAACAAGAGGGAAGAAAGTTTGCAGACAGCTTTGCAGTGTGGGGCCACTTTGCAGCCAAACCAAAAGGTTTTTCAGCCTTGTGGAATCCTGCACCCGGAGTGCATCCCAAATGTTCTTCCTAAGACAAAACCAAACCAAAAAAACAAAGCAAAACAGCACAAATCTTGAGGATTTGCTCCCAGCCCCTGAGGAGGTGTTAGGGCTTGAAGGGGCTCGTACAAAATTATATCTTCTCATAATATCGAGCAACAAGAGTTAACCGTGTCACATCGAACTTGAGATTGTCACATGCTAAGCCACTCAAGTGCTCAGTATTAAGAATTCAGAGCAGAGGTGGCCAGTAAATGGGGCAGGTTCACTCTATCAGTGACTGAATTCTCAAATTCACCTAAGGGATGCTTCAAATTTCRTTCTAAAGAGGACAGAAAAYGTCTAAAACATAAAGGTGTGAAAAAGTGCTCAAGTACCTAGAGAGACAGCTATGTAATACTCATTGGAAAAATGGGACTAGCATTCATAATGAACTTTGGATCTTCAAGRAAACGGGGGGGAAAGATAGTGGGGCTGAGAAAGACCACCAGGAGATGGTGCTCTTGCTTTCCAAGCGGTTCTCTGTCGGCACCAGCGCAGTTTTCGCTGCCGTGCCCATCTCAGCAGCCCCCGCCGCCTCCTCTCCCCGCCCTCCCGGCGCTCCCGGGGCTCCGTTCCCGGTCCGGCAGCGGCCCCTGGTGCCAGTCCCGCTCCCGGGAACGGCTCCCGGCAGAGCCCCGAGCTTGGGCAYCCCTCCAGGRGCTCAGGARGGCRGMGARTGRGGYTGGAAGMGCAGCCGAACCCTCCGGATCCGACWGCGAAAAAGGAGCGACYCGGCAGCGGCACTCGCYCSCTCGGCGTCTGAGGAAGGRCAGAGAGCTGCAGGAGGCAGCGGTGGGGAAAGGGATGGATTTCACAGGGTGGAAATGTGTTCCCAAATGGAGGGGGGCAAAATATCCAAGAAGTTGTAAAAATATGAATGTTGGAGACAGCGCTCAAATGAAAAATTATAGAGGTGGGCCAAATAACAGGGGGATCGTGGGTTTCTGGTGTCGCTCTTGACAGGTGCTTGCTCCGTTCTTGAAGACCTCCAATTGCTGAATGTGTTCTCTGAGGAATGACACCAAGTCCCTCTTCCCATTCTTTCCATCTTAATCACTGCAGATTTTCCCTAACACATTACCTAAACGACTGCTACAGMAATTCAGGTCCATCAGGCCTCCCTATTACCCACCACAGGGCTAAGGAACAGATCATTGCCCTCCTCTACAGCACTCTTGGCAGGTCTAAAAACACACCCCTACTCTACAGAGGAATGCACTTTTCTGAGCTAAACGCCATCAGTTTGCTCCAACCTGTCACAGGTTGTGTTTGCCAGATGGCTGAGCTCTCTGCCRGGGTCCCCCCAGGAGAACACACCTTTCCTGAACACTCCAYTCAGAATAGCTCACASARCTCCAGCAGTGCCAGGGCAGCAATKKGAAGCAGTGYGTGTGCTCAGCACATCTGATTGACTGTAATCCTCTCCACTCTAAGCTTTAGTAACGCATTTGCCTCTTTTCCYGGTGTCACAACACTACTGATGCATATGCTACTTGTGACAAATTACCAATCCCTACATCCTCTTTTGTAGGAGAGCCYAGATTTACTCCCCTACCTGAGTTAAACCCACTGAGTGACTCCCCCATCCTGCTTCTGTGCAATTCATTGTTCCTGCTTAAGTCAAGTATCTCCTATTTGTTCTGCTGAGTTATATTTTCATTCTYTCCTTCTATTCTATGCTAGTTCTCTCTATTACACACGATTTTCCTGGTTTCCCAAGCTATTTGTCATTTCTGGGCTACCTGCAGTTCTTTTGAASCCAGGAAATTTAACATCCAGCAYCAGYACACTCAATGACMATCTTTTGTAACTTCTCARCAGTACAGGCTCCAGAACACACTTTTAGGTTTAGTTAGTCCTCCCACTTTGGTGGCAAACCACTGAAAACAGTGTGAATTCCGTTTCCATTCATCTCTGCACCTGTTGTATTGCTGTCTTCATCTAAAACACGATTCCCTGGCTCAGAGAGTTCATTCTTTCTTCATCCAGATAGCCCACATGATCTCAAGGTCCTTCTCACCTTTTGTAACCTCYACTCCTGCAGTGGTCCTGTACACAGATTCTGTGCAGAGAGGGGTAGAACAAAGGAGTCGCCCTGAGGACTTCCAGAAACAGTGAATACTCAGTGAAGTCCCATTGTCTTAAAAATTTTATTGAAAGTAATGCTCTTTGTTTTGGTGCCAACCTCTCCTTGAAGCCTGTGTTTTGCTAGAAATTGCCAGAATTGCTTTTTCCAGTCAATAGTGCCTGAATTTACAGACACACATCACAAACCAAATCCCACCTAAGACATTTCTTACATTGTATGCCAGGCTGCAGGGACAGATATCATCATTATGTACTGTGACACACCCATATCTCTGCAAGGTGCCAGATCAGCTTGTTGTCTCAAGCCAAGCTAACATGGAAARTTGATTTTGGATGAGAAGTAGTTTGAAAAGCTACTGTAGCACATGAGCAACACAGGGGCACAGCCCAGTTTCATGAGCACCAGGGCTTCAACATGAAAACCATCTAAGCTTCTGAGAGCATTCAAGGAACGGCTTTCAAGGCCAGGGGCTAAAATGAATGGAAGAAAAATGGGACTATCACTTCAGAAATGTTTACAAAAACAATCTTGCAAAGGTCATTCACTTAATACTCAATTCAATCCATGGCAAGTCAGCTGCTCCCCYCTTGTCCCCAGCTGATGGCCACTTTTAACAGAGGCAAAAAGCTGAGCTCAGAGAATTAAAATCTTAAGATTTTTTTGTGACTAAGCAATAGTTTCAGTGTGATGCCACTTGGAACAATTACTGAATGCAAAACACAGCCAAGCATCTCTGGATATATGGATCCTCATGATTAGATCAACTTCCAAGAGAAGTGCCTTGTGTGGCTATGGCAGCTAATGAACAGTGGGACCTTCCTTCTGTCCCTTCTGCTGATCTGCTGCCTCAAGCACAAAATTTTGGAATCCTTTATCAGAACTAAAATCCAAATCCAGRTATTTCTTGTGCCAAGAAATGCTGTCACCTCTGCAGACGCCATTCTCTCAAAATCATAAGTATTTTAAGCAAAACAGATCAAGACCAATYATAAAAGCCTTCAGGTGACATCTGGTGACATCCTTTAAGCAACAGGTACTGTTCTGAACAGGTTCTTCGTTCCAGTCTCTACCCAAGCCAAACCTGCATGTTTAAACTCTCCATTTCTCATATCACAGCTAAGTTTTGTATTGGGATCCACTCTGTTTGCTCCTACACACTGCTACTGACAGCCTTAACTACCAAACCAGCTTGGATCAGGAAACCAGTCATACAGGGGCACTACTGAGACTCAGAAGTGAGACCATTTCTCATCTGACTATAAGCACTCAACTGTTTTGACTTGACAGCGTGGTAAAGTGTCAGAAGCCAGACRCAGATTTTTGTTATTTAAAACAAATGTATGGAGGGAAATACATCTTCCCAGCTGCCTGTCTAATGCTCTAGAGGTCAAGAGGGCAGGTGGTAAACACAGAGCCAAGCACCCATCCTGATGACCTAAAAGCAAACTCCATTCTGAGCTCATTTTCAAGCCAGCAAGTACTGCATCCATAAGAGTTATTTAGCTACACACAGGTTCACTGAGCTGTGTGTTACTGCTCAATATGCCTAATAAACCCCATTATGGAGAACACTGCCCTTTTTATTAATTGTTATGGTGATTGTGGGAAGCCACTACCAGAAACATGACTGCAGAATAAATTRGTATGTTGGCATGATTTCTGAAAAGAGTGCAAGTACGCTGTTTAATTGCACATTTTCCAGAGGTTATGTACTACCACCTGTATGTGTATAAAAACACATAATAAAAATGCTCCTGAAGAAGAGCTGTGTTGCATGGGCAACAGCCTGTTCTTACAGCAGCCTTRTTTTGATTGATATCAGAACACCAGATCCATTGCTGGGAGGTCTTTTAATARTAGTAAAACATACCAACAAATAAAACCAGCCTTTATTATATACAGTAAATGGCCTCTTCAGCCTGCTACAATGATTACATTCACCCACAATAATAAATAATCATAACAGACACCCAGAGCTAGATCCTGCCACATAAGCTAACCATGCAAAACAGGCTCATAACTRGCTTCAGCAGCTGGCTGAAGATTTTCCCAGAATAAAGTTCACCCTGGAAGTGATGGAAATTCAGAGCTGAAGCCTGCCTCCCACCTTGCAACATACAGGAGAACAGTGATGAGGACAAGGGATGAGGACAAGATATACAGAGAGTGTGACAGCTCTTGCAATCCACCCTTTAGCCCCAGCAGCAACAGCACCCACTATTCTACAGTCAAAGAACCATTTATAATGTTATTTCACCTCTTTTTCTGATGTCATGTGTTAAGGGAGAGACTGTTAAGCTGAAGTTAGAGCAGCTSTGGGTGTAGGTTTCTCACAGCCCCTATTAGTACCCTGTCTCTCTTTGCCAAAATCATCCCCAACAACTCAGTCTGGGAACAAGAACATTCACCATAACCACAGCTAAGAACCCCATCMTGGGGAACAACACCTTCATTTGAACTCCTTTGTCAGTGTTTGCTCAGTAGGGCAATAACAGGACACACTGAGARGACATCACCTTATAATGCATTATTAGTATGTGCTTTGTGTTTGAGGATTTTTGTCTCTTTACAGTTCACTTTCTTCCAGTGGGCTATTTTCTGCCAGCAAAACATTGAACTCCAACACCTTCACACATGGTTTGAATAYCTGAATTCACTGCCCTCACCCTTCACCTCGCAGAAGGATTCAGGGGAGAATGTCCGGAGTTTTCCATCTGAGGCAGAGCTGGGGATGCTGCTGCGCCAAGCGGACCTTCGGTGCTGTTCTGCTGCCATCTGCAGGGCCTGGCTCGGCTGCAGCTCTGAATTCTCTCYTTYCCCCTGGCACTCAGCAGAGCCARCCCAGGGCACAGACCAGACTGRATTTGAGGCATCTGCCAAAATACGCCGACAGTCACACCAGGTGCTCCTGCTCTGCCATGGTAATAGGGAGCCTTTGGACCACACACCCAATGGATTTTGTATTTAGAGAGACTAACACACGAAAAAAACCTCCTTTATTTGAAAAGCATTCAGTTGTACATAGCACTGGGTCAGAACACAAAGACCTTCTGCGAGTCCCTTACCCTACAGCTACAGGGAAAGCAAGTTGTGGGGCAAAAAGCTTCAATGCACAGAACCAATCKGCAGGACTGTCCCCCTCAGAAAATTAAAGAGTATTATGTTACCTAGGAAAYGCTGAATCATTTTATTTACATTAATAATGTTTTCAGCTCCACAAGCTGCAATAAAGGATGGAATAAGATGATAACCAAATTTCGTGCTTGGCTGCACTGGCAGATCACCCTTGCAGACAAGGAAGCATTTCTCACACATAGCTCTCCACACTTTATACACTTGTGCTAGGTTTGAAGGTGTTCATTTTGTTTCAGGTCTTTCCTTGAAGTATCCATTCCTCAAGAAATTTGGAATACCAGATGAGAACAAACAAGATCTGAGCTAGCAGAGAAAATTTTCTTCAGTTAAAGGACTTCAAAGGGACCACATTTTCATGCTAAGCTCATTGTTACAAGGTGTAAATCAAGTTTAGGCCTGTGAGGAACAGATATGCTAAAAAACACTGCTCAAACAAAGGTCTGCTTTCCTGTCTCATATTCTATTTCCCCATCCTTTCCCTTACACGGATCCTTTTCCTAGCCCCAGATTGATCAGTGTTATCCTGCACAGGCACCCGTAAATTTTATCCATCCTGCCTCTCCTGAGAGTGCATTTGCACACAGAAGGTGGTGGGAGCCAAGTCTGTTCACCAGGAAAAGCTGCTCCTTCAGGAAGGCTAGACATGGAGCAGTTTGAGTCAGTTTTTCCAGTTTGCCATTTACTGACACTTTTTAGTCAGCCATTTGAATACTATTTTCATTCCAAATGCTGTTGCTTTGTCCACATATGAAGAAAACATGATTCTTTATGGTCAGCCTCCTAAGCTCCTCAGGAATCAGTTGAGAAAGATTTTTTTGGCTAAAATACAGTTTAGCATTTTCACCCAAGCCAGCTTTTGCCAGCCATATCTTTTYGGGATTATCTGAGACATCACCATTTCCCCATCTCATTACCAAGAAAAATAACAGTCTGCACATGCTAACATTAAGATGGTTTCTACTATATTTTTCAGGCAAGCCCCAAAAGGTTCTCATTTTTTTGGCACAGCTTTAAAAAGCAGAGATGAGGGAGATTCTGTCTAAAGAGAAAGCAGCTGTTGAAGCCTTTCCTATGCCCTGAAAAAACAAGGGGGAAAAAAAGCAAAAGGTATGCTTTCTCAGAGCATTCTCACATCACCTTTATCCAAGGGTGACTCACCTCACCAGTGAGAGCACCCACATCCCTATTAGACAAAAATGTGATTAAAAAAAAAATAAATCAAACCTTATTCATATGAAGAAAAAAAAAAGGTCAACTGATCTGGTAGAAAGCCTTGGTAGACAGATGCTCAAGAGCCAGTTTTAGAAACACTGCTATGGATTCTGTGTTACACACTTCTGAAAACTCAAACATACCCTAATGATGCTGCCAATGCTCTAGCAGGCATGCATTGCTCAGCACAAATCACATTGCAGAGAGCACTGCAAGCAGGCTAAGTTGCAGCAGACAGGAGGGGAGTTAAGCTCTCTTTAATTTCCCAGGTTTTTCTCTGTGTTGCAGGGTAAGGAAGGCTCTCCCCAGCTGCTGTCACTGAAATGACACTGGGCTCTGCTTGCAGAAAGGAGCAGCGTGAGCTGCAGCGTGCCTTTTCCCAATTATCTCCAACTTTTCTGGGCCAGCTGCAGCCATGACTCAGATTCTCACAAAGTGGCTGCCTAGCTGCAGCACATTAATATATAATCAGTGCCAGTTTCAGCTCTCCCCAGCATGCCAGGCTGTTATTTGTGCTCTTCAGAGCCACAAACAGTTGAGTCACTGCTGAAGCAGGGCCAGACACCTCWGAGGGAAATAACATCTGAGTCAGGGCCACGATGGATGTCCAGGGAAGGCACTTTTCACCAGCACAATTTGACAGTTTACTCATGTTTGTGAGTCAGCACTGCAGATCAGAAGTACAGAATTGTGAAAGTTTATTTTTGCGAAGATTGTTTTGTACTTCATAAGCATTATTAATGTTTTTCTTCAATGTTAAGACATCTAAGCATCTCAAAGTTGTGGGCAAGTACAGATGTGAACACATCTGTGGCAGGATGATATAGAAGATGAGAAATATATTCCCCAAGCACAAATTTCCCAGAAACYAAAAGCAAAACAGAAGTGCAGCTTGGATTTACCTTATCTGCTAGATGTTWATATAGCTTGGGATTAAAATGAAAGATAGAAGATAAACAAACAAGCTGATTGGTAGCACAGTTATTAATTATCATTGAAATCTGTCCTTTAGGGAATGGATCCCACTGGGCTAGGGCTTGCTTTCATTCCTGAGACACTCAGAGTGAGCAGATTTGCTTCTGCAGTTCTCTTGTGGAGGATARAGCCTGCTATAAACCAAGTCTTGAAACAACATCCTCTGTCACCCAAAGCAGATGTGTGCTGCTAAGAAAMTACTGCACAGATTATAGGAAAACATCTCTGAAACACAGTGGGCAGAGACCACGCAGCAGAGCATTGCAAATTAGAGAAGCAAACATTAATAAATTACAACTACTGTGATCTAATATCTACTTTGTCCTGGCCTAAACGTTCTCATCTATTACAGCATTTAGGTTACGGAAAGCCTCTGCTGTATATTTAACAAAAGTACTGATGYTTTGGCAGTGAGATCCAGCTRTGGCACCAGTTCAAATAGTTTGCAYGTGCCTTACAGTGGCAGCTCTTTTAATGCAGTGCTGATGCTCACAGTCCTGCTTGACCTCACCTGAGCAGGTGCTTGATGGCAAGCAACCTCATTATCCCATCTCTCTGGTGCTCATTTTCTTTTCTTTCACAGATTTGCAATCTTAATTAACACAGAGCACCAATGACCCCAGCAGATCAGCAGCCCAAAAAGCCCTGATTCTCAGTGTGTGATATTAACAGCCACCAGAGGCCACACTCAGCTCACTTGGGGTTATTTTTGCACCGACAGAGACAGAGGCAGCTCTGGATATTGCAAGATAATGCCTGGGTCGGGTGGCTGAGATCTCAGAAACAGGAAAACCCTTGCTTGTCCAGCTCTGAGGTGACCCCATTGAAGCCCCTAAGGGGACTCAAAGACAGCCAGAGAGGGACTTTTTTAGGGCATGTAGTGATAGGGCAGTGGCTTTAAACTGAAACACAGCAGTTTTAGGTAAATATGAGGAATAAATTCTTCACTGTGAGGATGGTGAGGCACTGGAAGAGGCCACTCAGAGAAGCTGTAAACACCCCCATCCCTGGAAATGTACTTTGGCAGATTGGATGGGGKTTTAGCAACCTGGTCTAGTGGAAAGCATCCCTGCCCAGGGCAGGRGRGTGGAATGAGATGGATTTTAAGGTCCTTCCTAACCCAGGCTATTCCATGCTGATTCTGTATTCCCTGGGTAACCAGAGGGGTGCCAGAACTGTCCTGCAATCCATGCCACACAACGGGCCACAGAGTTAAAAAAGAGGGAGGAGTCTTTTCTCAGGTGCAGAGAACTACACAGATTTGACTTCACCACAGCAGACACAGCCAGGACTTCAGCAGCCACTGCCACAGTGGTGAGAGGAAAATCATTGTTAAAAGCTGRTTTCTCTGTGTGACAGATATTGCTCATAAGGRGAAGCAAGTGCTGAAGTTAATGGGRGACAATGAATGGAAATGGCACTTAGCATYAGCCATTTCAGCATGCAACAAGAAAAGATTGTTTAATTAAGAATGTGCTTATTAATCTAGGTTGAAATTTATTATCAGACAAAACAWAAATGGACTTATGTTGCTAAGACACTCTTACATCCTATAGCTGCATTTTGATCCATCTAACAAGCTTCTGAACATACATTGTAAAGTTAATTAAACACAAAGTACATTGTTTCTCATTCTGTTATTTTCTGTAACATTTCAATTAAAGAATGTCTTGGGCATTTTAAAATCACTGTGTGAGGAATTCTGTGTTTTGGTTTGATTAATAATACAATTTGTTTTCATGGAGTATCTTCCAGCATTCAGCCCTTATGTTCATTAAAAAAAAAAAAAAAAAAAAAAAAAAAAAAAAATCCTCCCAAGGGTATTCCACAATACTAGATTAAAATATTGTAGAATGTTTTTATTACCAGGATAAGGTACACTGTATTGAAGTTATTGCTACAGATTAGGGGTATTTTTTTCATTAAAAATGTTGGAAGGGTTGAATTGATGATAAATTACAGAGAGCTCAAGCACACCAAGGAAAATTGTTAGAGAGGAAAATATCCAGATTTCTTTCAGRGATGTTAAAAGAGTTCCATGTCTCACATGTTCAATTACCCATTCCACCCCATAAGTTTAAAAAATCCATGACAGTCTTGATACATCTTATGATAAATATTTGGGGAAAGGGAAAAACAGCAGCAAACTCAAATAYAGTTTCACAAACCACACTGCAGCAGAGCATTGTGTAAGTAACAAGCAGCTTCCTACAGAGYTCACAGTGACTTGCTCCAAAGAGCACATGCCATGGCAAGGACACAGAAGGAAGTTAAAAAATATTAAAGATATTTTAAGGTGGGAATGAGATAAGCTAAGGCCAGGAAAAGAAGAGAAAGGATGTGTTAAGCAGACAAAATCCTGTGTGCCTCTACCATAAAACCAGGGTGGGGATTTTTATACCAAACTCTCCCTCCAGTTATTTTCCAACAGCACTAAGTCAATCCAAAGCCAGGATCCCTAAGACACCTGCTACTCTTTGTGGTGTTACCTGTTTTCACTTTGTCTCAAGCCATACCACTGAGGCATAGTTCCCACACTCTTTCCCTCAGGTCAGTGCATATTTTGCATTTCACAGAGCAGCCCTGCAAGCTTTCCCATCAGCTTCCAGTCCCACAGAGCAGCTCCACCTGGTCAGGCCAGGCAAGGCAACCAGAAGGGCTACCAGAAAGCTCCTGGAGCAGAGCAGTACAGGCATCGTGTCCCTGCCAGTCTCCACCTTTCACAGGAGATGTCAAGCCTGGAGCCTGCTCTAAATGGCTGCTCAGGGTGCCACAGCTCCCTCSATGCTCCTTTCCTTCCCMCATTCCAGAGCKGAGGGAGAATCTCACTGTGTGTTCTCTCCTTCTGAGCAGGCAGCACTCACAGTGCCAAGGTGAGCAATCCTCCCTCCTGCTGCTCCTCAGATGTATTCAATCAGGACTGGCATATTCTCATGACACTTAACTAAGCTCTAATTTCCCCCCTGCCTATCCTGAACCTGGCTAACAACTGGTACACCCCAGGAAAGTTGGGATATCCAGCCCGAATTTAGTAGCCACAAAGTTATCTTTAACAAATGATTTTATCATGAATTTCTAACACTTTATCCACTTKTCCCCAATAAGTAAAACCCACAATTCCTGCAGCAATGCCATCCTGGGTTTTGAGGGTTTTTTTATTCTTTTTTGAGCCAGAGCAACTTCACTGTCCTACCATTACCCGGGTGCTGATACCTCTTTAGAAGTTTAAGGAAAGAGTAGCTTAGATCATGGGGGAACCTGACATCATTTCCAGTTCAGTCAAATTTCCCTTGAGACGTTTGAGCTAATTASTCAGTCTGTACTCTACTTCCTGTGATGTTTCTCATTCACAAATTARGGCTAAAACCTCCCTATATGAGTTCTGTCACCAAAGATACTTGGAGGCACRACCTCTAAGGCTTTAAATCTTTAACCAGTTAGTAGGAAACAGTGATCTGAATTAGCTAAGAAGGTGTCCTACTTTCTCCCCTTGAAAAGAAAATAAAAATATTTACCATGTTTTCTTCTTTCCCTGAAAACAGAWTTGAAATCAGCTACAGCAAACATTTTAATATCTTTCATTTCTAGCACACCTTTTTATGTTATATTTGATATCCCAGTCCTTTGTGCAAGGCATACTCAGAGACAATATTCTGGAGAATATAACAAGAGCCTTGTTAACWTGTTTAATGGTAACTTTATCTGTTACTGGCTCTGACTCTACTGAGAAACCAGAGTGAAAGGGGGAAGTAAGAGTTTAGAAAAAAACCTCAACCAGCTCATTATTTTCCTTTCACAACCAAAGGAAGTTTCATCCTGTGGCAGAAAGAGAGGTAAGCCTGTTTGCCTTGTAAACATGCACTTCACTTCCATCTGCCACTGGTTGTTCTCTGTGACTCTGTAAATCTCCACAGACATCAGGAATATTGTGGCCCAAAATGACTGAGATCATTGCTAATGACACATCCCARCTTTTACCCACAGAGCTACACAAAAGTCTGTGAAACATTAAGGAAAGAATTTCTTAGTCTTCAAACCAGGAGAGCTGAGGAGGGAGAGCTACAATTAGAGAAAGCATAATCTACCAAAAATCTCACCTTTTCCCTAGCTCCGCTTTTAAGCAGAAGAACCTSTTCTCTTCTCCACAGTCACATTTACTTTCTCATTTTCTKTTTTCAACCATTTATACCCTTTCAAAAYACTCAGRAAAATTTATTTAATAGCTTYCAKTAGGTCATACTCTCAACAGTAAAATCTCTACACAGTGGTGAGTTCAATGTGCATCCAGTCCAACAACTTTTAACAATGCAGACAGTCCCTCGCTTAAAATTGCACTGAAAGAACACATAAAGCAGCACACACGGTACCTTTATTGTCTTTTTATCAACACTTCTAAGAACAAGTKCTGAAAAAGCAGTCTTTATGAACTAATGGTCTAACAAAGCTCACACGGAATAGGTATGTGCATGCTACTCTTTACATTTGACTGTATATAGAAAAGAAATAAAAAAAAAATGCCTTCCATTTTGGATAGAAGCTGCAGAAAGTATCTACCATAGAAGGGTAAAGAGCCTTCATTCATGGATCTGCAGTGCTAAGTTCTATTAGTCTGATTTTCCTGGGTCTACYCCAGATAGAGAAAGCTTTCCTAGGAAACTGCACTTATATTCCCAGTGATAAAGGAGAAAGAATTGAGGGATCTGCTTTGAATTTTCACCTAGAATTAAAAAAAATATATATATTATATTATGCAAGGCAGATGTCCTAGTAACTCTATTATCATGGATTATGGAATTTTGTATCCTACTCCCTGCTAAAGTTTTGACAGAATCCAAGCTAGATATTTTAACAAAGAGCAACCAATCTGAACAAGATTAAACATTAAATCTGAACCAAGTCAGATTAAAGCTTTCCTGTCACCCAAACACATAGTAGAAGTTCATAAAAGCCRTGAAGACAGAGCCATAATTATAGTCAATATTTGCTTAAACAAATGCCTGCATTTATAGAGCAAGCAGTGCATAGTTTAGAATGAGGCACGTGTTTCCTAGTAACTGACTTTCCACTGGCTGCTATCAGGCATACAGACACCTGACACTGCTTTGTGACTGAGGCTTGTTCAGTTTTGCAAGGTTCAACAGCTCTGTCATCCATTTTACATTTTATGCTTTCATTTCTTTTTAAATCTGTATGAGGGATTTTTTGTAAATCTTTGCAAAAAGGAATGCATCTGTGCAATATTTACACACAACTGTTTATAAATACAGAAATGTACACGAGCATGCACCCCTCCCTGCCATGTTTGTATTTTTGTGCAATTATAAAATGCTCTGTCTTATAATAAATTTAATTCTGCTGCATCATTTCTTACACAATCTGAAACAGGTTGGGAGAAATACCCTCTTTATGACTTTTTTTCTTTTTGGGCCAAGTTTTCCATTTTATYTGGATGTACAGAACTTCAAAGAGCAGCACCTCTGAAGAGATTCCGTTCTTGGCAAGTTATTTGAGATGCATATTAATAAGTTGTTAGTATAATTGATTAAAGCTACTCTACCCAAGCATTATTTACTCGAGCTTCAGAAGCATTTCCATGAAGTTCTTTGCATCTGGTCTATGTAAGAGGATTCTAGTTCAAGTAGTATCAGATACTATCTCTACTCAGGTTTCCATTCTTCAAAAATGCCAGTACTGCTGGGAAAATACTCCCACATATCTTGGTGTATTGAACTAATCAGCTCAACTCAGAATTATATGCACAGTCTTCTTCTCCATAGCCCAACAGGCACAGAAGACTCCTTTAAGACCTTTAAACAGGATGCTTCTCCTTTGTAGAAAACATATGAAAAACTGCTCTCTTTCCTCTTGTTCTCACTCCTTTTTCCTTGTGTGGGTATGTCCAGCCCTTAGCCCTGCACAGGACACCCCCAAGAGTCACACCATGAGCATTGAATTGAGTGTTCATGAGCTTTTTTTTTTTTAGCAATCCCAATCTGAAAGTCGTGGAGAAAAAGCAAAGATTTTTCAGAAGTGTTTTAGTGCAAGGCAAGCTAAATAAAGTGGCCACATGATGCCAGCATTGCCTGGGAAACGGGAGAAAATTCCATTCCAAATCAAAGTATGTGGATTCATTTCTTTCTCACTCTAACCATATATTTTTAAGTTTTCTTCAGTGTGCACATATCCACTCTTTCACTTCTCATTTTGCTGCAGCCTTTTCATTCCAATTTTTTACAGCCTGCTCAGACCATGCCATAAAAAGCACAAAGCCCCCCCTTTTTTATTCTTCCAGTACCACAGAGTTTCAGCAAAGCTATGCTTGGCAATCTCATGACTCTCACTCACTCACCCCCTTCACAGCTTGTTTCTCCCTTCTGCTTTACATAAMAAGCACTAACTCAAACTTTCTGCTTTTACCTACAAGGAAATCCCACAGAATGATGCATTGCCACCCCATGGCTTGGGTTTTCTTTTAGCATGTCTGAGTGCACATTCAGGTCATTACACATTTTGATCTGCAGTGCAGGAAAGGAGAGAATAAGGATTCTTTTTTCCTCCAAAACACAGTCCTCCTCCCCACCATTGTCAGCAAAACTAATTCTCCCTGCCTCAATAATTTTGTCCCTTTGCTCTGAGACCACAACCTAAACAATTCTGAAGATATCATTACACTGTTAAACAGAGCTCTTTTTTCTTTTTTATAAAAATAAAAAAGACTACGCACTTCTGTCTTTTACAGTGATATCCAGCAGATATAAACTTTTCCCCCAAAGCTTTTTATTTCACTGTCTATATGTCCATGCTTTTAAAAGTACAATTTATAGTTGGAAAAATTGTTTTTTACATTTTTAAATGCATTTGAGATACATTGATGAGCAGGCCAGTTGCACACCTGGACCTACCCTAATAAAGCCCTCGAGGGTCTGAAGTTGTGGCTTGAACTCCAAACAGAACCACACTGATCTCCCCTCTCTCACCCCTCAACAGGGCCATGCTTTGCCCTCACTTCTCACTGTGATGCACTGAAACAGAGCAGAAGTGCACCCACACCTGTTCCTCAGGAAAAAAAGCAACCAGCAAATCACAACAGCAGCATTTCAAACCTCATTTTTTAGAGGATAAATACACAACACCCAAGGTCAGACATATCAAGCACAAATATTTTGCACAAGGATAARTACTTCCCATTGCAAATCTTCAGCAGAGATTAACTGGAGTTTTTATTCAGCTAGACCTGCCATGCAATCCTSATATTCATCTCTCCTCATACCAAGYAAAATATTTCCAATGGCTCACAGCCATGCTGATCTCAAGACTCACATCCTGGCATAATAGAAGTTGATCTCTGTTACCACAGACTTTGGGGAATTGTGTCAATGCAGATTTCAAAAGTGCATTCAAATTCCCTTCACAGCAACRAGAGGATGAGTATACACCTACCAAAGATATATTTACCTGTTTCACTTCCTCATTATATCCCCCAGTGCCTTAACMAAAGAGGTTATTTCAAGGAGGAAGGTGCAAGGTGTTGGAGAAAAAACACTCCCARCCTGTCAGCCCACCATGCAAGGGCAAAAGGCATCTCCTTTGGTGGAAAAGGCAGAGCTTCAACCCACTTGGTTCTCCTTCAGGGCTGCCACCCACAGTGACCAGCTGCAACGTTCTTTGTCCTACTACCACAACCTATGTTTGCAACCAAATTATTTTCTAYTTCTTAGAAAATGCAACCACCACATTATATTTTATTTCTTCAAATAAAACCTTCTGTTTTTTCCACATAAGCCCATTTTAGAACACGATCAATATGAATTCAGAGGTCTTTGTGCAGGGCCTACTCCGTGATTTGAGGATACAATGAGGTGGGAGAGCTGGGTTAAGTGACAAGAGGCAGGAGAGGGCCAAGCCTGGGTGCTGCTTCTTATCAGGCCCCTTTCCAAGTTGTCCCACTGTTTTTTTTTTGGTGAGGCAAAGCAGCACAGCTGCTCCCACCTCTTTCAGCCAGACTGAWGAGAACAGAGGGATGCCCATGTCCTGAGCACCACTCCTGAGGTGCAGCTTGCAGCACAACTCTTGGAGGCCCTGGGTGCCAGACTACCCACTGATTTCAGCTTTGCCCAGTGCTTTGAAAAGCCTCATCGTTTCCCTGCAGCCACAGCATTTCTCAAAAAAAAAAAAAAAAAACAAGCCAGCATGCCTAAGTTCCACAGTTCTACAACAGGCAAGTGTACTTTCCAACAGATGAATGGCATCTGCCTGGAGACAAATCCCACATCTCCTGGAGAGCCCAAATACCCAGTGCCAGAGCCAGGCAATAAAGCCAATGGACCTTCATGGTAAGGTCCATGGTAAGTGACCTTCCTGGCCACTGCTCATCATTCCTTCCTATCAGAGTACACCCAACAGCTCTTCCACAATTTTTTTTTTAGTGTTTCACATTTTTTCACGTGCTGAATACCTTCTTCCCCAGAGGTATATACTGTGAAATTGGGGCTAATTCCAGGATGATGGAATGAAGACCATCCGTCTATTCACAGTATAAGAACACACCACAAACTTCATTCACTTCATGATAAATAAGGTATCTCTGCTATTTGGTTTACCCAGACACTCTTGATTCAAAATTCAGAACATTTGAAACAACTTCACCTTTTAACAAAACTTTTTAAATGCAGAGAAAGTGGGGAGGGTGGCTGTTCAAGCAGGCTGGATGATCCTGTTCCACATCAGAAATCTGAAAAAGTGACATAATTGAAGCGTCTGGAGAGTATTACAATCACTTGGGGCTGTCTAGCACTCAGTACCACATAAAGGAATCTGCCAGTAGGGAGATTAAGTAGGGAAAGAAAAAGGTTTTGAATCAAAAGGTGTATCAGAGTAAAGATCATAATACACAAGTGTCAGCAGCATCTGCCTTTYATTCAGACAATGAAGAGAGCAGAGAGCCTATCTGAATGTGAAAAGTTACATGCTTTTGTCARAAAGACAGAAAATTTGAAAGTCAAAAACCAAAAAAATTTGTAACACTGACATTCTTTGCACGAACTGAAATTCAGTTACACCTTACAAGATGAATATTTGGTCATTCTAAAAATCCCAGAAAAGAAAATTAAGCAGTGCAAGAGATTGCAGGTAATTTTTTGTTCCTACTTCCTAACCTCAATCGTTAAAGCATATATAGCTCTGCACCGCTCTTAATTTAGCAATCTGTTGCTTTAAACAAGACCTAATAGCAAAATTTCCAGTCTTCACTGCATAAAACTCCACAAGCTGACAAAATGCTGAATTTCAGTACCAAGGGATTTACTCTTTCTTCAAGAAGAGACGGYATAACATAATAGAAATAACAAGCATTTCATTTCAGAACTGAGATTTTTTTTTTCTTATCCATAAAGCTAAATAATTTTAAATATTCATATCTTGGCTACAATATGGCTTTCAACAGCATTGAAATGGAGAATACTCAGAATGAAATKGAAGTGTTTTTCTAACAATTCTTCTGGTCCAGATAGCTACAYATTGTTATACACTCAAGGTTATGGCAAGAATCTGTCATCCGTTGCACACAAGCATTTATTTAATGTGTATCTTTTCATACAGTATGTGTCAGCTGGCTGTTTGTTCACACTGTGTTGACTCTGGAAGAGAGTTAAGTGTCCCTTAGCATATCAGGGTATTGCTTCACTTTCCTGGCAAAGATGCCTGATAAAATATCTGCCAAAGCAGCTTTACACAGTCTCTGGAAATTACTTTGCTTCCATAAGTGACTTGGCAAATCTTTGCTAGGAAAGCCAGAGGAATGCAGGTATGACTGYTTGGATTCCTCCCTGAGTTCATGGCAGCATTCTTTTATCTTTCAGGATGCCAGGAGCTGGAGCATTTGTTTGTGCACCACTTGGTGCAGCCAGATCCCAGATCTATAGGGCGAAGCAGCAGCCATCTCTAAGAGCAGAGATTGCCACGTTTTCTGTCCCAAAKCCCACCCAAAGGCACTGCACCATCTGTCACTGTCACTGCCAACCCAGCTCTGAGGGCTGGGGACACAAAAGGGAGGGAGAAGGAAAGTGTGAAACATTGCATTGTTCATGGAGGCGATTTGCTGCTCCAAACCTTGACTCATGGGAAGTTCCTCGTGAAGCCAGAGAAGACTGGAAAGCCACAGGGTCACATAATAATGTAAAATCCTTCAACAAGTGCATGACACAAGTTCTTGAGGGACTTTCAGAAAGTCCCTGTGAACACCCCCTCCTCAGAGAGGAGCAGCAACAGACACCCCTCCCTTTCTCTGCCTTCCACCACGGTGCCCATTTATCTGGCTACTCCTGGAGAGAGCACAGGCTCCAGACAAGCTGTGCAGCTGCTCATGAGAGCTCACTGCTGGGGATACTTGCCCAGAAGGGTTTCCAACCCTGAACTCCTCATGGCCAACTGGCACACAACACATGGACAAGGCAGGTTTAAACAGCACGGGGATCCACATTTTAAAGGGCTCCATCTCTCCCAGGGGTGTCCAGGCCACAAGGCACCAGCACAATTTCTCCCTCTACATGTGCTAGGTAACACAGGCATTGCCTAGAGCTACCTGGACTGACAAGATCATCTGCCACTGAGAAGGGYGTGTATTCACTCCAGAGCTAAAATCAGATAATATTCTCACCATGGTTGAGCAAGCACACAGGTTTGTGTATTTAGGTCCCTCAGTATGTTCATCCAGCACTGAAGCATTCTGATTGTCATGCTTTGACACGGGGAATGTGTCTCTTAGGCATGAACGTGTTGACACGGTTCGAGAGAGTTAAGAGGCGTTATTGATTTATTCCTGTCAGAATCAATCCTTGTGACTGGCAGCAAATCAAATCAGATTCAAATTCTGACTTGGATACCCTGAAGCATGACCCAGTTGTTTCCAGCTCAGAATTCATTTTTATCATTTGTAAGATGTACCTCCACCATTTTTGTAGCTGTGCYTGCTAGTATGGGCATGCAACCCCAAAAAAGAACAAAATACCCTGGGGCCATACTACCATAGCATCCTATATGCACACCACTTGCTCAGACACCCTCCCAGCCACTAGCCATGCAGCAGATAAACTAGCCAGCCTCAGACTGAGGCAGCCAGAAGGACTTTRTTCATAGTCAGTGGCAGTGGAGCAGTCCAGGTGATTTAATGAGGATGACACATCAAACTGTAACCATTTTGTRTGGGCACAAAGCATTCCTTGTTTCTGGAAAGGGGGATTGTTTCCCTATCTCTGCTTGGTTAGGAGCAGCCCCAGGAGACCCCTGAACCAAGAGAGCCACAGGCAGCCCGTGGCTCATGCCTGGCTGGGATCTCAAAGCCATCCAGAGTGAAGAACCAGCCCCCAGCAGTGCTGTGCTGAAACAACAGCTCCTCCAGGGCCAGCASCCACTCCTGCAAAGCCAGCCAAGGCATCTCTGCACACACAATCCCATTGTGCCTGCAACTGGGCRAGCCTTGTCCTGCATCAGATGTATGACACCACAATTCATGAACCATCGCCTCTTTCTGAAGGATATGGTCATGGATAAGCCTACAGTATTAATATATTTAATAATTTAATAATAACAAATATTTAATTAAGGAGTTAATTGGTGCCTGCTGGAACAGCAGACCCCTCAGAGCCCCACCAGCACCCAGCCAGCAGGCAGCTGCACAGCACAGGGTGGGTGTAGAACCAGGCAAGACCTGCCAGGGCAGCCTAGAAAGCCAACCACACCCTGGCTTCATCAAAAGTGTGGCCAACAGGTCAAAGCAGGTGATTCTGCCCCTCTGCTCCACTCTCATGAGACCCCTCCTGGAGGACTCTGGGGTTCCCAGCAGAAGACAGACAGGTCCAGAGAAGGGTCACAGGAATGATGCAAGGGCTGGAACTCCTTCTTTATGAGAGAGTTGGCCCTTAGGGAAGAGAATGTTCCAGAGAGACCTYATAGCAACATTTGGGTATGCCAAAGGGGCCCAAAAAGGAGACAGGGAAGGACTGTTTATTGGGTAGTATAGTGATAGGATGGAGAGTAACAATTTCAAATTGAAAGAGGGAATTTCAGACTAGATGTTAGGAAGAARTTCTTTACTGTGAGGGTGGCAAGGTAGTGGAACTGATTGCCCAGAGAAATTATGGATGCCCCAACCCTGGAAGTGTTCAGGGCCAGGCTGGACAGGGCTTTGAGCAGTCTGGTCTAGTTGGAAGGTATTGCTGTGTATGACAGAGAGCATTGGAACGAGATGATCCTTAAGGCCCCTTTCAACCCAAACCATTCTGATTCTATGACATTTGCTCCTTGTGGAAAGCAAAGGAGGAAGCAGAAGTGCTGACCTGGTCAGGAGAAAAAAAAAAAAAAAAACAAACTGATGTTGGTCACTTCTTGGTGAAAGATGGAATTTTCTTTGAAGACACAGTGAAACCAAAGCACACTGTGAGCATCAGCCACCATGTCAGCCACGTGTGTAGTGAGCCAAACAGCAAATCCTTCCAAAGACCTGCCAGTCCTACTCCCTTTGCATCCATAAACACACTTTCTCTAAACTAATACACACACTAGCTTTTATGCATGAAACTAGTAAACCATTAAATATTTTTTATTTTYGTTAGTAATGAAACAAGTTGTTCTGCACTGGACACAGAACTTCCCAGTAGGATGGTCACATTGTCTTTTGGAGTAGCTGCTCCAATTGACATTTTTTTAGCTCAGGATTGAGTCACCACAAATAACTGCCTAGAAATGTGCTCTACCAGTGAGTGGAGCTCCTTTTACAAACTACATCAAAAGCAAGTTACAGCTGATGTTTAAACCAAGAGTATAACTCTTGTTTACTCTTGTTTTTACTCTTTGTATACTCTGTACCAAGAGTGTAACTCATTCCTGTTGTCACAAGTATCTACCCTTCACATTATCTATTCTGAGAAATATCAAAATCTACATTACAGCATACTTTTAGGGTTTTTTTAATTGATTAAGTGAAAAGTCTAAAGAACAGCAATCTATTCTTGCTGAGTTTATGGGTATGAATTAAGATTTGTGGTAGTCTCCACAAGTGCTACACACAGCAGCTGTGTTTGGTGTCTGTACAAGGCTGGATTCTGGCAAGCTTGCCCATCCTTTCACCCCAAGGAGGAACAGACAAGGTCCCTTGCATGCAAAGGCAAAACAGATGTTTAAAATCCTGGTGTGATATCACAGACATCCCCTACAAGGTGAAGTTTTGCCTCCAATAAGGCAATTAAGCAATGCAAAGATCCTTGAAAACACAAAAAAGCCCAGAGGAGCCCTTCTCTTTGCCAGTGACACCACAGTTCAGGTGTGCCCCAGCAGAGGAAGGAGCTCTGAGCCTCACTGAGCATCCCCACCTCTGCCAGCCCCACTTCAGATTTGTGCAAAGACCCAAGCCCCAGCAAAACTTGAGTCAAGAGCACTTCACCAGCAATTCACCTGCTTTTCACATCACCCCTATAGAAGTGGCCACATTTAGTGGCCTAAATGCTGAAACCACAAATTTCCTAAAACCAAGGAATAACATGAAAAAAGGCACAGACATGTGCACAGCTAAAGCCTGTGAAAGAATCCCAGTCAGGGAAATCATTTGCAACTCCATCACAGATATAGACTGCTATGAATCACAACAGATATGATGATTCAAAAACAAGTCCATGAACAAACATTTAGTTTCCTCCAAAATCTTTCTTTAATGATACTTTGGCATTCAGAACCTAATGGGTTTTTTTTTTGCTAGAGGACTTGAAAATATACCTAAACTTCAGTATGTCCATCAAGCTGTTCCTTTGAACAGTCACCTTCAGAGCACTGGGCTTTGAGCTCTCTGACATGGAGGAGGCATGGATAAATTCATTAACTAAAAGTGGGCAGGAAAACAACGCAGAAATGAGATATCAGGGTCTGCCTCATCGGTCAGTTTAAGAGCTAAGCTGTGCTTAATGAAGCAAATTTAGGATRCTGTCCCATTTTAAGCAATTACTGGAAATAAGATAAAGTTTCTAATCCTGTGGCCATCAGARAGGGTTGTGTTCAGCCTGTTCAAACAGCTTTAAACTCCAGCTAAAAGAGGATTTGCTTGGGCACTCCAAGATACCCATAACTCGAGCCCTGTGGGCCATCTCCAACAGATCTGGAATGAACAAAAGAGGAGGCAGACAAAAACGTGAGAGGGAATCATTCACCCTTCACTGAGCAGATCTGAGCAGAGCAAGGCAGTGCCAACCAGGGATCAGCAGCATCCTGCCCCTGTGGTCAGGCACTCCTGGGATCAGCTCCCCTGCATCCCCCAGAGCTCATCCCATTCCCTCCCTCCTGCACCTCGATCACACCAACCTCCCCAGCTTCTCACATGTGCTTCACCAGCCTCCTGTAGCTCCCAGCCACCTATTACCGAGATAATTAAATATTATTACWCTTAATTAATAAGTTCCCTCTGAAAGCACACACGTATGGCAGGGTTTGTCCTGCAGCCCTGTGTGGGCCAGCAGATTGCWGTTCTGGGCTGAGGAGCCTTCCCAAAGCTGCCACCTGACGGGTTGTTCCTGGCAGGGCAGCACCAGGCAGCGYTTACCAGAATCCATGTCAGCAAAGCCATGACTTAACCTGGCACTGCTCACACCCTTGGCTGGCTGCCTCTGAGGCTCCTCCCTCGCCTGCCCTCCAAAAACACCACCAAAAGGAAAAGAAAGCAAAGAACRGTCCAAGAGGCAGCAGGCAAGAAGGCTTGATGACCTTGAAGGTCCACTCACTGACCAAGTAAACATGCTGGGAAAGACTCTCTGGAGTAACTGACAGCTGGAGAAATGTGAAAGGTATAAGAGAAATTCTTCAATCAGAGGCACTGTTTCTCACTAAAGAACATGAATATGGGGTTTAGTGCATTTTCTGATTTTTTTCTTTTTTCCTCTTTCCTTCTGGGCAGGGACCCATCCTTAACCAAATCAAAGCCGGYGCAGAGATGTTAAAGTCATAATTCAGAAATACAGGTTCTGAAGCTCTTGGCTCACACAGAGATTTCCTGTGGGACCTTGGGCAAGTCATTTGTCTGTACTGCACTTYAGCTTCTAATCCATAAGGCAAAGACAATGCCTTAGGGGCAAGRTATGAGGTTATTAGTGACTGCAAATAGCCATGACGATGGGAGGCACGGAGGTGATCAGGCAGATAGGGAGATCCACCTCCTGCAGGATCCAGATCCCTTGGGGATTCWGTCTGAGATCAAACCTCCCACAAGSAAAATGGCCACTGCCTAATTAACACTGACTTCTAGACATGATTCAGCCAATTCCACCCACACTGAAATTGCATTTATTATTGAAGTATGGCTAAATCAGAGTGAGAYGGACTGTGGTTTTCTCCCTACATAAAGAGTTCTACAGCTCCAGGGAAAGAAAATAGAAACACAGRCAAGTGTCCATCATCAAAAGCCCCTTGGGGGTCTCCCAGCTGGATCAGCAATCCCTGAGCCCTCCAGAGTGTGTCTTAGTGGGTTCAGCTGAGTATAGGGAGCACACCTTGGCAGAACTGACTCCTCTCCAGCACAGGGGGGRTTCCTCTATTTTATTAAAGCAATTGGAAAAGTTGTTCTTTTAAATGTTCTTTCAAAACAATRTGTTTTGCAGAGTAAGTTCTGACCTGCTCCAGTCCAGAAGAGCTCTACTAATTTGTAGCTGCTGCATTCTAAACACTTTTTTTTTTGTCAGTTCATACTGTATGATTGCTCAATGGGAATGTTTATGATGCTTTACCGAAAGTTGTAATACATGAAGTCATAAATTAGGAAGAATCCAGTAACTAGTCGTTAATTAATAACTTCATCCATTGCAGGTCTTTGACCTTTGCCCCCTTGRGCTGGAACCCTGAAAATAACCATATTTGCTTTCTCTATTTTTGTTAGTTTTAGAAAGCATCCCAACTTGTGCAATTTATTTTTAAAAAGTTGAAACAAAGTGAGTGAGTGGACTCCARCCCTGAAATCTAAAACATACAATGTTCTGTGCTGACAAAGCATCCCAYTTGGGAGCAAAGCCTGCTGCAAGTTACAGGATCATGACTAATTTAACATCATTACTGCAATGATGGTGTTGACTGAGGCAAGAAAACATAATGCCAAGTTATAGAAGACTTGTTATAGAAGTATGTAAGCTGGAAGGGATGGCTGAAAACATTCCCAAGCACAATAATACCTTTGAGATGTTGAAATCCCAGCCTTCACTTGACTTTAAATCACTGAGCAGCCAGTTGTAAGGCAGAAAGAAAACCTCACAGCAGCAATTCATGTTCCCACTCTGAAAGCTTAGTAGCTAATCAGGCTAACACTGAAATAATTATGAAAGATCTCACCAGGAACATGAGCACAGCATGTGAATCTGCATTTGCTGTTTCAAGAGGGCTTCATGACATAGGATGTTAGCATTTCTCTGCTGCCTAGAAGACCGCACCAGGAGCCAAAATATAGCTGTCTTTTAAATCTTCATATCTTTTTATGGATAATTTTAAATTCTAGGCCAAGCTTTTGGGAGCAGCTAATGATTTTGCTGCCCTGCTTAATGCATCTTAGCAGGACAGAAGCTGTAGGAGTTGAGAACCTGCTCCCTGAGAAGGGAGGTCTCTCTAAGTGGAGTCTCAGGAAGAACGAAAATTCTGTGGCTGAATTTTGAAGGTACATCAGCAGCACAGCACTGTCTCATTTGGAAGCCCATCTCTTTGGGGTTTTTTTTATTCAAGAAGTCAAAGCAAAGTGAAAATTTAAACAGAAACCCAGAGCCTTTGGCTTGGCGCATTCCTGCGGTGTTTGTCAGCGAGGAGGGGAGGAGTGCGAGAACTGGAAGGGCTGCAGCRCACAGGAGGTGTTGCAAGAAGGAGCATTTCGGTGCCCCAGGCCTGTCCTCGCTGCCAAACAGCTCCTGTACACAGCTCAGGGACTCGCAGAGTATCGGATAGGGCTGCTGGAGTCAGCCTCCAGCCCGGGAAAACGGGACAGGCAGGGAGAATAGGAGCAGAGGGGGCTCCGGGACACTGTCCCCATGCTGACAGCACCATCAGGAGCCTGGCACATGGGAACAACCTCCCTGCCAGGGCTGGCACAGGCACCCTGTCCCCACACACGGGTACCCAGACTCTGCTAGAAGAGCACAGTTACCACAGGAGAGCCTTTCAGGAGAGCTGTACTCAGCAAACATCCTCTTCCCTCCTTGACAGCCTCATCTTACCCCGTATAGGGCATTGCAGTGCTGCCATCACAGGCTGAGAGAGCACCACAATCCCTCCTCCTGCTCTGTCTGCCCCCATCTCCAGCTCACAGACAGATAAAACCAGCCACAGATGTGTCAGCAATAAATGGAGGCATTAGGAGCAGCACACCACAAACCAGTGTGGGATAACCCTTCAAAGACATGGGAACACCTCAGCAATTTAAAGATGCTAAACACAAGGGTGACTTCTCACAGATAACATAGGCTAAGGTGAAAAAAAAACAAAAAAACCCACTCCAAACCAACAGTTCTGCCACTTGCTGTTGTGTTTGTATCTGGGTTTGAATTTTAAGCTGAGATCATATTCCTGGGATAATKAAAGCCTTAGGCAAGCAAACAGCAGCAGGAAAGATTACAATAAAGAAGGAAGGAAGAGTTCTTGGGAAATGGGAAGGAATAGCCACTTTGTAAGACACTAAAAAAATGTTCTCTTAAGCGATGTATGCGAGTCCTGCATACCAGGCCACATACATTTGATAAAAATGGGGTAATGGAAAGCCAAATCAATTCCCTTCTGCTCACACAAGAGGGACAGAACTTCCTTGTAACTGCAGCCAAGCAGCACACAAAAAAATTTATCTCASAGCTGTATTTGGTGTCTAGACCTGAAAGATTTATTTACAGATCTGTGGACAAAACAAATGTGCAAAACCAAAGTGGTTTTGAGGGTCAGTGCCATTCATGCTCCTRTCCATAAGTTACCAGGCTGACCAGCTCAGTCCACCATCCAGAGCCACAGCTACAAAAATGCTTTGTCCTCCCTGGGTTCCTACCAAGGGCTGACTAAGGCAGCCCCTCTTTTGTAACAAAACCAAGGCCCAGGCTTTAAAAACTTATTTAACCAGGCTTCTTTTGTCAGAAGGAAATAAAACYATAATCGCCCAGGGAAGGCCATTATCTCTGTCCATAGCTACTACCAGTTCAATCAGTACAGACAAACAACAGAGGTAGCTTGAATTAATTAACAAATATTCCTTCAGAAACCACACTGACATAAATTTGTTTACCTCTTCACGGATGGATTAGAAAAAACAAGGGCATTAAAGAACCTGCAGTTAAAGTTCAGTCAAATGATTCACAAAAACTCAGGAAAAAAATGAATAAAAGCCCATTGAAATTTTGCACAGCATCAGCACAAAAAGGGCACTCTCTTTCTGGAGAACACATACAGATATGAGGAATAATAATACCTTTTGGTTAGCTTTTTTTCACCACCTGCTCTCTCAGCTAATAAGAGTATCAACATACAAACACTCTCCTGGCCACAGCCAAAGGGGGCAGGTCTCATCAAAGCCTTCTGTCTCTGTTCTGCCCCTCTAGACCAGAAAATGAAAATGTGACAACTCATTTCCAGGCCTTCTGTAACCTCAAGGAGGCACCTCGGAGCCCACTTAACTCCTTTTCACAGGTAATTTTTCCTTCTGCATTGCTTTGATGTAACTGTCCACAACCTTTTCTAACTTCCTCAGCCCTGCTGCTGCCTCTCCCTCCCAATGAAGCCCACATGGACCACTTGGCATCATTCACCCTATTTCTTTTAAASACGTATTGGTGACTTATTAGCAATGGGGAATTGTGTTGGAATAATGGGAAAGAGAGCCTGGAAATACACAGCCCTGCAGAAAAATCTCATGGTATTAAAGAAGGGCCCATTTTGTCTGAGCTGGAGGTGGGTCAGCCTCCACGAGCTGTGCCCTGTGCTGCAGGAGTCAAAAAAGCCAAGCCCATTAACTCCAGGAGGCACCAAGTACAACTCCAATAAAGAATGACTGAAAATTAGCCTCTTTCTTGACATGTACCATTGTAATTCAAACAGCACAAGCTTTCCAGCCCGTGATTAATTATAATTTCTGCCTTCCCCCATCTCTCAGACTTTGAACTAATGGACAGAGTAACTAGCGTGGGTTGGGAAGGAGAAGTCTGCTAGCAGTGCACCCACAAACACACGTGCCCGTGCACATTAAATGAACTGATGGGGCTTAGCCCCATGATGATGAATACTGAGGCAGTCAGCTATGACAAAGCAGTTCTTCATGTTTTCCTTAAAAAATAAACAGAACTTCCAGGCACTGTGTGCCATATCAGATGTAGAAAACAAAGTTACTCATGACTAAAGTTCATGTCCACTAACTGGAAAGCAGTAATARCCAGCCACACCTGAAAACTGGGCTGGAGAATAAGACACATAAAAAATTACCCCCAGGTTCTGGTACACCTCTGGCAAATAGCAAAGGTCTTATGATTGTTACTGTTTTTCTCAGCAGTGCCAAGTATCATGCAATTAAGACAATCTGGACTCTCATTAAAACAAAATTAAGTTCCCGGAGCTCAGAAGTGCTTCAAAGCAGGTATCTTTAAAGAATCAAAACCAAAGGCAAGTGAAACCTGAGTTTGTAAAAACATGTATGTTCAGATCAGTTTTAGAAGCTCAGCTACTAATTTGTGTGTGTGTGTGTGTGTGTGTGTGTGTGTGTGTGTGTGTTGGTGTTGGCAACGCTGGGTTTTGGTATTGTGGGATGAACACTCAGCACTGATAAAATTCAGTTAACATAGGCATGAATGAGAAAGTGTGGATGGAATCACAGAATACTTTGTGTTGGAAGACACTTTGTCATCTTGTCCAAACCCCCTGCAATAACCAGGGACGCCTTCCACTAGACCAGGTTCTCAGTGCCCTTAAATATTTCCAGGGRTGAAGCATCCACTGCTTCTCAGGGCAGCCTGTTCCAGCATCCCATCACTCTCATTGTAAAAAACCCTGCCAAACTGAAGCCTAAATCATCACAGAGTTTGTTTTTCTAGCCCGTAAGAATTGGCCAGTTGCAAGAAAACTGCCCCAAGAAGGATCATAATGAGAGTCCAGATGTGCTCCCTTGCTACTTGCTGGACATTCTAGGCATGGGTAGAGGAATGCTGGAAAAAATAAGAAGCCTAAAACATACTGATTGCTTAGAAGCTGTGAGTCAGCCAGCAGGAAAATTGCTGTTAATCAGCACATGCATAGAAGCTAAACAGGACAGCTAAATCCACCCTTTAATCTTAGATTTGGTGCTACAAAGTGCTCATGCTTGCCCGATACTGAAAAGCTCCAATTGTAGTTGGAACAAACCATTGTGTGCAAGCATTTTCCAGTACTCCTTGTCACTTACAGTCCATTCACTTTTCTGAAACCTCAGCCACGCAGTTGGCAGCAGCAGGACATGTGCCCACACTGTCTCTTTGCCATGGCCAGATGGCCACGTCGTGCCCTGTGTGCTCTCTGTCCCCTCATCAGCTCCTCACCACCRGGCTCCTGGCACAGCCTGGCCCGTAAAACCCTGAAATTCAGGGGCATTCTGGAAACAGAGAAGCAGACAGCCAGAGTGGTGGGTGGCAAAAAGCCAAGGACTCTTCAGTTTTGCTTCCAGCATGGATTCCTTCACTTCAGCTCAAACACTGACACAGCTGTTAAAAGCACAGAAACAGAAATTCCCTCTTGGGTCATCTTGTCCACTTTCCTGGAAACCAGCTCAGAGAAGTACAGCATGGCCCACCTAAAGGTGTGCATTTATTATTTATTTACTTTTTTTTTTTTTTTTTTTTTTAAGGATTCATGGAGAATCAAACAATGTGCAATGCCAGACTGGCCTTGTTAATACCTTGTCTAGTCATTTGTCCAATCTTCTGTGAAAATACAGACAAAACAGACCTCTTCCCCCAGGACTTTGCTCTCCAGGCTGACTTCRGTAAACACCTTCCTAAACTAAAATTTTGTTATTTGAAGTTCTGGGGGTTGCTTGTCTTTGTATGTAATTTTCTAGTCTCCTAAACACCTTTCTCTTTCTTGTCAATGCACAGAACTGCTGCCATCAGTACCTTTTCATTATCTGGACCTGTGGAAATATARTAACCCAGATATACAATGGGAATGGAAATACAATGACCCAGACAGGTCAGAAAAATAGATTTGAACCCTTTGTTTAGAAAAGTAACCTACTTTGGCAAAATAAATGCAAAAACACCAATAAAATTTGGGGATGTACAACACAAACAGTTGTATTTCTGCCTGAGAGATCTCAGCTGTGAGAGAGCATCAGCAATAGTTCTGGTCAGCCTGAATATCTCGGTCCTAGGGATTCTGAGCAGGCAGAGAGCATGCCTCTGGGATTTTGGGACACCCAGAGGWTCTGGCAGAGCAGCTGCAATTCYTCTYCTTGCTGCRCTGCCAGAGGTCAGGAAACTCAACMCCAGATGCACAAACTCGSCACGTTTTGGGGAGTCAACAGGAACATGTCCTGTTCCTGCACCAGAAGGCTGCAGATGAGAAGAGTTTTAGGGTGGCAGTTTGGATCTGTTACCAATGCACTCAGAGCAAAGACAGACAGATGTCACTCCTTGGGACACCTGCAGCAAAGACACACCGTGAGGGTGACACTGAGAATGCTGCTGTACCTGTACCACCATTTGATCACAAAACAACGATGTGCTGGTGGGACAGGAGTGGGCTGGAGGGACACATGGGGCATGCAGGAGTCACTGCACCTGCAAGCAGCACAAAGCAGGGGGAGAAGGGGACCCCACACAGCTTTGGCAGGGTCAAAACAGGATTTAGTGTGCTCTTCAGACAGCACAGAGAGCTCAGCACCAGCAGGACCTCACAGAATGAGGTGGCAGCGTGAGAACCCAACCCCAGGGGACATATCCCTTCCTTGTGCCCGGGGCTGGCAGGGACACCAGCAGCAATGCTGGCAGCAACACACCCATTTCCTTCCTGGAAGGGTTGGCAGAGCAGCTGACCAGGAGTGGGGTTAATTCATCCCTCCCAGCCATGGCTGCAGGATGCAGCAAAAAGCCAAGGGGCATCACCATGCTCACACTGTTTATCTTGGATGTCAGTGGCCAAGGATCAGAGTTTGTGTTGTTTGTGTTCATTTCATTTCCCCGCAATGCTGAGAAGTCCCAGCATAGACACAAGTCATGCCAAAATGGAAGGGTGTTTTCCAAGCCTCTGGCTGAGTCTGTKCTGGAACAATGACTTATTTGGTGAGGCAACAGCATGGAGCA
>NW_026623268.1:826998-908428 GCF_030028575.1 Malurus melanocephalus
TTTATGAAAAGATTTTATCATTTTTCTCCGTGAGAAACTGGGTTCAAAATATTGGTGTTTTTCAAGCGTCTCTCCAGAATTAAAWGAGACCATGTTCGTTGTCTCATGTACAGTCACACGGATGAAAACCCTGCTTCTGAACACACCCAAATTTTGGGAAAGYTTGGGATTTTATGACTCAGTCACATTTTACAGCCCCCACCCSCTCACACCGTAATGAGTAAACACCACTTGCAGTTGCTCTGTGATGCAGTGCTTCTTTTACACATCATGGATTAAAATCCACGGTCTGAGAGGCTGGGAAATACACTCTTAACAATGTTATTCATGCTTGCTGTACTGGCCATAACTTCACACTGCTTTGATAAATTTAAAGAAACAATATTTTAAGCAAAACACTGTATAGATTCACACCAGTTAGTAAATAGTTTCTGATATTTCAATAAGTGCTGAATCTGTGAAAGAAGAGAGTTACAGAGACCAGCAAAACAACAGCTTTTATAAATAACGGTGTCATGCTGCCAAAATTATCTCATTGAAATCTGGATCACTTTTGTAAAGGAGATGAAATGGATAGGGATGCATTCATTTCCATTGATGAGAGCAACAAACAACACTACAAACTCAAAAATAAAACGTTATATTGTGATAAAGGTGGCAAATGAACAGGAAACAAAGAAAAGTCTTCACTATCCCTTTTATTGCCCAAAGGGATCTACAATAAATGGGGCTTGTTTTGGAGTGGTTTGTTTTGTTTGGTTGATTTTGGGGTTGTTTTTTTCTTGTTTTGGTTTTGGTTTTTTGGGGGTTTGTTTGTTTTTTGGGGTTTTTTTTTTTTGAGATCAACCAGTCATTCAGACAGATCTTGAGCCTCTGCTTATCTCGTGGTAGAGCCATTTAAACTGATATTTTACCACGGGTGGAGCAGTATGCTGACAATCTACCACCACCTTCAAAATCAAAGGCTTACCTAGRCTTTGTGAAAGCAAAAGTGAAACCCTGAGTAAATCATCTTGCACATTTGATACCAGGACTTCTATCAAAAGAGCAATGAAATTTGGGTTAAGGTTTACTGGTTGCTCTTGCCCTCATTTCACCCCTCCTGTTGCTGTGTGCACCATTCTGAATTTGCCCTGGATTTTCCAGATTATATGGCCATGCCACAGACCACCTTCTTATGTTTATTGTGTGTACAGAGTAGATTGGGACTTATTTCTATGACCCATCTTGAGAAAATTTTGCACCTTCTTCCATTTTCCTTATTCTGATCTTGCTGACGATCTAATTCTCGTCTTATCCTTACTGCATAATCACAAGTCAGAAACACAGATTAATATTACTCAATGTGAAAAATATTTACAGCCTCAGTTCATACATTTTCGTTGATGGCATGGTGACATTTCACACTGTGACCCATTTATCTTAATTGCCCAGTGTGGCTCCTGTTTCCTGATGGAACTCACATGAGCGAGAGGTGATCATAAACATTCTGCAAGGCGCCACAGGGACAGAACAGTCATCTGTGCACAAACAGGGAGATGTCTTTAAAAGAGGGCAAGGCAGGTGATGCTGCACTAGATGAGGATCTCACTGATATTTTCTGTGTGCCAGCACCGCTGTTTGCCTGAAGGCAGCCAGTTTGTTTTCTAAAGACTGCAGCTGTGCTGGACTGTACACAACTGCTGCCCAGTGAGAGAAAAATAGATATTTGCACACCCACAGCCATTCAAAATTCTCTGCAAAGGGGACAAATTGCACAAAATCCTGAAGTGGTCAGGATAAACAGATGTGCAAGATGAGTATGCCCCTAGCATAGGACAGAAGGGAAGAGTTTAAGGAAAAGAATCAATCACTGAGGGGCACAGGGACCAGGCACCCAAGCACCTCCAAGGCTGATGGRATTTGTAAGATTCTGGTGTGAACAGGGCTTTGCTAGAAATGTGCATTGACATGTAGCTGTGCTTGCAAGAGGAAAGGCACCCCAGCCTCCACCCTGCATCCTCCACAAAACCCAGCAGGGACCCAGCAGAGGGAAAGCAGCATGTGTGAGCTCCCATCTTCACCTCCAGCCCCCCAGGAGATGGTCCTAACACCAGAGATGGAAGCAGCCATTCCCCTTTGGCTTGGAATGATTACAGGGCTGTGAAAGGAGGGGACACAAGTCTTCCTTCACTCCCTCTGCCCCCAGACCTAGGTCATATCACATTGGCAACTAAAGAAGAAAAGCAAAAATGATGTGGGACCAAAGGCACTCCCTGGGACTCAGCAATGCTATYTGGATTCTGGCTGAGACTTTGTGTTTATTGATTTTATCACATACTTTAGTTGTTTTTGGTTTCCCTTGTTTATCACTGTAACCTATATATAGAGCAGTCTAGCTGGCATCATTCATAGTCCCAGGCCTGACCATATCCTGGTTGAGCCCTTCRTTACTTACACCTGAGTGCAATGACCTTTTTTGTTGCTGGTTGAACCGTAATTGCTATCCACTGAACCGTGACACAGGGGAAACTACAGCTTTGCAAAAGGCAGTATCACAGAAACCAACAAACCAACCAAAATGACCCCATCCATTGTGACAGCACCTCTAACCCCTGCCCTGCAGCAGGAGGTCCCATTCAGGAGGCACAGCGGGGCTGGAACTGGGCTGTGTTGCAATTCCCAGCACCTATCCCAAACTGGGAGTCTGTAGGCAGCCTGCCTGCCCCAGGCCCCAGCACATGTTGGTGTTTGCAGAGCTGGAGCTCAGGCACAGCCTTGAGAGATGACCCAGTTCTGCAGAGACACCAAAACCTGCAGAGCAGCAGCACAGATCTCCAAGGGCACGTGTGAGTTCCTGCCCACAGCTCTCTCAGTCCATCAGGGTGCCAGGCTGAGAAAAGTGATACCWCCATCTGGAAAATATCCTCTGCCCCCACTGTGAAAGGCCCAGATCTTGCATTTCAGTCCCCAGCAGCTGCTGAGGTAAATGTCTGCTGCTCTGTTAGGAAATCATACCCTGGAGTGGTATGGAAGGGCATGGGTGGGTGCCTGAAGTTGTCTCTGGCTTTTAGACAGCAGGGTTTCCACGTTGCACCAGGGCCATGGTTCAGCCCCTCACAGCAGCTGGCAGTGTTGTTGGCCCCAAATGTGACACCTTTGGAGAGCAAGGCTCACACAAAGYGAYRTGGGAGCACTGGAAGAGGTGCCATRCCAAGGGGGCAGAGCACRTGTGGGTTTGGGAAGGCTGTGTCCACCCCTTYCAATGGCACAGTGACTGCAGCATGGTGCTTGGAGGAGCCTGTGGCACATTGCCAGATGAGTTTTCCTTAACCAAGCTCGTTGTCTCATCCCACCACCTCTCCCACAGCTGGCAGATTCACTGTGACAAAGAACAGCTCTCCCTTTTCCCTCTCAAACATACCCAAGGAGAGTAAAACTGACTTGTCAGGCACCCAGATACCATCAGACCCTACCAGGACATTCAAACCCAGCTTTGATCCAAGCTTTTCCTGTCTCTTGTCATGCAGGGAGCTTTGCTGCAGGCCAGCTGTCAGGGCTGGCAGAGGAAGCAGGAGACACCCTGCTCCAGCTGCAGCTGAGCCAGGATCAGAGCGTGGTTCCTCCATAAATAAATCCATGGAGCCAGCTCCTAACCCCCTGCAATCATCATGCTCCAGATGAACTTCTGGTACACCTGGATTTGGGTTTAAAAACAGAGATTTCTGACTGAACTGGATTGCAGAGCACTTTTTTTTTTTTTTTCCTGGCAGGGAATTGGTTTGAAAAGCTGAGAGGGTTGGGGTTGTTCAGCCTGAAGAGGAGAAGACTCCAGAGTGACCTTAATGCAGCTTTTCAGTACCTGGAGGGGCTGAGAAGAGAGCCAGAGAGGGACTTTTACAGGGATGTGTCATGGTAGGACAAGGGGGAACGGCTTCACACTGAAAGAAAGTAAGTTTAGATTAGATATTAGGAAGAAATTCTTTTCTGTGTGGGTGGTGAGACACTGGAACAGGTTGCCCAGAGGAGCTCCTGATGCCCCATTCCTGGAAGTCTTGCAGAACAGGCTGGATTCAAGCAACCTGGTCAGTGGAAGGTGTCCCTGCCCATGGCAGGAAGGGTGGAATCAGATGACATTTGAGGTCTATTCCAACCCAAACCATTCTAKATCAGACAGCAGAGACAACTGGCTGAGCTGATTAATAGATTAATACCTCACCCCACGTGTACTTTAGTCCAAAAAGTGCTTTGCACAAAGTCTCAGTAGGAAGGAAGGTGAGCAGCCATGGCTAAAGCCACAGCAAAATAAGGGTAAYTTTTTTCCTCACTGCCTGATCCGTGTTTGCAACAAAGGTAGAAAACCTTTGACAGCTGTTATAAATAGAAACTTGCTTCACCTGTTAACAGTGGGAGGTAAAAGAGAAGGCTGAACATTTCACAGGAGTTGGAATTAGCTGAACTGGAGAGCCAGYAGGTCACAACCTGATTAGATCAGCCCTTCCAAAACAAAGCTGAGGGCAACAGAGGATGGCTGCCCTCTCACTTGGCCCTCTCTGGTCACTGGCCCCAGGTCACCGTGGGCACACAGGCACAGGGCTGGCTCAGGGTAAATGCAGCCTGTGCAGGGTTCACAGGGGAGGACACGCTGCTGTCCCATCTCCTGGAGCCCCTCACCACCTGGGGTGATTGGCAGCCCAAAAATATCCCAGGTGGGAGCAAACCTTTGGCATTTATGCCTTCTTGAACCAGAGGGACAGGAGCTAATGGGTCGTACTTTGCTAAACATTATTTCACTGAGCTTTTCARTGCTCACAATGCTTCTCATTGTTCCCTGCACGCAGCTCTGCTGGTTAAACCACAGAAGGCTTCACCAAGCTGGTTTCTGATGCCTTCTCCTTTTCTGCTCCCTGCTCCAAGTGCTCAAGAGGTGTTAGTTCACACACACCCAAATTATTACACAACGGCTGTGTTGTTTCAAAAGCAATCAAAACAGTGAAATCCATTTGATGTGATTATAGGTGGACGTGGAGAGATTAGATGATCTTGTGATGAGCAGCAGAAAGAGGTCYGTGTCAAACTGAAATCCCCAGTGTTATTATAACCTTCTCTGCAATGTTTGCTTTGTGATTTAACTTCCAGATTGGAGTGCAAAACTACAGTAAAAGCATAAAGCAACTTAAACCTGATAATTGCATTTTATTCTCAGAATGCCAATGGTGGAGCACAGGCTGCCTCAGCCAAGCCAACTATGGCAAAGGCCAGACAGACCAAGATAACAGAAAGAATAATTTCKCAGAAAATATGTCTCTGGAGGAAAAGAGCATGTTTTCTCATCCTGAATGCTAACTCAAGGAAGAGGGAGGGGGTTTTTGGGGGTGACCTGATATGAGAAGCTCACCACAGGCAGAAGAACTTTGGCATGGGTCTAGAGGGGCACCAGGAAAAGTCGTGCTTCAGAGGAGCAGCAACATCCCACCTCAGCAGGCATTCAGGGCTTGTTTCTCCAGGCTGCATAACTCTCCAGACATTCGCTTTTAAGCCTGGGTTCCCTCATTTCTGACAAAGAGCTGAACAGGAGATCGGACCTCCCTCAATCACGTAGATTTTTGGGGTGAGGCCTGGGAAAGGGGTGACACTGTCACTGCTGCCCAGGCTGGCTGAAAGTGAARCTGSTGCAGGAGACCRYGTGTTCCTGACAGGTGAAAAGCCAMAYAGTTTGAGAATTTCTGCTGCATGCTCCAGGTGGGATGGCTCAGCCATGCTCACCCAAAGAGCTGMTCCTTGGAGACATGCAAGGTTTTCYAYCTCATTTTCCCACARTAAGGTGAAGAAATGGGTCTGGTTCTGACTTCAGGTTGTAGCAGCTGAATGTAATTCTTCTGCTAATGACAACAGTTACAACCAGTGGTGACTGTGCCTATAAATCAAGGCTGAGCTTTTGTTTTAATGGACCAGTTGAACAGGGGTGAAAACCTTGTTTTTCTCCCCCTTCATCCACCTTCACCAGGCTGAGCCCCCACAATCCAGCTCAAACACATTCAGGCATCATGGATGGAGCTTTGCTGTCAACCAGCAAAGCCAAGAGAGTAATTCCTCTGACTGCCACCTCAACAGTGTCAGGATAGAGTTCATTCACAGATGTAGACAGATTGCAAAGGCAGGGTTCTCCTTCCTGCCTCGACAGGCTGCACTGCACAAAACACAAGAAAAAGACTAAAATAAGGAAATGCTTTCTGGTAGAAGATGACCTCTACAGCTGGGCAGAAGCCACAGTCACCCACACTTGACCATATGAGCCCATGCAGTGTCTCTCAGGAGATCATTCTACATTCACTGCCTTGTGTCCAGACAGAAGTGAGCAAATTTCCAGTCTGTGCCTCTGATTCAGATATTCACAAATCTAACCTCATGATTTAACTGAGGCCACTTCCTGCCAGCTTCCTCACAATACAGCTTACTGCAATTCCAGAAGAGAAAGGAGACTAACACAAAGAGGCAATGAGAGATCCTCTGGAGGCTTCCAGATTGCTTTAATCTGTAACTCTATCTCAGTACTTTAATTGAGAAATAAATAATCTCCTTGTTTCCACTTCAGTTACTTTCAACCTCACCAATGTGAGAACAGAGTCTTGTATCTCTCAGAAAGGAAGCYATTGCATCAGAAAGCAAAGATGATTTTAAAAATAATTTCCACATCAGTTCAAATGATAATGTAGTCATGCAGGTGTTCTATAACTGATATTATATTCAGAGTAGTTTACTTCTTGAAAGCGAAGTATAAACATTTCAAGCATACCTACTTACAAGAAATGTGCTTACAAAGCATGATTACTTCCTGTGAGAAAAAAAAAAAAAATCTTTAAATGGGCAAACAATAAGTTTCCTCTTTCCATCCCACAGCAAAGGCTTACMCAGGCACATCACGTACACACACACACAAACGCTCACATGTGTGAGATCCACCACAATCTAAAAAGGAAAGTGCCATGAAAGGACCCTGTAGTAATTGGGTAGCACATCTTGATGTAAATGAGTGTATCTCAGAAAAGCTTCGGGCCTTGTAGTTTTGTTTTGCAGGGCTAACCACATGCAGGCAGGCACACACAACAAACTGCTTTCATGTCAGCTCAGTTCTCCTTCCACAAAGCCTCGTGGTAAAGCTCTCCCTCACATCCATCAAAGAGAGGGACTGATGAGGTGAGAACTGATGAGAATTTTGAATAGCCAAGGAAACTGATGATTCGGAGAACTTAATTCCTCCATCTTAAACAAAGGCTTGTTTCCCTGGGAACTCATCAGAGCAGCTGTTCTGAGAAAAAAAACTCCTTTTTTCTCCTTGCCATACCCTGTCCTCAGGACAAAAGGATTCCTCTGGCATGAAACTACCCATCTCAATTCCCAGTGTGAGCAACAAGAAGGGATAYTCATTTTTGGAGCACTCTTTGTCTCATCCCAAAAGAAGTATGTAATATAGGTCAGGTGAAACCTGCCCCAAAATGCAGGTTTCTCTCTGCTGATGGTGGAAGGATGCCACCACAGTGAATTTCCACACCAACCTTGGAGCTGGACCATGCCTTGCACCATGGGCTGAGGGCAGGAAGGAAACACTGCTCACCTGGCTTGTAGGAAAATTCCTGGTCATTTCCTCTAAATSCAGAGATTAAACCTGAGGACACAAATGGGGTGTGCCACCCCTCCACCAGAGCACTGAACACTTTCTTACTTCACCATACATCCTGCCACTATCTATCCATCAGTAGGGAGAAGGAAGAGCTTCCTCCAGGGCTCCTACATCCCTGTTGCACCCAGGCATGAGTTTGGTAATAAGGGAAATGTGAATGGTGACCTAATCACCTTTCCAATCCCTTTGGACATGCTGGTTTGGGGCTATCTGAGAACATGTTTTGTTTATGTCTTATTGCAATAACTTGGYACATTCCATTTCAAAAAGGATTAAGATCCTTCCCCCCATTACACTGCTTGAGAGACTGATCCAGAACTTTCATCTTTGAATGGTTTTACTGATTTCAAGCCTGAACTCCCTCGTGACCAATTTCTAGCCAGCTGGGTATGAGCCAGTAGTACCACTTACTCAAATGCTTCTCCCTCTGTGATAGTTCCCTCTCTCCCTGTTCCCAAAAGCGTATTTATAAGGAGACATCATTAATGTTTCATCATTAATGTTTCATCATCCATTTCAGAAGCCAGCTACTTTCCATAGTTCTTGTAAAGGAAAATACAACATTTTTCTTGCTGCCACCATTTAATTAGTTAATCCTCATGGAGCATGGGCAATCAAAGCTATAAAAATAATTCATTGAAGAATRCCACAATACTTCCATGTCTCTATTCTGGAAAAACAAAAAAAAAAACCAAAACAAAAAAAATCATAAAATTAAAAAACACCCTCACCTAAAATCAAGTTTACCATTGTCACTGAATTGGAAAATAAAATGACAAAGCAATTGTTATGGCATCCTCTCACTGATCAGCAAACCTAAACCTCTTTCTTCAGCTTGTCCCTCCACAGCAGCAGCTGTTGTGAAACCAGAGCAGTGTCAATGCTGAGCCCTAATTGCAGAGCAGAGACAAAAAGAGACTTCAAGGCTGGCAAGGCTGGGCGCTGTGGGCAATGCCCACATCAGCTGCTGGGAGTGGCACCCTGAGGTCCTCCAGAGGCACAGCTCCCTCTGCCAGCCCCACTCCCCTCTCACTCCTCATTTCCCTGTTTTTCTCTCCCAAAAGGAACATGACCATAGCTGAATCAATCCTCTTCCCTCAGCTCCCCCGGTGGGTGCCAGGGGAGTGATGGAGACAGACAGGACCTCGTGCTGGATTCTCTCACCCCTTCCCCTGTGTTTCCCTAGAAAAAAAAGGATGACCCAAGCACATGCAGGAATAAATTAAATAAATGAACATTTATAACAGACCCTCACTTTTCCCTTGATTCCTCTTTCTTTGTAAGCCAGTGGTGTTCAGCCCACAGCACCTCGTTTATTTTACACAATAAAATTTCAGCCTTTTTCTCCTCTGAGATGAACAAGGAAAGCACAGGGCATGGCTCAGCCTCTCCAGCATCCTCCTGCATCCTCCAGCAGCACAACTCCTGCCCTCAGCCCCAGCAGAAATGCTCCAGACTACCAGGAGTGTAGGGCCAAAAGCTGTTGCTCTCTTGGCACTTATATTTAGCCTGAGAACAAACAGTTCTTTTGGCTTATGGCCTGGATTCTCATCAGAAGAAAGGAAAAAGTTGGTCTGAGAGGTTTTTTCAGCTGCTTTCCCCAAAACCATCTGATTTTATTCCTCTTCGTGGAAAACATTTGTGGTTTTATGCTGAGGAGTTCATTCTACAGCTCTCCTCAATACAGCTCACAGCAATGTGAACAGAAATTGCTKAGTTTTTTCTAAAAGGGGACAGAAGTGTGTAAAATGAAAATAATTAATTTCAGGAGTTGCAGGAGTTCTGCAACATCCTTCATTTTCCAGAGTAATAGCCAAATATTTTTTCTTTCTGTTTCACCAGCCAATATTCACTTGAGCCTTCACATGAATAAAATAAAATAGAAGTGATTCATTCAAAGCTAAAAAAACCAAACCAACCACTATACAAACTTCATGGTGCATACTGGCAATCTCATAAAGAAGTATTCAACTATCATTTTTCTCTGTTAAAAGGTAGTGAGGTGGGGGAAAAGAGCCACAATGAGATTATTCAYAGAACTGGGTACCTCACAGGAGGTTAGACAAGCCCACAACATTGGGATTGGGAGTGTTAATTAATGGGGTTATTGTTCCACTGGGGAAAGACCCTGTGTCTGATCCTCGATAGATTAGTGCTACTCTGTGTACATCAAAGGAATCACATCCAGCAGGCAACGTCAGCGATCCCAGCTCCCTCAGCCTTTTCTCATTTATGAGAAAAACAAATGTATTTAGAGCAAACTACTAACCTTGTTCAAGCCTATTCTGTTTCACCCCACACCGGTACTAATTCCATTAATTAAGACAGGGACTCTGGACAAGGTGGCCTTTGATATACATCCCAACAACCTGGACAACCACRTTCCAGAGAGAAAAGGCAAGAAAGAGTGGCACTGTGAAAGAACTTGCAATTCTTGATACATAAAATTTACACATTTCATACCCACTGCTGGTGGACCACAGCTGGTGATAACACTGTGAGCCCTGGTGAGGCTTTGGTAGCTGGAACATGGTGGCAGACAGGATTTCCAGTGGCATCCACTTCAGGGAAAACCTGTTAACATTTTCTTGTGAGCAGCCTTGGTCATTCAGCAAAAGCTTTGCATTAAATCATGTGAGTTGTCTCCCTCAGCCACATGCTCTAAAGGAGAAGTGCTACATGAACTTGGGCTACAAGAAAAGGTCTTTCTTCTGTCAAAAGCTTAATCCTTCTGTCTCCTAACAAGTGAAATGAGAATAGCCCTGTRGATATTTTCTGGAAACAAGGAAATGAAGAGGCAAAGTTCCATTTCCTTGCTGAAAGCATTTTTCTGAGCTATTTCCCTGCATCCAGCAGCCAAGTTCATGTGGTGCTGCAGAGCCTATGGTGTAGATAACTGCTGGCTGAGTACTGTGAATTTACAGATATGGTTAAACTACAGCTGGTGTGGTGGTAAAGGCCCCCCTGACATGAGCCCTGGACACCCATCCTAAGTGACCAAGCCACATGAAATATTCCTTCTGGTTCGCTTGTTGAATTAACATGACAGGCTCCCAAACCATTGGCATCCTTAGAAAAATCCTCTAGAAGTTCTAATGGAGTTCAGCTCCCAGTTCAGATCAGTCACATAAAGCAAGGCTCTAGGCACGTCTGAAATTAATTAGTGAAAGGAACTCTTTTGCAAATATTTTGCTGTCTGTAGTTCATTTATGGGACAGTCCTGATTTCCAAGAATGTGTCAGTCATTCAGTTTACTCTGCCACAGGGATGTCGAAACAGCTTGGAGCCCTACAGTTTGAAAACACTTTTGTTCAACTGTTTACAAATCATTAGAACTGTTTTGTAACACCAGCATTATTTCTGCCTCTCTGACTGAGGCGTTCTGAAAGGAAAAGCATGAATAATGATCAATAAATAACAGCACACCGACTATGGAGATAAATGCTTGAAACCACACACAGATTCAGGAATTTGTCTCAATGTGCTGAGCACACAAGCAAGGAAAAACCCAAGCTGTCTGGAGAAACAACCTCTCCCTCTAAGCCTGRTCTCTTCTGTGTTGCTGCCTCTTTCCAGCAGCACATGGGGACACSGTGGCTGACTCCCTGGTGACTTTTCAGTGCCATTTTATGAGTCCAGCAGCAGGTACTTTGTTATCAAAACACTTTCAGGACTGAAGGCACCTATAGATATGTAAAATGGTGTGGTCAAACAAGGGTACTGAGGGCTGAGCAGCAAGAAGACTTCAAAGGCTTGCCTGCCTAACAGTTTCTGGGCACTGTGTGAAGTTTGGGTTTGCCCAAGGCCAGTATCTGTACCTAGCTGGTCACCAGAGGCTCYACCCCTCTCCATCCACCTGCCACASTGGTGGCCATGATTTGGGATGCTGGCACTTTCTGCAGCACACAGGGGACCCAACACATGAGGTTGCCACATCTCCCCTCTCTAAAATACAGGTGGTGGCCACCTGCTTGCTGGAAGTGGCTCCCTGTCATGACTGAGAAATTCCTGATTCACCACTGGCAAATTCAGATTGTGGTGGTARGGACAGAATTGGGTGCCCTTGTAAATGGAGATGGCCAACACGGGGCAGAGGGACAGATAACTCAGAGAACATTCTTACTGCATTTAGCTCATATGTCATTTAGTTTTCTAAGAGTACAAGATTATGCAGCTGTGTCCTGTCACTAGGTCACTCCACACACCTGTTCCCATCCATCCTCCCCCTGTGCCATCACCAAATCCAGCCAAATTTCACCAATGTTGAGCTTTCCAAGACAGAAATTTCCCAGAAGTTTCTAGAGGAGGCAGCTGACAAGGGGAGGGAGAGCAGTGTCCTACAAGTACCCTGTGGCAAGGGAAGCATCACAGAGCCCTCCCTGGTCAGGAAGCAGATCCTGGAATCGTTCAGATTGGAAAGGACCTCCAAGATCATTGGGTCCAACCTCTGACTGACCACCGCCTTGTCAACAAGAGCACAGCCCTGAGTGCCATGTCCAGGCTTTTCTTGAGCACCCCCAAGGATGGTAACTCCTCTGCATCCCTGGGCACCCCATTCCAATGCCTGACAACCCTTTCCATGAAGAAACACTTCCCAATGGTCAACCTGAACCTCCCCTGGTGCAGCTTGAGGCCATGTCCTCTTCTCCTGTCCCTTGTTGCCTGGAAGAGACCGACCCCCATCTGGCTACACCCTCCTTTCAGGCAGATGTAGAGAGGGATTGAGGTCTCCCCTGAGCCTCCTCTTCTCCAATAATAAATATCCAAACTGGGATAAACAATCCCAGTTTGCTCCAGGTTAGGGACAAGCACATCACGACCTGTCTGCAGGCACATGGGAGGTGCAGCACGGGCCAGCAGCAGGAGCTGCTCTGGGGAGGAACGTCCTGGGCACATCCTGGGCTTCCACTGGGACAGGGACCAGGTCTGCTGTGTCTGTTGGGCTCTTGGGATCCCACTGCTGCTGGACAAACACCAGGGTGAGAGGGATGCCAGGGGGCTTTTGAGACCAAAACTGCCTAGATTTATGAACACTGTGTGCCCAGCTTTATGAACATTGTGGAGTGCCCCATTGTTTTAGGGAGGACAAAAGGCACCAATATGAGGGGATGGATATGTGTTACTTATTGAGACACAACACAGCAAGCTGTTTAAACAAAAGCCTAGCACTTACTGAGCAGCCACTTCAGTCTGCTGCTCTGGAGGCCTGTCAGACACAGATTAAGACCAGAGAACATGAGGCCAAGGAGAGCATTCCTGTAAAAAACAGCCCTGCACAGAGGAAATATTTAGGAAATGTTTTGGAGGCAGTTCAGTGACTGCCACACATAATACACCACTGTATTGAGCCATCTGCAAAAAAAAAAAAAATCCCAATTACCAGTTAAGACCTCCTGGGAGATGCTTATAGTAAGAGATGGTGCCATTTCCCAGAAATTTTTACAGACTTGAGTGACTTTGGCAGTGGAATGTATCTACTATGGAGTTACAATGGGTTATAAAGAAGAGCAGGAAAATATTCATTCTGCAGGACCTCTTTTGGTACTAAGGGTTAGAGGGATACAGCCCAGTGATGACTGAGATAATGCCTCTACCTCTGGGAGTAGAAGCAACTGACAGGGAGGGCCAAAATTATAACCAAGAGAGTGGAAGGATGTGAACATGTTCCTCAGCACATCAGATTTATGGGAAATCCTTCTATCTTGCAGGGAACCAGCAAGTTGTCAGATCACTTTTCCCTGAAGAATATTAATCCTGAGCATGTCATTGGTACCACCAGGACACTGAGGGGTACGTAAGGGCCATAATCATGGAGCAGATATGGCTGAGTGTCAGAGTCCACCCTGGAATAAAATCATCCCACATCATGCCAAGAAGCTGCTGCACAAAATTCTGTCCAGTGAAAGGATCTCCTAATTCTTCTCCTCCACATCAACTCCTAGAAAAATAATGGCTGGAAACTTGAGCCAAATGTGCTTGGATAAGTCAGGCAAAAGATATTCCATCCAGTCTTGAGCTATGTAGGTATTTTCAAATAATTACTGCAACTGTGATTTTTAACTTAAAAAAACCCAAAAATGTCTTACAGCAAATGCTACTTTTCTTATTAATATCCACTAAAAAAAAAAAAAAAAAAAAACCACAAACCAACAAAGCAAACTTTACTGAAAAATTAAAGTCTATGGGAAATCCACATCATTTCTGTGCTTTTTCACACCTGTGATAAACTTTGCATGGCAATAAAGAAGAGGTCCCTGTTAACACAGGACAGCCCTCAGTTTCTTCCATGTAAAGCTTAAGGAGCTCCATTCCATTGCAATCAGCCAGTTAGTGAAAACAGAAGTAGAGGGGAGAAACAAGATCCAGAAGGTGTCTCAAGTAAGCAGTTTTTGTCAACACACTGTGAAGCTGAATGATGCCCTCCATTTCAACTGATGAATGCTTTCCACTATTTAATTTTCTGTTTTCAGAGGCTATAGATTTCTATCTCCTACCCTAGCAACTGTTTTGGTGTTTTATTATTTTTCCAGCCCCTGCTGATTTGCTCAGGAAATACAGGCAGGCCAGCTGTAATAAACTGCCACAGGATGTGCAAAGTCTTCATGAGAAGTTAACATCTACGGCCTCTTGTTGCATCCACAAACAACAAAAATCACAATGAAAACAATAAACAGAAAGCAATCTGCCCCATGTGGGTGAGATCTGACTTCCGATCTAAACATCTCTTGAGCTTTCTGAGTGCTGTTTAATAGATCAGTTGGCCTTTTCTAGGAATAAAATGCCACTCAGCGATACAGCATTGTTTTGAGATGACTGAAGCCTTCAAAGGATGAGGTCTTGTCTCTCAAAACAAAGTTGCATAAATTGTGTAGTCTATTTTTGAAGAAGGGTGCATGGGCTCTGCTTTTCGGTACTTAYTCATCATAATTTTGGTATTCCCAAAAAGAAACATGGAGGTCATGTTCATCATCTCATGCCATGTACTCCCTCAAAAAACACCGCTGGGCAGCTGTCTCCTCTCGCCACTCTTCTGGGAGCTGCCCACTCCATTTGTCAGCAGAACCCACCCTGACCTGTCACTCTGATGGTCAGCACACTCCTCATTACACAAATTATCTGTCATTACCAAGCTCCAGACTAATGTTAATGAAAGGCAACACAAAAAATGTAAAACACTGTGAATGGACTGACAGCACACAGTTCTCTGCCTTTTTGTGACCATTCATGCCAATGCAAAGTGATCAGATGTTGTTTTACATGCACAACACTTTAAATCACTTTTTAAGGTTTTGGTTTTTYTTTCTTTTAATCAGCAGCACAGAAAARCACCCCTGTGATTTGGATGTAATGGAAGCTGGGAAACATCACTAGTGGCTTTGATTCAAGAAGTTTTAAACCCATAATGCCCCTCCACCTAAAGTAAAGTGTGAGACTCACCCAAAACTGTCATGCACCACRTTTTTCAATAGTAAAACCCATAACATATTCAAGTTGAAAAGCCTGTAGGAAGCTCAGTCAGTTCTGGTTCAAGGAAAAGAAAAAAAAAATCAAATTATCTGTTCTGCTGACCTATTTAAATTGAACCAAATGGATGGGCTGATCTCAACAGACACTCCTCTGCCAGAAATCGCCTCAGCATCTTCCAAGGTGTTGCCAGCCTGGCCATGGCAAAAGCAATGACTGTGACACTACAAATGGCTGTCAGGCATGTATAAAATCCTCTGGGTTTCTTCTTCTCACRATGTTTTGCTTGTGCTAAGCTATTTTGGGATGCAATGCTTCACCAAGCTTCCAGGAAGCAATGCAATTTTGGTGAATTGGCTGATATTTATAAAAGGAGGAGCAGTCAAGGTTAATGGTCCTCTYCTCTAGAGGAAGCTCTGAACAATAAAAAAAAAAACCCATGTTCATAAAACAAATTGTCCGTGTGCTTTCTCACAGACATATAATTCTTGATGCAAAACATTTTCAGCATGGAAGTTGAACACAGAAATAAGAGCAAAAGACTGGTAAATATTCTTAAGGAAGGTTTCTCCATCTCATATATCTGTCAGAGAGCAAAATAAGTGCAGCCCCTATTTTTCTCTCCATCCATGAGGAGTGTGTAAACCTCTTAGAAAGAAAGTCAAGCCACAATCATTGCTCAGGTTTGATCAAAGTAAATTTAGGAAATTACTAGAGAGATACTGATCAGTAGTTTTGTCCCCAAACCATGAAAGACTAACTGCTATTTGTGCCACACTTCTATTTAAAACAAAAATTTTAAAATGGCAGCAAGTCAGTTTGCTAGGGAGCTATGTAAACTTGGGTGTTAGAGCTCCTAAGAAAGGGCTGCAATATTAACRAACTGCTTGGCCCAGGGAAAAAAGTCTCGGAGAGTGATGTGGAGAGACTGGAAAAATCCCCAAAACAAACCACTTCTAAGTAAATAACTTAATTGGGAATGCCTGGGTTCAATTTCCAGCTCAGTTTCCTCTGTCACCCTGGGAAAGTCATTTATTCCTCGTGTCTGTTACCAGCTCTAGGAGCTCYGAAGCTGAAAGTCCCAGCAGTGATCTAGAGCAGAGAAAGTACCAGAAGCCAGGTAACTCTGAGAAACAAAGCCTCTAGTGCAGGACAAGTTGGTGGGAGAGGACTGAAAGAGAACACAAAAACAAGCTGGTTACCAAGCATTAGCAAGCCCATAGTAAATTCCTAGAAGAGATAAGGTGACTGTGTTTTTTACCACAAGATAACTAATGAGGACAACTTGCTCCACTCCACCCATGACAAACCTCAGCAGCTTCTTCGCTTCACGGTAAACGCTTGGTATTTGCAGTGAGTTACCATATGTAAACTGCAGATAGCACATCCCTAAAGGCTGCTGTGATCTGCATGCTCTTTAAATCAATTACATTAATCTTTTAATTAACATTAAAAGTCTTAACTGATGGTTTTGAAAGCTTCATTTCAAAAGGCTTCATTTTCCTAGGTGTGGATTGGCTCACTTCTCCCATAGACACAGACATACAAAATCAGAGCCGGCCTTTGAAATGGCAGACCTTCACTCCCACACACACAGGTTTTCTTAAAAAAAGTAAAAACTAGGGGCTGAGCACAGTCTCATTCACAGCCCCAGCTCCACAGTGGGTTTTCCACCTTCTTTTGTCAGTAATTCTTGCTAGGAATGTGGTGTCAGAAGGTCACACATCACCATTTGCCTGTATATGGAAGCAGTACAGACTGTGGGGTTTCCCTGTCAGAGCTTGAGAAGCTTAGCCAAAAAAAAAAAAAAAAAAAAAAAAAAAAAAAAAAAAAAAAAAAAAAAAAAGGAAGAAGAAAAGAAGAAAAAGTGAAAGCCCACTTTTTTGTTACTACCAGTCTTTACATTTAATGGGGCTAACCATACCATCTTCTTGTGTTCAAACCCTGAGGGACAAAAGCAGAGCAGGGTTCCTGTGCAGGACCAAGCCCAGAAGTAAGGACAGCTCCCCAGGCTTGGCTTGTCCTTCCCACAGCTCTGCCTCTGCTCTCATCTGTCCTGCAGGGAGCACCTGTCTTTGTCCTTTCTGGCAGGGAAAGCAGTCTGGGCTGCTGAGGCAGTGAGGAGACATTCATCACAGTATCATGATTTTTTTTTTTTTTTCAAGTGCTAACAATCTTTTTGAAAGCCCACTGTTTTGTCATGGGTGGGGAAGGGGTGTTGTGCATTGCAGCACCCAGGGCAGAATTTCCTGTCCCWTAGCAGGTTTGATGAAAGGATAGAGAACTTCAGGGTGTCAAGAGCTTCCAGTTCCTCTCATCTGTGGGAGCTCTCTTGGACAGCCAGTCCCCAGACCTTGATGGGTGTACAAACTGAATTAAGAGGGTGGAGAAAAGTTGCTACGGTTCAGAGCCACAGAGAAAAACTCAGGAACGAGAATGTCATAACACCATTTGTAGTTTTTTTAATCTTCTACAATACTTGGACGGTGCAATTTTTGAGGTGCAGGAATAGTAACACAGACATGATTTGGATCACAGATCCTGTTCCTGTTTGTGATGCCCAACAAGGCACCTTGACTCCACGGATCACCAGAGCCCTGTGCAAGCTCCATTTCTCTCCATGATCTGCATCTCACACAGCTCCCCAGCACTGTGCTCAGCCACTCAGGGAAGCAAAATGAGCTGCTCCACTCAGAAAGACCCAAACAGCTTTGGAAGCCTGAGAAGGAAGGCACTGGGGTGATGCTGGACGTGCTGCTCTTTGCATAGAGCAGCCAGGCTGGGGTCAGCTCAGGCAGATCTGGCTGTGACCATGAGAGCCAGGTCCCTGATTCCTTGCTAAAGCTTGACTGAAGCATGCTCTGCTCCATCTCCTGTCAGCACCTGAGCCAAGGAGTACTTTCTTCTCCTCCTCTCTCCTGCTGTTCCCATCCCCACCCCACAGGGCAAGACTCAGAGGCATTTATCCCTCGGGAAGTTTGGCAGCATGGGCAGAGAAGAGGGACAGCACGGATCCATGAGTGCCTTGGTGCATGTGTCCCACAGCTGGTGTGACCTGCTCATTTYGGGGGGTCACCAGACCTGGCCATACACCCTTTGGCTGCTTGGCACAGCCACCATGTGYTGGGGAAAAACAAAAAGAAGAAGAGGTGCTGGAGCTGCTCAGCCAGAGCAGTACCAGGAGTTCCCCACCATGATCAGAGTTGTGCTGACTGAGGTAAAGAAYACCCTGAAATTTTCCTGGAAGTGACAGTGAGTGACCCGCTGTGGTGAGAAACTCAACATCACCCCTGTGCCAGAACATCTTTGCAAAGGTAAACATTGATTTTCTCATTGCTCAGGTCACACTGAGATAGAGAAGGTGCCCTGTTTACTGACTGACAGTTTGGAAGAGCACAAACCACCACAGATTTACCTGGATCCCTATTTAATATACYCAATACACATAAACTGGGAACTCAGCCTTGCTGCAGCTCCTAGCTGTGGAACAGTAGTTGCCACTTCTGCAATTAAGAGAAAAACAGAGCAGTTCATTAAGCACAGTTGTGGGAACGAAGTTTCAGTTTTCGGTGGGTTCATCTGAATATTTTTTCCATTTTAGTTCATGTAAGTTCACGCCCTTTGGGTTTCACATAAAGCCGTAGGGTCTGAGAAGCTCAAAAAAATCTGAAAATCAAAATGTCAAGTTGAAACGAAACCATAAAAGGTATTTGGATTTGCATGAAAACGGGCCCAGATTTGCTTCAGGAGTTCCTGAAGYCGGGTAAAGCTTTTGAAGAGCCTAATCTGAGTTTTGTGGTTTCAGTGCAGACTGAAAGCAGTACAAGAGAGCAGATGGGCTCCTTTCAGGAAGCCAGGGCAGAGGAGAATGATTAAGAAGCTGTGAGAACAAGAACCATGGGGGGGGAGGGGGCTGAGGAGAATCTAAAAAAAATCTCCAAAACCAGATTTTCAAGTGCTGAATGCTGCAAAAGAGGAACTAGGAGAGCATGGGTCATGTCAAAGCACTCTGAGATAGCGGACAGATCCTCTTTCTGAGGATCAGGCTCTGAATGGCAATACAGAACTTTGGAGAAAAGTCCAACCATAGTTGTGCCATATTCCCTTCTGCCCATATGYTGAACATTCCCCTTATAAGTAATCCTCTTCCCACAGTACTCCAGACACACATGAGGTAGGAAAACGAAAAGAATAATCTACCAGGCTTATGGTCCCTGGTTAACACCTATAAACCTGTCCMAACAGCAAATATTTTAAATTCTGGCTTTGATCTATTTTTTAAAAGAGTTATTTCAATTTCATATGCTCTAAATTTATTCTTATTGCATTCTTTTACTGACATAAAAATAAACATTTCAGAGTGACAAGTCAATTTAGCTGCTCAGCTGAAAAGATGCAAATACTAKAATAAATTTAATTGAGAAATTAATTTTTCTTTCCACTAGGAGTCCATACACCTCATTCAATTATGCTCTTTACATTAATATCTTTTTCATTGACAGGAGGCAGAGCAGGCACTCATTGAATGCTTGAGATTTAGCCCTCCTGGCTGAGCAATTGAGTGTCTTAAACCAAAAAAAAAATCTCATCATGACTAAAATGAGTACCCAATGTTATGAACAATGAATGCAAGTGTCTGTCTTTGAGAGCATTTTTCCTTCTAACTGCACAAAAATTGAACAWCTAACCTGTGAATTAAACTTTCAGTCCCTTTTTCCTGCCTTTTCTGGAAAAAAAAATTAACAGAAGAAAATATAAATTTGGCAGAAACACCGAGTTTTGTTCCCTTCCATCAGAAGGATCTTTACTTTCATATCTTCTCAACAGTTCATCTTGCCAAGGAAAATAAAGTTATTTCCTGTAGCTTCAGCATTTGCTTGAATTCTCATGAACTTGGAGTGCTTCTTGCATTTTATAYTCTCCTGCCAGGAGCATGTACTCAGGAGAGATGTCTCTCCCCACTGACACTGTTGTGCACATCACTGCAGAGCAGCCAGCAGCATTTCCAGCATCTGCACATTTCATAACCACGCTTTGCACAACAGGATAAATCATGGCTTCAGTGTCGTCTTGCTTCGGCATTTCACCCYCTCACAGGTTTGCTTTCATGCAGGACACAAAACTTATTTAACCTATGAAGCCATTTACTCTCCTTACCCTTTCAGCAACTTCTTTTGTGATATAAAACAACTCCCATTGTTTTTTCCTGTCCTCAAAGCACAGACTCTCCCAGCCATGTCTTTTGTTTGAGAATCCATCCCAATGCCATCTCGTATGTAGTTGTACCTTGGCTGCAATCCTTCAGAGAGGATGTTTTTTTGCACCCTCAAGAGCTGTCTGCATCCTCTTAGCTAGGACCATACCCTGGCATTCAAAGGATGCTTAGGCAACCATTTCCATTGAAATCAGCTGGGTTTAAGTGCTTAAGCAARCTTGCAGGCTGGGCCAGTCTCTGTGCCTCATTTGTTAGATCTGAAGACAAATATTTCATTCCCACACTGCAGAGATAACTACTAGATTTGTTTGGGAAATTGCAGTGGGGCTGCTTTGCCATCTGGCAGCTCAGCCTCCATTTCAACAACACCCTGGGTCAGGGTAAAAATGCTCAAAAGGCAAAAGTTTCCATGTCCCAGTCACCGCCAGTCAAACTATTGAGGAATCTTCTTTCCAAATGATGATGTTTCAATACATTTTCYGTTAATTTCATAGAAATAGAATATAGTAAAATACACAACCTTAGGTTGCAAACCAAAACCCAAACCACAACAATTTACTTAATCTAAACAAAACTAAAGAGTTTWGTTTTCTCCCTTGGCAGGCAAAGCTACAGGAGGCAGTCTGAAGCATTGTTTAATTAGCTTGGACCTTTGCACAGCAGTTTCAGAAAGACACCCCAAGTGATAACAATCCAAATTCCCACAATTTACACAAGCAGGATTTGAAGTGTCCAGCCTGGCCCTGGGCAGGGACTGCAGAGCCTGCAGGAGGTGGGCCCAGGCAGTTCTCCACCCTTCATGGCTGGCATCCCAAACAGCTCATTGCCCYGTGGGGTTCTGGCCATAGAATGATCACTCCTCCTCCTCCAAAGCAGCAGATGATTCAAAGGAGCAGCTGCTGTGGCAGCCAGACAAACAGGGATTATTGTTTCATTCAAGCAGCTTTCACGTGGACTTCAGCCTTCTCCTCAGAGAAAAGGAATAACAAACTGCCCAGAAAGTCACGCTCCTCTCCCTGTGTCCCTGGGCAGCTGGCAGGGTGGATGAGGAATCAGGGKAGATGTTTCTGTCCCTGAGGATGTGTATGGTCTGTGTTAGGGTTACTGCTGCATCAGGGGGTGGAAGAGGGCCATGAGGATGGGCTCAATCACAACTCAATTACAGCCTCAGAAATAGGATGACCATTAAGGCTTGTTACCATGGGGTAGTGAGGAGATGGTTCTGGCAACATTCCTGCTGGTTTCACAGMGTTTCTAGGAGCCATCGCCTTCAAAGCCACCATCCCAATCCCAGCCTCCCTGGAGATTGTCATAGCAGCATTAAGTGAAAGAAGAGGTGGTGGGGGGGTGGAATCTTTAAATCATGTTTAAAAAAGAAAAAAAATAGGGAAAAGCAGAGAAGGAGTCCTCACATTTTCCAGCCATCAACAACATTTAAAATTCACAGCAAAATAAAAGGGGAAAAGGGGAAAAAATATGATCCAAGATAAGGGAAACACAACAGAACAAAGGTGTGAGCCAAAGGGCAGCTGATCCCAACACATAGCTACGTTCATGAGGCAGTTTTGCTCACTAGCGGGTTGTAGGCACAGGGAAGGCTACGAGCAGCCTGCTGGACTTGCAGTTCATGCTCTGAAATTTGTCACTGAAYCTTGTCCGTGGCCTAAAGCAAAACCAAAAAATAAATAAACAGAAAGTAACCCAGAAAAGCAGTGAAAATGTKGCACCACAATGTTATGTAAACGAGAAGCACAGCTGGAATCATTTTGAGAAGATTTGGGGTTTATCCTGTGACGGTTTCATCTCTGTGTTTTTTCTCGGTAYTGGTGCAGTGTGAAAAGCTGTACTTCCCTTTTTAAAAACAAACATACAGTCCTACACAGAAATTGTCTGGTACACAAGTGAGCCAATTCTTCTGATCTCACCTAGTTGTACAGGCAGGAACTTCCCCAGAGGCATCACCACACTGGTCCCTGTGAGAGCCACACATCAGAGGTGACGTGCTGGGGGAGTGTGACCTCACCCAGAACTGGGCCACCACCATGGAACACAGCACAGGGCCAGGGAGGCTCAAGCCAGAGCAGAGGAATGAGCCAGGGCACCCAAGGAAATGCAGCTGCTGCAGCAGGCTTCCAGAATTTCCCAGGAGCTCAGCACTCCAGCAGACACCTAAACACAGGGCTGGTTTTCCCACAGCTCAGCACCGTGCTYTTTGGAAAACCTGACTCACAACGTTACGAGCAGCATCAGCAGCTCCAGCCCTGTTATTTATCTGTAGGAACACAGTGTCTGGAGGCCCCAGGCGTGGCATAGCTTTGCTCTGTCCAGGCACTGTGCAATCCTGCTGGCTGCAGGCTCCAGGAGAGCTGACCTGGCACTGGCAGCCAGCATCAGCTTCCCAGGATACTCCTGAGCAGGCATGGCTTCCTGCCAGCCACGAGCCATCCCATTACTTTTTTCTGATCAATCCCATCACTGCAGTGCATATTTAGGTTTGAAAGCACAGTGCCAGGCTCCAGCAGCTCTGTTGCTGTTAGTGAGGCACCCCCAGCTCATATGGCTTGGCTCAGCTCCAGCCCATGCAGACTCAGCCCCACTGTGTTTGCATCACGGCTGGGACAGACACAGCCAGCCAACTTCTTTTTCTCTGGGTCATGTATGTGCTCCCAGTCCTTCATCAGCCCTTGGGGTGCTGCCACTCCCTCCCTGAGCTCATGTTTTCTTCAGTCCATCAGGAGATTTTCCCCAGCTTGCACTCAGGGAGGCAGCATGGGCTTTCATCTCTCTTGTTCTCCAAGACCTCCTGAAAAGATCAGGTTGTGACTTCTGTACACAMACATTTAGTGGGGACTTTGTAAAACAAAATTCATGACATTGGGGACAGAGCCAGAATTCATCTGGCATCACTTTCAGCATAAAAGGAATGTACAGCAAAACAGGGAGACGACTCAATCTTTTGGCCAGCACAGGACAGGGAGCTGAGTGGCCACCTCCCCCAGGAGGGGACAGACATTACTTAGTGATCTGCAGCAGTGATCCCACAAATTTCCTCCCAGAATCCCAATGCAGAAGGAAATGCTCTATGCAAAGGAAGAAGGGGGAGGAGGAAAAGAAAATGGGTCTGGAGCTTTCTTGAGCACAGAAGAGAGGAAAAGAAAATGGGTCTGAACCAGTGTAGCATATAAAGATCTGTATTTACTTCTCCTTTTTTTCGCCCTGACCTTTTCAGTGACCTTGGAGAACCTGCTCTAATCTTTGCAGAAGTTTTGAGCATTTCCTGMATGCACTGGAAGGGGCAGTGCTCAGCACCCTGGCAGAGAGGCTGTTTGCCCACCTGGTTCCTGTTGGTCATGCTGGGGACAGCAGGACACCAAAAGGACATGGAAAGGAGCCCTGAGCAGAGTGAAGCCACAGGCAGAGGCACTTTTTGTCTGCAATAATTCCCAAACAAGAAACACCTCATGTTGCCACCAAGAGGACTGAAGTCAGCTCTGGAAACACACAGGAACCTTCTCTCAGAAATCACAGGGTCCTTCACCATCCCCCCAATCCTGATTACACAAGAGAGGAGACTGTACCAGTGCTATCAGATATTGTAAGACTTCCCAACCCATCTGACCCCAGAGCAAAATAGACCAGAAGAGGAAAAGCCCTTGCTGGACCATAGCTAATGGCATAGCAAGATCCCTCTGATCCAGAGCCAGTCTTGCAGCCTTTCACCAAAATGATGGGACAGCTCCTTACGCTGTGTGAATCAGAGGGAGCACATGGGTGTCTGTGGAAAGGAGGAGGAGTTCCCACAGGACAAACATACCTGCATGGTTTTTGGGAGGCATACTCATAGTAACCTGGTAGCCAGAAACACCTGCTGGCTAAAAAGATGTCAGAAAATTGGCCTGCAATTTCASTTTTGGCAGAAAATGAGCAATAGGAGAGGTCCTCGTTTCAAACCTACACCTCTAATTAATACACTAATGGTCACATTTGCATTGAGCAGGACTATAGGAATGAAGCTTAGCTATCAGATGGAGATTTTTGGCTTCTGTGTTTGGGGGCAGTGAGATTGCCCACCAGACTTCATCTCACTGCAGCACACGAATGTTTGAATTTTGCTTTTTCCCCACAAACAGGAACAGTTCTCTTCTGATTCACGCTGGAAGCGACAGGGGATTTTCAGAGTTGTCACAACACAAGACGTCATCTTCCTCTGCTGGCAAGAGGGATTGAAAACGACTGACCTGATTTCACAAAAATATCAGCGTGTGTGTGGTGTGTGGTCTGTTACTGTTCCACACTCTTGCGGTTTCTGGGCACACAGCAGCAGCCTGCTACAGACTGAAAAGCAAAATACAAGTTGGGAAACTGAAAAGGTGGAGGATGAATAAAAGAGAAATGCCTGGACAGATCTGTACCCAGTGTTGGTCAGCTAACATTTGGATCAGAACAAAAGTAGTAACTGAATAGAAAAACAATCATTTCCTCTCCTTCAGAAACAGCAGTAGTGTGAGGCACAGGAAGTACACATGCTCTCATGTTTTCATTTTCCAATAAATTTCTAATGAAATGACATCAARAAGAGATGGAATAAGCCTGGGAAAGTCCTTTGTTTATTATCTTTTTCCTTGCTTTCCTTTGCATAAAGGCAGAATTTTGGCTTATTTCAACCTTTGCGGATTCACTGAAATAATTTCAATGGCACCTGAAATTCAGAAYACATCACTACAAACTGTTCAGCAACTGGGCTGGAAAATATTTCTATGAGTTAAAAACACAGGTTACCTCAAAGCTGAAGTCTATTATCACCTTAGAAACACTTCAAGAGGAAAAAGTGACAGCACCCAGTGCACAGGAATTAATTTCTCCAGTAAAAGCATAAAAATATTATTTTTTAAGTTCTTATTCCTTACATAATCCACACACTGCCTTCAACTCACTTTTGAACCACTGGACGTGGTGGCATCTTTCCAAAACTCTTCACTGCCTTAAAGTATATTGAATTTAACAGGCTTGGTGCAAAGACTGTTTTTACATTGCTCCCTTATTTTTCCTCAGTTTCTGATTCAGCCATGGGTGACTTCATTTTCTTTTCACTCCAATTTAATGCGTTCCTGAGTATGGTTTCAACCTTACACATTCAAAAGCAGCTTGCATGGACCCAGCGACCTCTCTCTGCTCCACTGATGGGAAGAGGGAAGGAGCAGAGCCCTCTGGCCTGGGAAGGACCTGGGAAGGAACCAGCCCTGCGGATGGCAGGCAGTGAATCAGAGGTGAACTCGTCCCCAGCAGTTCACACCGAGCAGCAGCAGCTGGAAAGTTTCTGTTTCACAGATTTGCAGAAGGAGAGGTACAAAAATGGTAACATTGATGAGAACATTCCACAAGTCAGCCTTGCACATAGAGATCTAGCACTGCACAGCAGGTGCTGGCATCTGGCAGCGAATATTTAGCAGTGTCTCGCTCCCTGTGTGCTCTTCTTCCCAGTGCATCAGAGTAGGGACCAACCTGAAAAAAACAGGTTAAAGGACTCATATCCCAAACCAGCTTCTAACCTAAAAGCTAAAACCAAACTCTGGCCAGGTTYACTTTTTGAAGATCAGAATAGGAAATGGGACAGGGCCCATGCCCATGGGCCGCAGGCTTGTTCCTGGAGAGTAATTCTCTCTTCCAGGCTGGGGTGGCATCTGCACTGACTGCACCAAGCCCACACACCAACAGATTTTTCTATCAAAGGAYCCCTCTTCAATGTGTTTGCTCTCTAGGCAGCACTGCAACACTATCAGCTTCTTCACATCAACGTGGCAGAGGTATTATTGCCTTTAAAACTGAGCACAACTTCTGTGCAAGGTTCCAGCCACAGCAGTTCAACCYRGCCCAGCCTTCCAGCAGCAGCCCCRGMAATCAGAGCCACTCATCTCTGGGGAAACCCTGATTCATAAAACAGCTCTTCTTAAATCATGGTGCAGACTCATTTCGCTTTTAGGAAGAAGCTGAAAGGTGCATCTGTCTCACCTATTTCAAGGGAGATTTCGCTGAGTATTTCTTCCCCAAATTAGTTCACAGTGAGATGTCTCAACAGGGCCTCCTACGTCACACAGGAGCGTGCAGTGATGTACTCTGTCAGTGAGCACTTTCTGTTTTTAGAGAGAGAAACCAAGAAGATCGTTTTCGTTTTTCTAAGTTGCATTTATTGTAAGTGATTTCAGCAGCATAGGAAGCTAATTTCAGAAAGGCAGGTTGGGTGATTCAACCAAGCCACCCATCTTGGCAGTCACTGGTTTCCCCTTTGCTTTTGTCAATTCCTCTTTTGGAGGAATTTATTACTTTTAAAACTGATGAATAATGCATATTTTAGAAGGTTAAAACCACACCAATTGGTGGTTTTCTTTCCTTTTTGTGTAACCTAAACAGCCTCCAGTGRGTTCTGAATTTGAAGAAACCAACTGGAACCGTAAAACTGGGAACCAACTGGGGAAAAAGGAGCATCTTCCAGTAACCTGAACACCCTGATATGAGAGGTGGAACCTGCCTGCACACAAAGCACTTCTCCAGCTCATCAGAAACACAAGAGAAAGAAYGAGTTGGAAAGGCAGGGTAAGTGCAATACTGAAAAAATGTCCTTGAACCAGTCAGCTTCAGTGTTTAATGCACAGCATCCACAGCAAGGCAGCTGGTGTATGGGTGAGAGGCTGCAGGGTCTGAGCTCTGTCCTCCTGTCCTTGTCATGCAGGAGCTCATCTAAACCCTTCAATGCCTGGCAGTGCCCACATTGGCAGCTCACACTCAGCTAATCCTCCTCCTTCTCCCTGTGTGTCGTGCCAGTCTCCCACCCTCGAGCACAGGCTCGCCAKCAGCCGAGCACAGCAAATGGGACTGACTCAAGAGATCTGTGGGAACTGCTCTGCACGCCCACAAAAGAAGATGGTGAGGCTCATTCCATTGTCAAACCCTGTCCTTCACTGTCCCCAGCTCCGTGTCTTGCTCCTCTCCATGGCAGGACCAAGGACGTGGCTCTTGTGAGTCAGCAGCCATCACCTCCAGCTCTGGTACAGTAGAATGAGCTGGGAGGGAGGATTTGTCACCTCAAGGGTGGAAGCTCCTGCTTGCTGTCCACAATGCACCTTGCCAACCCTTTTTCTAAGAGGGCKTTAAAGAAAGACCCTTCCCATGCAAGCAAGGAGGAAGAGAAATGYCTCAGGGTGAGCTGGTGGGTTGAAGCAGGACACAAAGTGACCCCAGCTGTTCCAGCAGCAGCTCCCATGCCAAGTCAAGAGCCAGATGGTGAAGAGGGGCAGTACTCCCTGCTCCCACACCATGCAGGTTTCTGGGGCTCCTGGAGCAGCTCTGGGCCTGTGTGGAGCTCATTTGACTGATACTGAAGCAAATCAGAAAAACAAAGTGAATAGGAGCTGCCCTCAATGCAGCCCCTGGGCTCAGGTTGAGCTTTCACTTCATGTTGCAGAGGTCTGGCTCCTCWCCCTGCACACCTCCCTGGTGCCACTGTCCTCACCCCTCCAGGGGCTGCTACGGCTGCTGCTCCAAGTTTCTGTTCCTTCTCCAGTTATACAACTGCCAAAGCCCTTGTTAAGAGTGTGACAGCAGGTATTGTCTGCCAAATTACTCAGATATATCAGCTGCCAGGATTAAATATATTGCAAGACCTGATCCCTTTTCTAYGTAAAATATGGTTTAGATGAGAGCATTTCTCACTACCTGTGGGAAGTCTGCAGAACATTTATGGAAACAATTCTTCAAACCAGGATGAAGTTCTCTGGCCTTGCTTTAACCAACAAATCCTGCAAACCACATTACGCATGTCCTGAGAGAGACGTGGAGTTCTTCAACACAATCCCTGTCAGAAACAGTGCAGGGATGAGATTGGTATCCCACTGGGCTTTTTCTTCTTTCCATCCTCTGCTCCTGTCAGAACCCACTCCTCCTTCTCTGTCATGCTGCAGGTCTTTCAGCACAGCCTCATGGTTCACAGGGACTTTAGAGCCACTGGAAGAGCTCTCAAGGCAATCAAACCCTGAGCACTGCTTCAAGGCAGACCTGCATCCAGAGCAGCGTGCTGAACTTCAGCCTCTCCACCTGCCACATTCATAGGTGTGTTTGCAGATGTGTGTGTTTTAGGAGGAAAGTTCATCCTCAAGTCAGAAATTCATTAGGCCATGTCAAGCCAGTTCGGATGGTACCAGTTTGCTGTGGCCAGCTTGTTTTCTCCCTCAGAAGCAGGCAGGCRTGAAAAATGTTGATTTGAATTCATTTAGCAAGCAATATATTTTCCTGTAGTGATAAACAATGACCTTYCATCAAAACTTTACATTCCAGACAGTTGCTGAAAGGGAAACCCCATGATCAATGACTTCAGAGTAGATGACAATAGACTTGGACCATGACATCTTCCGCTGGCTGGAAAGGACTCTGGGAATCTCCCACCTGAAGGTTAACATCAGGCGTGCAAGGAGACCACTGGTTCCCGATTAACTACTTGCAGAGGGAAATCCCAGCGTTCTCCCCTTCTTTCCTCCTGMCAAAACTTAATTGTGAAAGCCTCAGCAAGAACGCCAGTTAGGGGGAAAAGTGCTAGCTGCAGATGTAGTGATAGCTCCCAAGCACTTCAGAGGCAGAGAGGCTCAAAGATCAACCCCAGAAATTTTGTATTTGATAATGAGAAGCTACAGATTCTCTGCTCTCTGGCAATTAAATCACTGCTTTCATCACAAACAAGAGAAGCAACTCTGAGTTGTGAAATGTCTTGCTTGACACTGAAACAAGGACAATATAAAGATCACAGACAAGAACTGAAATGGCTTTGGTTGGCATTCCCCAAAGACTTTTCACACAGCCCATGGAAATCCAAACATAGACACCAGCATTGCTTTCCATCAGATACAAAGTYATCCTGCAAGTTAAAATATCTGAAAGCTCGTAGTCCACTTCATCTACAACAGGCCTTGAAGATTTGATGCCCTTTTCCTCATCCAGTGTTTGGAAATACCATCAGGTCCCTTCCCATTGATAGGGATACAAGCAGCCACTCCTGTCTCCAACCCAAAATTACTCGGGGTACATTTTGCTGTTACACATCACAGTCCACTCTAAATTTGGACTTATGGAAGGGCAAGACTTGCACACCTTGCTGCATCAGCTCAACAGCTTAGCCCCATGACATGCCCATAACCTGCTCTCCTCCTTAACACAGTGCAGCCACAAGGGGTTCATTCCAAGAGTTTAAATAGGTAAACAGGGCTGCTTTCATCTCCCGTGGGTTACAGATAACAAGTGGTTTTGCTGGCAGATCTAGTCAGGGCTTCGCCTTGTCTTCCTGCCCAGTAGTTTGCCCTGCACCTCGTGCTGAGGGCAAACCCTCAAACAACCAGAGCCAGCTGCTTGCTCCAGGCGTGAGGATTGTGCCTGGGAAATGCTCCCAGGGATCCCACCACGACCCAGCGGAGAGGGCTGTCGTGCTCGCAGCTTCCTCCCTCTGGCACAGAAGCAGTAACCAGTGGGCAGGCAATGGTAATATCTTCCTTGAGYACAGCTGGTTCAAAGTGAACTTGCCTTAAATTATAACTGAGCAAGCAATATTGCTTATCAAGATATTTAAAGGGAAAAAAAAAGAAGCCTTCTCTGAAGAAGCAATTTATAATCCAGCTGTTTCTTATAGTTTAAAGTTGAGGTTATTAATTTTGAACTTACWGACTCTTTTGTGCAAGATTGAGATGGAAAAGTCACTTCTAACACAATATTAGCTTTGTGCTATGATGMAAATGTATTATCCAAGGTAGACTAGACTAGGTTTTTGGCAAGCAAAATTTCTATTTTTCTACTGATGCAACATAAATTGCTTTTGTAAGTACTTTCTAATATTGTCCAAACTGAAAATGCATCTCAGACCACAGTCCTGAGGCACACAGAACAGATAATCCCTTGTTYCAGGCTCCAACAGTGATTTGCAGAACAATGCATAGGACACCCACAAGCTGATCGGTGACTGTCACCATCAAGTGTGGCATGCAAAATTCCACAGCCTCTGCCTTTTGATGAACCATGGGTCAGACACCACCAGACTCTGTCCAGGAGGCCATTTCAGAGATGTCAGTGCAAGTGGTCAGCTGGCCACCTCCTGAGCCAGACACTGCACTGAGTATCAGTTCTCCAAGAATGAGCCACTTCACAACACTGACTGTAGGTAAAAAGCAAACATTTAAATGTGGGCAGCATYAGAGGGCCACCAGCTATCTGGTTAATGTCTTCCAGAGACATGAGGCTCTGCAGATGGAACACTGGCCAAACCACCATATGCTCCTTCCTAGCTTTACAGGAGCCACTTTTTAGGAGGTGAGACTGAGATATACCTTCATCTGAGCACCAGTCCCAGTTGCTCTCCAGGATTTACACGGTACTATCCCTGTTTAAGAAACAGATATCAGATGTTGGACTGCAGCCAGAAAATCATGCTGAAGAGTGTTCTTTTCAGGAATAAAACTATTCTCTCTCGGCTGGATTTAAGCCACTCAGTTATAAGGCAGAGATCCATTATCAATGCCCAAAGTGCCTACTGGCATGKACAAGTTTCTTTTTCATCTCTGCCGTGTACATATGCACATGATCACAGCTGCTTTCTGCGACTCCCAACAGTACCTGCAAGCACAGTTCACAGGCAGCAATCACATGTGAGGCAGCTCATGACCCACAACCTGATCAGTGACTGTCACACTCAAGTGTGGCAGGCAAAATGTCACCCAACAGTCTCTGCTCTTCCATGAGSCACAAGCCAGATGCTGCCAGACTCAGGCAGGGAGACTATTTTAGAGATGTCAGCAGCGATGATCAACTGGCCACCTCCAGGGGCAGATACAGCATCCAAGGGCAGCCACCTTCCTGTGGGAAACTGGATGGATCCCGAGTGTGAAAGAGAGAAGAAGGAGGTTTGAACTATCTAGCTGACTCAGAGACTTGGCACTGTAAGGCAAGAAAGGTTTTTCTGCCATAGGAAAGCTTGTCAAWACATGGAAACCCATCCTACCACAAGAAACACCTCAGCAAAGATTCCATGAAGGACATTTTGTATGACTGTGGTGCTCACCAGAGTCCCTGAGCCCAGAGGCCAGGTGTTATCCTGGCTATCCTGGACCATCTAAACACAAGSTGAATGTGAAAAGTGCAGAAATGYCACARAGCTGCYAKCCCCCTCCCACTGTGACAGGAAGARAACTGTGSAGTGCACTGATTTACAGCAAGTCRCTTTAATTMCCCARCAAGGTGCTTAAATAACGAGAGCTCCCCTGGAGCTCAAGCTGGGCCTCTGAGGRTTTATGAAACAAAAGCCATTGGTGTTTCCTGTGTCTTTTGGAGCTGTGTTTCTGCTGCTATTGTAAAACAACAAGGAGTCAGTGGAGAGCTGCCATTTCACATCAGCTGGAAGAGAAAACCTGAGTTACTGCAGAGCTGATTTTCTCACATGACTRCTCTATATGATAAAACTTCTAATTAACTACATAGCAAATGCAATGGTAATACTCTTTAGCTAATTATTTCTATGCCTTCAGGCAACAGAATAAAATCAATATGTAGCAAGAAAATGATAGTTAAATAGCCTTGGCAACTTGTGCTGCAGGTAAATTAACAGCGTGGAAATGGATGGGAATGCCTTCACAAATCAGGGTGCTGGTGAAACCAGGCTTCAGATGTGTGTCACCTACCAAAGCTGCCTCTGCCTCCTTCAGTACAGCCTCACAGCTCCCCGAATGGAGTCCCACAGCCCCCTCCTTCACAGCTGCTCTGGGGAACCTGCTCAAAGCAAGARCAGGCTTTCTACACTTTCTTGTGCTGAAAAGTCTGTAACACATTTACCTGCTTTAATGCTACTGGAACAGCCAAAAGGAAGGGAAATTACATTAGCAGCCATGCAACCGGTGTAACATTTCTTGTTATTCCTCACAGGCGAAAACATTTTTTGATTTAGTCATGCTTGTATAAAACCAGGGCGTGCCACAGTATAATTCTATGACCCCTCATTAATAGTTACTTTTCCCACGTGCAAGGAAAGATGAGATTTTAAGATTTAAACCCAAGGGATTTGTCACTTTGGACCTTCTGTTTTCCTGCACCCACTTGCATTGTCCTTGAGGGGATCTGTGTCTCCAAGAGCCACCAAAAGTTGACTCAAAGCCGGGCGCCCAACCTGAGAGCCATGGATCTGCGAGCCGCAGTACGTTAACGCTGTTTGTCAGCCACAGAGCAGTTTCATCGATCTGTGAGCAAGATAACGATTTACAAAAACATAAACCACAACCTCTTGTTAGCTCTAAGTGCCTCCATATGCGCTGCGTTAATTCCATGGCGAATTAGCCATGGAAATGCAGCTGCAGCGCCGGGCGCTGGCGGAGCACAGCGGCGTTCCCTCGCAGACTCTGCSCGTCAAGTCCCGTCCTGCCGCATTCCCATGCCAAGCTGGCAGGGCCCCGGCCCCRGCAGGAGATAAAGCCGGCTGCAGCGCGAGAAGGCGCATGCAGAAGGCATGTCTGGCAAGTCCGCGCTCATGACTAATGCTGCGTTCCTGCGATAACAGGCTTGGCCACCTACACAACTGCCCTCCGAATAAACAGCGYGCTGCGCGGGTTCCCATGAGCTGCAGACCAATGGCAGAGGCAGAGAAGCTCTTGCTGTTGCTCTCACGAGGGGTTTTTAGGTCTGGACTGCCTTCCAGATTTCACACACCACTCTTGTGGTGGTCACAGACACTTTGGTGAGCTCCACTGCATTGCGGCACCGGACCATTGCCTTTGTCCATGCCAATATGCCGCTCCCAAAAATCCCCTGAACACAGACTGCAGCAGGGCAGGTAGGACAGCACAGTGAAACCCCRTCCCATTAAACCACACTAACACATCCAACAAGGCACATGCGTTTTTCAGACCCAATGCTTAGCAGCCCCTACCTGGTAAAGGCATCCCCCCTTCCATCTTTTCCCGCCCTCCACTGATGTATTATGAAAGGCATATCTCACAGGTCCATACTGTCATCACACACCAGCAAAAGCCTTTCTAGCTCTCAAATCTTCAACAACAGAATTTTCTTGGCTTTCAAATACAAGGTCTCAGGCTTGTTCACAAGAATGAGTTTACATCAAAGCAAGCTGGCAGCGTACTTGCATTAACTGGCACAAAATAGGCACAACCAGCAGTTGGTTTTTCTGTTGGCACAAGCTGTTGCTTCCATGTCCTCCACACCATTCTCTTGGCAAAGTAAACTTCATTTCTCTCAGGTCCTGAGCATCTTAGGTTGATTTCCACAGCCCACGGTTGGCTAGCTAGGAGCAGCCATGTAAAAATTACTGCTTCCCATACTAGAGGGTCACATCTCTGCCAAAGAGGGGTTGGACAGCCCACCCTCACCTGATGCTGCAAAAGGAAAAAGCAGGAGAGCCCTACAGAGAACAAGGATGAGATAAGAAGTATGGAGGCATTGCATTGTCGCTGGCATAAAAGAAGCCCATCCTCCAAAATATATCACACATTTGGAAAAGTTTGCAGGAGTTTGAGGCCACTGGGATCCCAGTATGGACTGGATAGGCAGGAAGATAACCTAAGCAGGGAGATAGATACAACACTGCAGGCAGGGTGCAGCCAGAGGCACCARCCCCAGAAGACAGACTGACAGAAGCTTTTAAGTCGGGTTTTCTAATGCCTGCTGTCACTGGGCAATGAGTTGCCAGCATTCACTGAGCTCTGTGCAGGCTCTGTGCAGGGAACCAGGATGGACCACCATGGGCAGCTTTATTTCTCAGGGCCCTGTACCACATCACTTTTATTTTTCTTTTTCTTTTTTTTTTTTTTTTTTTTTTTTTTTTTTTTTTTTTTTTTTTTTTTTTTTTTTTTTTTTTTTTTCTTGAGGAGCCTCCTTGCCCTGATATCTTTAATTAAGAGGGTTGTGTGTTGTTTTTCTTTTACTGTGTGGTAGCTTTTATCTAACAGGTATATGTAAAAAGTGTGCCTGGGGAAAATCATATTCATGGGAACAAACTTAGCAAAGCCGCTTTAACCTGGCTGCTTTTTTAAGAAGCACCTCAGGCCAAACCCTTGAAGATATTTATGCTCTGCTGGTGAGTTAGAGGCTTCTGAAAACTCCCACTAATYCCACTTCCCTTTATTTCCCTGGGTACAAGCAGTGGGAAGCGCCACTGTCCTTCTGCTCTCAGTCTAGAACATTCATTAGGCGCTACTTTAAAGCCAGGTGATGGGCTCCACCCTGTAAATTGCTGAGAGCCCCAGCCCCTCACAGCGAGCAGTGAGTGCCCCAGAAGCTCAAGAGCTTCAAATGCGATTGTGAAGCTCATGCAAATCTAAATATCTGCATAAAACACTAATGACGAGGCTCTTTATGGCTGCATCACACAGGCCGGGTACACATCATCAAGCTGGTGCTGTTTTTGGCCAGAGAACTTGTCAGTCTGCAGTTGGGATATCTTCATGATGCAACTGGTGCTGGCAAAATGTAGCACAGCTGGTACCACAGTCGCAGAATCACAGGATGGGTAACATTGGAAGGGACAACAGGAGCTCATCCGGTCCAACCTCCCTGTCCTAGCAGAGTTCCCCAAATTCATTACTCAGGATTGTGTTCAGGCAGATTCTGAATATCTCCAGTGAGGGAGACAGCACAGCCTCTCTGGGTAACCTTTTTCAGTGCTCAGTCACCCACGCTGTGAAGTTCTTCCTTGTATTCAGGKGGAACTTCSRTGTTCCAGTTTCTGTCCATTGTCTCTTGTCCCAGCAAAACTCCAAGAGAAGTGAAGATTTTAAATTAGAGCTGGAGATTAGAGAAGTACAGGGTATTTTTGCTATGCTTTGTCATTCCTTTTGTATGATATCGATCTGAAACATCATTTCTAGATTAGGTCTTAGTTTTTGTTAAAAAAAAACTATACAAGCTACCTCAAAAGGTTGATCCAGCTCCTCATAAAGTCCATGTGAAAAGGGTTTTCTGGAAGGTTCAGCCCCTTCCTAAGCAGCTGAGGTACAAGTTTTTGTGGAGGAGATCTACCTACATCAGAAGGAGTGGTAGATGAAATCACGGTGAGTAACACAGTCCTGTTGCCACTTTCACCAGCTTTAAGCATTCAAAAATTAGGGACAAACCTCTTTCCTCTTCTCCATACAGATCTTTCCCATACCAGTCGAGAAAAATCCCAAGGCTAGCTTGTAAATTCAGATCTTAAAAAAAAAAAAAAAATTAAGGATAGCAAAATCAAAAACCAAACATCTGGGCGGTTTCCCTCCAGGTGCCTGAGTGTGGGGAGTTTTCCAGCCACAACCCTGAATCTTTTACCACAACCCTAGGGGCCAACACAGCTCCCACTCAGGAGGCAGAGCAGGGAGGCAGCTGGTCAGCAGCAGCTCCATAGCAGCCCAAACCCTGGGCTGAAGAGTGCCAGGGAGCAAAGATCAGCAAAACCAGCCCGGTGCAGCTTCTGTGAGCTGTGACCCCAATTTCAGAAGCTGACATAGCTGTGTGGGGTGCACCAGCATGGTTTTTCCATCTGTGGACAGGAAGGCTTACAGGGAAAGGAAGGGAGAGGGGGCTCCACTGGGCACTTTTTCTCAATAGAAGTTGGTGGAATTAAAAATTGCCAAGAACAGGTAAAAAAAAATAGGGATGTTTAGGCAATGTAAATTCAGGGTGCATCACCCAGAGGCTGCAGCAGAGTTTCCTCTGTGTCCCTGCCCGTGGTTGGAGAGGGAGCCATGGGGTGAGGGCCGACCAGCGCTGCTGCCATGGGGTTTTTTACTGCCTGCACTGCACCCAGACAGCACAGACCTCGGGAGRAATTGTCCCAAAGAACTTCCAAAAAGGCCCGCAGGCCCTTGCTGCCCAGCAAGATGCTGTGTCTGTCCCCATGCCTGTGCCAGGGCTGGCACTGGGCTCAGTGTTCCCTGCTCATGGGGCACGGTCCCAACCCACAGTGCCCTGTCAGGATGCTCTGTGCTGACACCTGGCACAGTACTGGGATCATGGGGAAGCAGCAGTGGGGCACAGGCTGCTCCCTCGAGCTGAGTGTAATGCACGAGGACAAGGCTTGCCCTCCCCACCCTGGTCAGGTCCCTGAGCCAGACAAACCCATGGTGTGGCCCCTTACATATGTCCCTTGCATTCACATCACTTATTCCCCATCTCTGATATGAAACAAGCTCTGATTTTCACATCCCTGCTCAAAATTCCAGACAGGAGCAGGAGCAGGTTCTTTCCAGACAATTCCCTTCAGCTGTTTTCCAGGSTTTCCTTTTTCCTTCCCCATGGCACTTTCCCWGCTCCKGCTCTGGCTGTRGCACAGCMAGGCTGGAGTGAGAGGGAAGATGCAGGAAGGGGTTTTGCTGYTGCCAGGGACATTTCAGCCCCTCCCCAGCCACCAATGAGTTTGGGGCACGGACAAAGCATTGGCATTCAACAGTGCACGGCTGCTCTCAGCACATCTGCAGCATCAACCAAAGCAGGCAAATCCCCAAGCAYAGGCTGCTTGTGGGAAGGGAGTAGAGGAGCACTCCCTCTGGGTGATAAAATGAACACCACTGAGCACTCACACTGTTTTCTGTGTCCTCATTTACACTGCAAACATGAGCAGCCGAGGTGAGGCCGGTCTCTCTGACTTTGGTTAAGTGGGGAAAAAAAGCCAGAGGCCAAGCCTGGCTTGCAGCCCTGCAGCCAGCYTTTGTCCCCCCAGCCAGGAGAGGGGACCTTGGGGACAGCCCTGGGGGACAGCCCCCAAGGATGCACTGCCCCTGCTGCCCCTGGGCCAGGGCTGCTCTCACCAGGGCACCACACTGCCACTGAGGTAGGGTGTCTGCCCAGGGGACATGCTCCTGAGCCTACTCTGGTCCTGCTCCTGTATCTGGTGCTGATATAACTCTTTTCCTTCTGTGTTTGTGCTGGGAATTTTAAATGGGGATCTCTGGGGATCACTTTGGGAGCCCTTTACAGCCCACATCCCTGTCTGTCACCTCTGAGGCTGCACTGTCACCTTAGAGATGACATGCACATAATTCTTACTCTAACAGGTAGAGTAGAAACTGCCCTATAGAGCCCCTTGCATTGCTGACACCAAAGGTAAGCTCCTGGCAATACAAATGGACTTCCCAAGAGGSCTGAAGCAACAGCTGATGCCACCCCATCACCTCGTCTAAGGATTGGACAGGGGGTCTGCTGAGATTTCCAACCTAGAATACCAAAATACAAGGATGTGCATGTCAGCCAGGGTGTGCAGTTTGACACAGAAGATGGAACAATCAGGGTTAATATCATTTTATTATTATTATTATTATTATTATTATTATTATTATTATCATCACTGTTGTTGTTGTTTAAAAGGTACCATCTTATTCTGGACCCCATACATAATAGAATGACATTCCTATCCCAAAGAGTTGCTCAGTGCACCCCAGAACACAAACTAGAAGCTGGAAAAAGCACAGATAAAATCACAGCTACACTTTTGTTTTCTACCATCAGCCTGGGCAGCCAGGATTGAGCATTGCTGGGCTAAATCTCCTAAAACRGGCACTGAAGCCCTACTTGAGATGAATTTCTACTTGGCAACWAAGAGGCAGTGGTCTAAATCACATATCCAGGCACATTACACTGTAAAACACTTCCAGCACAATGTTATATGTCGAATGTCAGTCTCTTGTGAGCTTTCATATCAAAGGGCAAATGCTGATTGAAGAGAAGCAGAGAAGTGCAGCAGAGAAGTAAATAAAAGGAAAAGCCTTAAGAGGCTTACAGCCACCCTGGTATAAAAGAATCATCTTTCAAGCTGATAAAAATATTGTTACATGCTCTGATAAGAATAATCTCTCAGGCTCTGATAAGACTACAATGAGAACAAGCCTTTTACAACACAGCATTAGTGAACCACAACCCCATCCTGCCCAGAAATACCCTTTCTAGGTGCCGCTTCCTTTTATTCTCCAGCGGGGCAAGCACTGAAAAGAGCTACTGTAGCTTTCCTCCCTGTCTAGCAGGGACACAGCCAGGAAAGGACTCGATGGCCTCCACCCTATTGAATATGGAAYAATTCACTCCAAAGCAACTAAAGCATGCAAATAATTGCATTGACTTCAAATGAAATTATTCCCATGTGTAAGTGCTCTACTGAATCAGGGCCAGGGTGCTTAGCACACCAGAGTATCAAGTCTGAAATGTTTTGGAAGSCTTTAAGTGAGAGGGAATGGTTTGGGAAATAGGGGGGAGGAAAGTGGGTGGAAAGGAGTTCTCCCACTGAACAATAAGTCAATTATCTCTGAAGTCTGTGATCGGTATGAGCAAAGAGAAGAATATTAGAAAGTCTGAATCTATTTGGACATTTGCGTTATCCATGATTTAGCACCTCAGATCCACACTGACCCCAAAACTGGACTGGCTACAGGTTAGGAATTTGAATTAGGAAATACATCCTGTAGTAGCTTATGCACACAACTCATCTTCTTTCTTTCCTTATTTCCATCACAATACAAGAATGTATTCAGACAACCTGCTGCTCTTGRAGGGATGGGATGACTTCCATGGCACAAAAAAAAATGGCTGAAATTCTTCATGTCACAACCTGGAGAAGGTAGTTACATTTTATTGAGTGAAGCTTGATGTTCATGAAGCTCCATGAAGCCAGCTGAGCACAAACACCCACTCAGGCACTGAAATGCAGGGGCACAGCTCGGTACCCAGGRCCAGGCATGGAGATGTTTTGTTGCATTTGTCACATAGACAGCAGCAAATAGAGGGATGGCTCCCCCAGAGCCACTGGTTTGGCAGGAGGGAGCAACATAAAAACCCTGTGGAAATGACCTGTGAAGCTGAGTGCCACACAGGCAGATATCCAAAGCAGCCTGTGGGTGAAATTAAGGAAAATATGAAGTGAAAATGGAAAGCTATAACATCAGTTTCATGCTGAAATATCAGGAATACACCTTGCCATGTTACACTCCTGAAAGGTCTCATCCCAAGACCATGGACATACCAACCAGCTCATTCCCAAACCTCTCCCAGCACATCACTGCATCCTTCTGCCCTAACAGACATTAGTTGTGTGCACTTCTCATGTCTGATCCCAGTTTATTCCAATAACAACAGATGAAAGGCAGCATGCAATRAAGTAAATAGGAATTTTGCTCTCAACCACATTTGGAGCCGAATTTTACCCAGAATTAAGAGGACACTTTCTACTGAGGATGTAGCAGGTTTCTGATGCTGTTCCAGTAGCTCCAGGAAGCACACCTGCTCTTGGATCTGCATAGCAATTTCTGTGGTTTGGCCACTGAGTATGGTTTTATATTATTTTTAAATGTTACCATTAAAAACAAGGAGCTATTTTTCTCTTTTCACTTCTTTTGCAAAAAGCTTGGACAGGACTGACTAGCCGTACAGGTGACAAAGCCACACAAAAAAATGTTCTCAGGGTTGTACACAGAAAAWATCTCCCACARYTGTTCCTGATRCTTCACCAGTTGAAAATATCARTTGTTCCTGATACTTCACCAGCCTCAGCCTCTCATGCAAAGCCCCTTCCCTCACTGCCTGCTGCCTCTTGGGACTCACCCCAAGCGAGCCGACTGCAGCAGAAGACCACTGGTGCATCTGGTGTGACCCCAGGGGACCTCTGTAACCTCTGCTCTGTCCCTGCCTGGCTTCTCTCCTGCTAATTACAGGAACTGAAGGGCAGGTGATGCCAGGCTGATCGACTCTGTGGGCTTTTTGACCCACCCATCACTATCTCATCTTGCATAGGGAGACTGGGCACAGCCGTGGCACAGAATCAGGCTGGGTACAAGGCCAAGGCCGTGGTCTAGTGCTTCCCACCAATAATCCCCAGGATTTATCTTATGCTTTGACCATTGCCCAAACAACAGGAGGTGGCATCTGCTATAAATGACCATATCAGAAGCGAAAATATTTATGAAAACATATGAAGTGATATTGAGCCACTATTGCAGGAGTTTTCCATCAGTGCCACCAGTAGTGCAGAGAACTCCAGTTCAATGAGGGAGAGAGCTCTCAAGTCCTGGTGAAACAATCTTGTATGATGTGCCTGCCACAGGAGAGTTAGGCCAGATACCTGAACAAAAAGGAGAGTTTTTAAGCCATTGAATATGATTTTAAATAGTTTTGGATAATAGCAAAAGTATGTGAAATGATGCTTAGACAGGCATGAGGAAAAGTTTCTACATACAATAGGAGTGRAGGGGGTAATGGTCCATATGTTTAAATCAGAAAAAAGGCCAGAGGAAAGTGTATTTCCCTCCAAGTGAAATGAAACACCCCTTCCATAAAGCCTACCTATGGCAGAAGCTCAACMCCTGGGGAATTTGCAGGCCTGCCTTCTACCAGGATATGGAGAGCAGGAATAGCCGAGCAGGTCATTCCTGCCCGGGAGCCRGCAGCAGGGCTGAAATTGGACCCAGCCATTTGCGTCATCACCAAACAATTAGTAACTGCTTCAGGTAAGCCGGGCCACCAGCCAGGGCTTTTGAAAACATCTGTGGCCGGATAAGGGCTGTCATATTCCTGATGTCAACAGCGAGACTTTGCAGTGAACTCTGCACCGTCACGTAAGAGCAGCCRGGCTGGTAGAGAAAAGAACCCTCCCAAAGTAAAGAGCTGCTCGGGGTAAGGCAGGACAGACTGGGGACTGCATGGAACASACACCAGGCCAGCTTCCTGACAGGGTCAGAAGGTTGGGCTGTGGTGGGGATTTCCACAGTCAGAGGCTTATGAAGATTGGGAGCCACATTCACAGGTGAAATGTCCACAGCTTGCTGATGCTCACTCTGGCCAATAGAAATCATAACACTCCTTTAGCCAGCTTAGCTTTCAGCACTTCACCAACCAAATTTGTTAACAAGCCRTTTCTTGGAATGGGGAGAGCAATGACATGGCGAAATTTGGTCCATTATGGAAATTGTTTTGACATTCTCTGTAATGAGACATTTTTATGATTCACCCTAGATCCAAAGGGAAACATTCCTATTACATGTCACAAGTCATCCAACTCAAATAGCATCTGTGAGACATGATGTGTCTCTCTGKCTCAGCAGCTCTCAGTTATTCATTCCTCCATCATCAGGTTGTGTTGACAACCAGGAGAGGCCTGCCAAACCATTGCTCTGAGGGAGCCATCCCAGTATCTGCTGCTGTCAATGTGGCAAAGACCATGCAGACCCCAACCTTGGCCCTACCAAAGAGACAAGTATTTTTAAGTCATATACCTAAGCAATCTTTGCCCAGCTTTGGAAAAAAAAAAATAAGGCAGGAAAAGATACTATTACCTCCATTTCCATCAGATGTCCCTTTAGAGAGACTTTGATAGACSAAATCAGATTTTACCTTCTAGATATGGGGAGGTTTAGGGGAGACATTCAGAWGATTTTAGACTTTTAGTGTGGCAGTGAGTGGCACCCGATGTAAAGGCATCACTGTGCCTCAAGGACACAGGAGGCACAGGAGTAGGTGAGGCAGGCTAGGGACAGCAACTCTCAGCAGGCTGAATGCAGCAGAATTGACAAACCAGAGCTCTTTGGGTACTGCTTTTCCCCCCCTCAACARCAAAACATCAGAAGTTGACTGGAGACTAACTGCAATTCATGTAAAGTTTATTTCACTCCAAATCCACAKAAGTTTCCCATTAAAAATTATATACCATTGCCATTCAGAGATGCTGWGGTGGGAGAGAAGGAGCAAAGGATCAGCCACCTAGTCCATATGGATAAAAAGCATAGTCAGAATTACTGCTGTAAATGTATGGAAGCATTACTCARTCTCTGTTTAGGTCTTAAAATAACCCCTAATTATTAGATTCTCAGTCAGTTGATCTTGTAGGAAAGATAATCCTAACTTTCACAATTTTTAGATTACATCTCTAATAGTTTTTAGGTCCTGGCATCTGCTGTCTTGTTTACAAACAAACCAAGAAAAAAATCCTCATAAAGTAATAAACAAGGGAAAGGAATACAAATACTACAGAGCTGGAAGGAAAACCAACTACTCAGTAACAGCACAATTTTCCAGTAATCGCTTCCAAATAAAAACAAAATTGTTATTAATGTGGACATATTAATTTCAGATCCCTCATATTTATAGATGTTTTTCTGTGGATTAAGTCCACTGCTGATGTAACAGTCTGGAGCCAAGTGGAGCTCACAATTCCCGTGGTTTGGGTTTCACCTGTTTTTAGGTAAACCGTGACTTCCCACTGTTAGGCATACMCCTCTTCCAAGAGCCAGAACATGAAGATAAACTGTTYTAATTGCTTTTCCATGGCTGAATTATGCTGTCCTAACACCCAGACCCATTTCCAAAAGGCAGCAGAACTGTAGCCCATRGCCAGGATGGAGGACTATGCCAACYAGGCTTSTTGGTYCATAGGGAGCACATGCAAGTGAGTATTTAACAGACAGAGAGGGTGTATTTTAAGGGTGCAAAAGCATTTCTGTGCCACACAGGGAAGTTTTAGAGAGAGCAGGGAAAAGAAAGTGAATAGAGTTGTTGGACTAAGTTATTAATGCCTTTATTGAGAGAACCTTGTATCACTGATGTTTTCTTTCCACCACAAAAGCCTGAGTTTGGAGAACTCAGAATATAAATCTACATAATTTACCATCAAATGAAAATGTCTCTGCAGGTTAATGGTAGCACTCACCCATAAGCCCAGTTTCACAAGACCCTGTGTGTCTGAACATCACCTGTAACCCCTGGACTCTTGGAATAAAGTAACAAGGTAACAGCTAATACAAAGCGAGAGGTAAGAATGGAGCCCACTGCAGCCCTGCCTTGGCTCTTGAGACCACTGCACATGCCCAAAGTCAAAAATCAAGGCATTCACAGTATTCAGAGAATACCCATCCAGGTAGAGAGATCTCTACTTAGCAGGAAGACTTAACCTGAGCTGATAAGGAGGAAAYGCATGCCCCTTAGGAAGATCTCTTCAGTGGCAAATCATGAAATTCATTTGATGCAAATCTAAGCCCCTATTAAGAAATACAAACCAGACATTGCTTGTGCATTTCCAAACCAGCATAGCTAATTTTATTTTCATTTTGCATACATCCCCACAGATTTTCAGATGATGTTTTCAGCTGTCTGGAATGTCACAAGTCACTATATCCTTGACATCTTGTTTTTTTATGCACCAACTGGTTTGGTGTCATAAGAGGCAGTATGTACACTCTGCCTCTTCAAGTACCCAACGTCTCTATTTTCCATAAGGAACAAATCTTTATTTACCACTTCAARTAAACTATCAAGGGAGAAGGATGACCTTCATTCACTCACAATGCTTTTGCATGCTTACTCTCCTTGCTCTAAGCCTGGAGCTAAATTCTCTCTGGGTAAATATTTTTCCATCTAAGAAACCWTTTTTTCCATTACAGGGTTATAAGCTGTTAGCAAACCATGTTTTAATTTGGAATTAAGTGCTGCCAGAAATGAAGAAGGGTAGAAATGTCGGGAAAAGGAAGTTTCTAATCAAAAGAAAATATTATTTTATTTTTTTTAAGAGTGGGGGTGGGCAGTTGCTTAGCTTAAATTGAGTGGAGTGCCAGTGAGTATTTGCTGCCTCCTCTTCCACTACATAAGGTTGCCTACACATGCCAGAGAAATAGACCATTGAATTGGTTCTTACCAATTTCATTTTCATAGCTTCTGGCCTGGAGGAGGAGAAGATGAGAGTTAAGGAGGGCAGCAAAGCTTTATCAATTTACCACACTGGTGGGCAAAGTGGGCAAAGACCTCCAGAGGTCCCCACCACCTGTACCCAGCATCCATCATCAGGCATCCAGTAAGAAACAGAAAACAGTGCAATGCCCAGGAGCGGGAATGGGAAGCCACCCAGTGCTCCTTTGATGACCTGAAACACTCACCAGCCCCCCAAACCCTCCCTGAGTGTGGCCATGGGCCCTCAGGCTGAGCTCTGCCACAAGTGAGGCTCCCAGTGGCCAGGCTGCACACTGGTGCCAAGCCAAAGCTGTGCTCTGCCCCCACAAGCAGTGCTGACCATCACCTTTTGTCTACTGGTGCTGGCTGACTCGTTGCTGGAGATGAAGATGTGTTTGATTTGCTAGNAAAAAAAAAAAAAAAACCCAGAAGCACAGCAATCCAGAAGCTTCTATGCCAAAATGGGGGGAAAAAACATATCAATACAGGAAACAACCAAACAAAATTTCAGGGCAAAAGATAACCAGAAATAGCATGCTATGTCTTCAGGAAACAAAGGCAAAAATTAAGTTTAAATCATTGTATTTTATTCTACAAATAAAAGAGCAGCTTCTTTCACTTCAGTTCAAAAAGTTTATCAAGCCAGCATATCACACACAGCAGCAGCTCCACCTCAAGAATTAACAGTACAGTTACACAGATACATGTAAATGTATATAAACACTTGCATTACCCAAGATACAGGYGTAGCTTGGATTATACTGGATTGTATAGCTGCTCTTGGTTTCTTTGCCATTCCAGGTGTTAAGCAGAATCCAGATATTTATGTGATTGCATGTTATTTCAGCTAAAGAGCTGTTAGAAACATCCARCACAGAGCACACACAGGGCTTATTYATAATTCATAYGACAATKTTTTTAGCCCTGGCTGGATCCCACATTCTGGGATGTGCAGACACCTGGATATCAGTCTTGTCAATGGATGTGTAGCAATCAATTGAATGTAATCTCCTGAGGCTCCTTCTTATTGGTTCTGAATGGGCAGAAATGAGCTAGACTTACACCAGGACAAGAATTCATAAAAGGCATTGATTTGCTTTAAACCAGAACAATTTGGTCTGATTTGCTTTAAACCAGAACAATTAGGTCAAACCATCTACTCTCTGATATCGACATGATCACCCAGTAGCGCTGATTTTGACAGCATAGAAAGAGCCTGGGGCAAGATACCATCTGAGTTGTTCAAAACACCAGCTCACCCTGCAAGGCAAGGCTGGTGCTTGCACAGCTCCTGCAGCCTGTGATTCATTCCAGTCATGCAGAATTTTGTCTCCAACMAAATTATCCTGGCCACCAAACACAACAGTGGTGCGCAGCCAGCAGCAAAGCCAACACTGAGACATGACAAAATGGCTTGCCAYTGCTCTGGTCAGGCAGCTATGATTTCTGCCACAGCTTTCTGAAGCCTTAAGCTGCCCTGTACMTGGCAGCTTTGCTGAGTTTTTCCTGAAAAGCAAAGAAGAAGGCATGCTGATCGAGCAGGAATCCTGCATCTGGAGTCTGTGTGAGAGCTGGAGCAGATCTCCAAACCTTCAGAAAGCCAAATAGAGAGGATGTCCAGCACATGAACACGCTGCTCCCTGTCATCCCTCCCAGCATGCTGTGATGGGCCTGGAGACACCGAAGTACTCCAAGTGCTGAGAAGCCCTGAGAAAGATGAGTTTGGCACAGCATTGGTATTGCAGGCAGGGAAATACCCAGCAGAGCAACAAGAACATCACCCACCTACCAAGAGAAAGATGAATCACCTAATTCACAAACTACATTGAACTTTGATTTATTGGTAAATTYTGACAAGTGGGCTGGGCTCTTCCTCTCTGAACAGGCTGTGCTGTTCAGGCAAACACCCCCAAACATCTTTTGTGATGTGAAGTGCTGGTGCAGAGCTGCTGAGCTCATTGATGGGAAGGAACTGGCTTCCTCGAGTGTGGTTTTACTCTGAAGTAACTGCCTCGAAAAATTACCTTCCCTCCACWGACTGTGTCTCTGCTGAGTGAGTCAGAGGCTAATAGATGTCTTGGTGGCAAAGATAAGTTTGCATGAGCAGACACAGACAGCATGCTGAGCACTCTCTGTATCCCAAGCTCAGAACTCAGCCATAGCTAAGGAACAAGACCACCCACCCCTGGGACAGGCCCCTTCCTGAAGATCCATGTGGCACAGCCATGTAAGGAGCCTTTTATTTCTATTTAAAGCACATCCTTCTGGTGCCTCCAGATGCTTTTTGCCTTGCCACATTAATCACAAAAGCAATCAGAAACAGCCCACCATTAAAATGCAGGAGACCCCATTTCTGCTTAGCACAACRCTAGGAAATTAAAATAATTTGTCACCAGGATTTTTTAGTAAACTGGATGTTCAGTCCACAAGTGAGAGCCTGTAGCAGGTATGGAAACAAGCTCTCCCATTTTCTTCAGGCTGAGTGTGCCACATCACATAGCTGAGTTACCATGGACTGTAAAATTTCCTCTGAAGTGACTGGTTTTGGTTCCCTCCAGACCCACATTCATGGGCAGTGGCCTGAAGCAACAGATTACTATCACGTAAAGGTATTTTGTTAAAAGTTGCCTGAAAGAGGAAGGGAAATTCAAGTTCTCTCATTTGCTCCTTTTTTACTTGGATGCCTGTCTCGCTTTTCTGCAGAAGAGGAGGCGGTGGGATTCCCCAGCTGGCTTTTGCTGTTAAACACCAGTCTTGTCTGCCACATTTTTCCCTAAAGGCAGCCAAGCTAACAGAAGAAAGAAAAGTTCCAAAGCAGGAAAAAACTGCTTGTTGGAGAYTTTGTTTTGCTGCATARCGCAAATACCTGAAATACTTGGGGRAAAATGGTWTTTTTGCTTTAAAAGAAAAACCTGCAGATTATCCATCAAGGTTCAAGGAAAACAGTCAATTACTTAGTTCTTCATTAAGTTCCTGAATGTATTCCAAGGAAATCTACAGACATATGCAGTGTTTTTAATGTAGCCAAGTTATGAAAAGGAGAACACTTCAGGTCTCAAGTCAGTAATTTCTTTCYTAAGACATAAACTACCACAATCAGGCTGCATCTTGAGGGTGTCCTCTTTTATATTTAATTTAAAAGTTTTCATTAAAGTTACTTCCCTTTAGAATTTCTGAAAGGAAAAAAAATGCTTGAAAGTGGAACATGGGGATACTCTAAAAGCAGGGAAGAAAGCCCTGCTCCAAATTGCCTTCAGATCAAGCCATTCTCCTAAGCCCAGGTTCAAGCTAACCCTGGGTTAATACTGCAAGATGAGCAGTCTCTGTGAAACCAGTCACTCAATTTATATGTCAGAGTGAGGAAAAATAAATGGGAAATAACACAAGACTATGTATGAGGTCAGATCTACTTAAGAAACCAAGAAAGAGCTGGGCTTTTTTTCTTTTTTGTCTTCCAKCTTGCCTTTCTTTTGCTGAGTGCTGCTTTGGAGCACACACACGTTTATGTTATCCATGTTTACGGCCCCCACTGGGGGGCTCACAAGAATGAATACAAGTTTTAGTCAATTTACAGATGCAGAGAGAAGCTCAAGCCCACGCTTGAGGGCTTTGATACACCAAGATTCATCACCAGGCCCTGTGGCAGTGCCAGACACAGGTGCTGAACGTGCAGATCTCACGGCTGGAGGGGCAGCGAAGGCTTTGGTCAGGGTGTGCAAACAGTGCGGTGCAGACAGGGGGAAGCCCTGTGAATCAAAATCGTGCTTTCCCAAGGACTCCTCGGGACATTTACAAGTCTAATTCTAAGCGTAGTTTACTCAAGCATGGCCGCYGGCAGAGCTGCAGGCACAACACCCCCTCATGCTCCGCCTTCACATCCCCCAGGCCACTGTCCCAGTTCCCGGCCACCTCCTGTCCCAGTACAGCCGCGTCCCCAGGCTCCACTCAGCGCTTGTAAACGCCTCCACTGTCTGGGACCCAGCCCCAGCCCTCACTTTCAGGAGCCAGGAGCTCCCCCTTCACCACCAGCCATGACCCATCTTTGCTCTCTGCAAGTGGGGATTTATTGGAAAAGTAAAATAAAATTTGCCTTCGTATTGTACACAATGGAAAAGCCACCGGTACGCACACTGAGCCACCCACAATGCTTCAACAAAACTCAGYCTTGCTGCCACCCTGTCCTCAGCAGATCAACTTTGTCAGAGCTGCCAAGCTCTCAGGAGATTATTCAGTTCTGTACAKAGAAAGGAKAGAGAAAAATGTGAGCTCAGGTCYGCTGGCTGACACAAAGAAAGGCYGATGGTGGTGGGGTACCCTGCACAATGGGCCCAGTCTGGGCTGCGGGAGACGAGAGAAGGATCAGAATCCCAAACCAGCACATCTATAGGGGAGGGACTCATGGTGGTGGGACCAAGCATTTACATCTTCCTCCACAAACTGACCTCCATCAAGCACATTTCTGAGTGAGGAGGAAATACTGGTGCATAGCATGCTGGTGAGAAAAAAGCCATCCTGAAAATTTGGGCAGACTAATCAGARTATATGAATCTTCTTCTCTGAAAACTCCATCAATGTTGTTTGACAGTTTGCTGAGCCCTCCAGATTGTTGCTGACAATTTGGGGGTTTTCAGCAGAATTAGTCATGCTGTAAATTGYTACACTTGAAACAAGAACCACAATCACCAGTTTATCATACATCTAATTAAAACAAACCTAAGTATTTCATACTATATATACACCAGGCTGTTCATGTGCCAAACATCAAGATACAAAATACTTTGGAGCTCATATTGACGTCAGTATTCTGCTTCAATCAACATTTACCTTTTAGGTCAATACATTTTTTGTGTTTGCCATAACAGAAGCTAGAATCAACATGCTTATGCCTGTAATTATTTCACTTAACTCTTTCAGTTGAGATATAGTTTGCAAGGAAAAGACAAAGCTAAATACAAGTGTGCAGTATCTTTGCCCGGCCTTTTGCTCAGTTAGAACCAGAAAAATACTATTACAGGGTTGTTATCTGAAAGAATCGCCTTGTTCTTTGCCAGCACTGGCACAAAATATATAACAACATTGCCAGTAATATTAAATACCAGTAATAGCCCACCTGAATAGCCGGGAGACAAACATTCAGTTATTAAAAGTGATGGTACAGAATTGCCTCATTAAGCCCAGTAGCTCACTGTTTACAATGGGCTAGTGCCAAGAGAAGAACACAGTTTTACAGTTTTTATTGCTATTGTCTCAGTGCATTGAAGTATCTGTTTTCAGATAACCTACAAAAAAACCCAGTTTTAATCAACATGAGGTATTTGAACTCTGTGGCCATCATCCACAGCCTCACTGAGATAAATAGGAGAACGTATGTTCATCTGTTTGGTTTATACAAGTAATCCTCTGCCTTTTTTTACAGCCTGCTGCTCTTGCCAGCATTACCAGTGCTGGCTTGAGAGCTGGTGGAGAAAACAACATCTACCCAGGGGTGGATGATCCATGCCATAAGWGCCACAAAGGCTGGTCACAGGCAAACCATGACCACAGGCACTGCCATTCCAGGGAATGGTTTGGTGTCTCCAGACGTTCAAGTTTAAAATGGGCTCAGGATAAGAAGAACATGCAAGAATGGTATCAAATGTGCAGGCACAAAGTCACATGTGCCCTGCCAAAAAGCACACACACATATTCACATGGGAGGCTTGTTGGCAGCCTCCCTTGCTATCTCTCTCACATGTATATGTATATGTATATATGCATATATGCATGTATACATACATTTAGATGTGTGTGTATATACATTTTTTTTTCTGRGCTACAAGCCTTCCTACAAGCCTAGAATTGCCAAAACCCCTTTCACTGGCCTTGCTCTAAATTGTTGACAAGAACAACAGCTGTTCAGGGAAGGGAGGAAAGGAYATGTATGTACAGCAGGGAAGAAAAGGCATTCACAGAAAGAAGGGCACAGAGGAGGTTTCTCCGTTCACAGATAAAGCACACAATCATGGAGGTGCGGTGCCCTCTGAGTGAGGTAACCAAGAGTTTCTGGGCAGCTCTCTGTTAGYCTGCCTCCATTCCAGGAGTGGGAACACTATCCCTAGTTTGTCTCTGGGATGTGGGCACAGGCTGTTTCAGTGGCTGCCCATGTCCAGGACAAAGCCATGATGCCAACACTGGAATCTCTCCAGTGYAGCACCAGCTCTACATCTCCCTGCACTCATCCCCATCCCAATTACAGCTCCTCAAAGGAGAAGGGAGGAGGAAGGTCAGTGTGCTCCATTGCAGACCAAAAATAAAGATAAAAAAAACATGCAAAATTGTCTATTAGTGCATGAAAGACAAACACAGTTTGCCTCACTTTCCAGCAACTCACTCCTTTAATGGCAGAAGATAGACAATTAACAGTGTGGCTTCCGTGTTAAATTACATTGGGGGCTATGGCTTAAACCCACTTTAAAGAAACTAGGCCAATCATTTTATGAGGCGTGGGAATTGTTAAATGTGGGCTACCCCTTCTGCTTCACACAATTGCATGAAGACTGGTATTGTGGAGAGGCTTTAATGACTGCCTTATATAGCTCTAAGTCAGGACATTTGCATTTGTGAAGATTACATTGAAAACACAAGAAATGAAACAGCATGAACAAACAGCAGTGTTTTCATCTTAAAAAAAAAAAAAACACAACACATTCCATCCGTGGGAATATGGTACAAGGGACTGGGAAACAATGGTTTCTATTTCCAGCTCTGCTGTCAACTTACAGGAGTCTGACCTTAAGCAAATCATTTTACTCTGGAACCTCATTTATCTGCCTCGGGTGTGTAGAGGCTCATTAGTACTCTTACTAATGAGCTTCATATAATCATATGCAAAGTACAGCATTTTAGTAGATTTTGGAAGAGTAGGATTTGTAAAGCCCTTTGAAATTCATGATGATGTAGATATGTAAAAATCTGCCTCTCTCTTGCTGTCTCTCTCACACACTCTCCCTAGGTGATAAAGACAAAATCCATTAAAAAATTCAATTCCCAAGCATAAACAATGTAAACTCAAAGTCCAGTTCTTGAAGTTTTATTACTTCTTTGRAATAACAGCACTAAAATTCAAACTCAAAAGAAACCCAAGCAGCAACAGGGTACTGGAGCAGTTGGTCCTGAGCAAGCAATAAAAGCCTATACAAAGTTGAACTTTGGATTACATGCCATGTTGAGTTATTGGATTTGACAGGTTAATTTGTTCATTTCTTTAACCTGRTTTATACACTCACTGTATACTTGCAGGACTCCTTCTCTTCAGGTATTGCTTTTATACTTCTTACCTTGTTGTAGCCCCAGTAGTACAGAGGCAGTCACCTGCTGTGAGTGAAAATTGCAAACCTGTCTTTTATTAAACTAATTGGTACAAGGGGGAAAAAAACTTCGTGTCATGCCTACAGCCCAAAAACAAAGAATGATTCTGTTCCCAAAAGTGTCTTAATTTTTTTGCAGTTACAAGAGTTGAATTTAATAAAAGATGATAGCTTTACCCACAAATCTCATCCACCTTTTGTCCTTTTGTGACAAAACATCAGGATAAAAGCTCTGACCAGGTTTTGACTGGGATATTTGCTTCAMAGCAGCTCATATGGTTCTGTGTTTTGGATTTGTGATCAAGAGAAACATAGCACACTAATGTTTGAGTAACTGCTCAGTAGTGTTTGTACCGCATCAGGGGCTTTTCTGCCTTCAGGCTGCCCTGACCATGAGTGAGCTGGGGGTGCATCAGAAGCTGGGAGGGGACACAGCCAGRGTATCTGACCCCAAAGGGATATCCCACACCTTATGATATTGTACCTCCAACAAATGAGCACCAAGGAGAGCCATTTGCCATTTCCAGCTCCACTCTCACAGGCAGAGGTGAACCCTTGCTGCTCAGGGAGACGTGTGCTCACACTTAAAAGGAATATTCTTCTGGGGAAGAAAGAAAAAATTTTCTGTAGGAAAAATGGGCAGAGCAGCGCTGCATGAGGCCTCAAGGCTCTGGTGAGCCACAGTGTCCTTGCAAGAATATCCCAGCTATTTGAGAGGGAGGAAGAGTGTTGGAAGTTAATTGCAATGGTGGGGAAATTGTCCTGGCTTGCTTGGTGCAAACTTTGTGTACACTAAATTTTTGCTTAACTAGAGGTTTGGGGTGTTAAAATAAAAGAGGAATTATATTTTGGAGTGATAGATGAGGCAAAGGTCCCCTTGACAACTAAAATTTTGCGGGGCAAGGAAGCAGCAGAAAGACCACCACTTTACACCACATCAAATCAGATTTTTATCACTGATCTGTTMTCCACCATTTGTTTTTTCATTGAACCTAATTTYRTTATTTGCATTTATCCTTGGGTAARGAAAAGCTAAAAAAGATACAAGATTCGATTTAAGAGAAATTAGGCCAGGCAAGGATGTTGGAAGGCTTTAATTAGAGCCTCATCTTACCCACTGACTGGTTTTGCTCACCTTCTGCACTTGCTGTAACCTCTCAGAAACACAGGGAAGGCCCTCCACACCCTCCTACAGCCAGTCAAGAAACCTCACCTTCCTTCCCATCCCCAAAAGGCTCTCGGGATTTCACCATATCAGGAGCAGATCTCAAACCACCACCCAGATCCAGCAGGCTTCAATGCTCCTTGAGCCAGCCTCGATGGGACAAAAAATCTCCAGCACAACTCCCTCACCGTGCAGTCTGGGAGAAGGTGGTTGAGCATTGCAGCTTCTTTGATCTGACACCTTCCTCCCTCTGCTGCTGTTCTTCCAACCCCAAACTCCAGGGCTTGTCCCTCTTAATGGGACCCCAAAGTTGTCCATGGGATCAAACCTTGAGCAGACATTGAAGGGGTCCAGATTTAAAATAAAAAAAAACCAAAAATTTGTGGGAAGAGTCGCTGATGCCGTTCAATGCCTGGCAGAGCCAAGGGGGTGGAGATCAGTGGGAGTGGGCATGAGGAAGGATGGAGCAAAACCTTGTGTCTCCACCTGTATCCCTGGAGGAGTCACAGCTGGGGTGCATTCCCACCACGTCCTGATGTCCTCTGTCCTGCAAAGATGGCACCAGGGCTTGGAAACCTTGGAGAGATCAGTGTCAAGACCTCCTTGGTGGAGACAGGTCTTTGCCTAAGGGTAGGGCACTCTGCTCAGACAAACAGTCTTCAGGGAAACAAGACTTTTCCCTAGCCACATGCTGGCAGCTTGCCACCATGTCCCTCCCCAAAACAACCCATTATAGAAGCATGCCCAACACCAGCAGCCACAAGAAGCTGTGTGGGACCAACATGGGGATGGCATTGGAAGGGAAGCAGACATTCCAAGGGAAGCAGACAAGCCCAGGGGTCCAGCAGCCGAGAGAGAGGGGGCTGTGGCACCCAGAGAGGGAGAGGGGCCCTGGCAGAGCCCCTGCTTCCCCCACTCTCCTCAGCACTGAGCCACCCATGATCTGTGACTTCTCCTGGGAGAGCACTCCCTCACTACACCCTTGCCACAAAGGTGACAGCTGATGTACAAAGAAATGCCAAGAATGTGTTGAAGGTTTCTCGCCTCCCCCACCCCAGGATGGCTGTGCCAGTGCCACTCCTCGTGCTGTAAACTGGATGTGGACCAAAATGGAGAGGAGGCCACAGCTCCCCCTCATCCACTGCACAAAAACATCTCTTTCCTTCCAGACAGGAATGAACCAGCGTGGGGTAGGGCCATCAAAAATCCCCTCATGGCTGGCAATTAGCAGCACAGTTGTGTTGCCTGCTCCTGGAGCCAGGCCCGACGCTGGGGTGTTTCCTCCCTCTCAGGCCCAGACAGCGAGCAGGCCCACCCACTCCTTCCTCAAGGGAGGGCTTGTTCCCTGCTGGCTGCATGAGCTGGCTCTGCGTGCATTTACATGTCTTYTGATAGCACCAGAGAGCCGCTCTTCCAAAATCCCTGTGCCAGAGACACCGCGAGTCTACCGTGGTGCTGTGATGATTAACACCAACCTCGATTCCCTTCATGCAGACTGATAACCCCGTGCCTGCCTCGGGAATTTGCAGCAGCTCCAGGCTGGGCTGTGTGTCACTGGGAGATTTCCCTTGCAGGACTAACACAATGTTTCTGTGCTTTGGCCCTCGCCATGCTCTCACACACACAATCCCATGGACAGCTTCACAAGCAGGGTCACAAGAGAGCACCTCGGGCTGTGAGAGCATCCTCCTGGTGCCARCATCCCAGGTGAGCTTCTGCATGGACACAGGAAGTGCTTTGCTGCTCCTCTTAGGGTGGGGAAGATGGGAGAAGGTTTTAAGAACAAGTTTCTGCTTTTCCCACTGCTGGATATCTCTTTCACTGGCACCACTCTCCCCCCCCCTCCAAAAAAAAGGTTTACCTCACCATAAAGCAAAGAAAAGCAGCAAGGAAAGTGTGGAATGGGAGGTTAGCAGCAGAGAGAGCCTGTGCCCTGGCTGGCAGGGCAGAAGGGAGCAAGCTGAGCCATGCCACCAAGAGCTCCAGGTTCCCACCACCTCCCACCCGCACCCGCTGTGCCCAGGTGCCAGCGCCTATTCCCCCACGCCTGCCCCTCCTGCTCCTCGCCCATCCCATCCCATCCCATCCCACAGCGTGCCAGGGCACACAGGCACTGGGCTGCAGCCAAGCACAGATTTTTTACAGCAAATTCATCTAACTTCTGCTCAGCAGCCCTGTCTCCACTGCTGCAGCTGAGTGATCAGTCTCACAGCCCATCCACAACCCAACCAGCACGAGGCACCYCCAGGGAAGGGCACCCTACACTGATGCTCTGGGGTTATGTTTAAGGCCATTGTATCTTGTACAGACAAAATGACCAGGCATTTCCAGATCTGTTTAGTAGGGCCCTCTTTTCTGGTTAGCGTGCCTTGTGGARAAACAGCAAAAGGCCATCTTTAACACAAGTGGAGAGCACTGAGTGCACTGTGACAGTGCTGCWGTTGTGACCCCTGCAAGAGCAGAGCAGGAATTCCTCCCCCTCCACCATGGGTGCTGCCAGGGTGCCATGGAGCTACACACCAAAAAACACTGGTAATATTAGAAATGGGACATGAGGAAGGCTACAAGAGCTGCAGGATCTCTCTACACTGCTTTTCCCCTAAGGCATCTTCACTTGGAATGATGTTTCCAGCTGGGCTGACAGACTTGGAAGCTGAACTTCTGTTTAGCAAGAGACTAGGGCTAACTCAAACTTCCCCACGGCTTTCTGATAAGGACATGAACCACACCTAAGGAAGCTCTTCCCGGGCTTGTTGCAGTCTGCAAKGTCTCTGCCAGCCTTGGCAGAGAAYRGTGTTTTTGGGCAGAGAGGGGCTGTGCCATCCCCTCCACAGCAGCAGCAGCACACTGGGATGTCCCTGGCAATAGCAGCCTCCCCTCTCCCGAGGTACAGCTGGGGTAGCACAGGGAGAGCTGGCACCACGCTCACCCTTGGGTACATTTCTGTGTGAAGAGAGTGATTTTCACACAGACATCTTGAGAGCCTGCTGAGATTTATTGTTGAGTCAACAACATGTTGTGCAAGAGGCCCTGTGAGATGTAGCTGGCAGATGCCATGGCACTAGGGAAGGAAAGTGAGAAAGCTGAGTCCCCCACTCTAAGATATCATAGCATTTCTGTACCTCGTGTATTGCACCTGATGTGTTTTAAAGGGACAAGCAACCAGCACACATCATGGTGATCCAAGATGTTATCACTTTGTGAAGAGAAAGACTGAAGATAGGCAGATATGGACATGCAGGGAATACCTTGCTGAAAAAAAAAAAAAAAAAAGGGGGATAAAGTACAGCTTTCTGTGGGAAACAGTCTCCCCACAGGAAGAAGTAGAGGTTTCTTTTAAGTGGGTTCATTTTTTTTTCTTAACATTACAAGTATTTTGTTTTAAAGGAATGGTGTTTCACCTGCAAAACCAGAGTTCATTTTATCTCCTCCCACTCCACGTTAATCAACCTCAAAGAATGTTTTTACAATGAAGAGATACAATATTAGTTAAACTAATGACTTACATAGACAGAATCATTCCCGCAATCTTGCTGACTGCTTGGAGCAAGCAGACAGGTCCTGAGAACTGACAGCACAAGCTGGGGTGAATGAGGTTCTTGAACAAGGGTTGCTCCGTGGAAGGCTCCCCAGAACCAGAAAAAAACCCTGGCCTCACCAGCCTCTGTCAACTGCATTGATAAGGGACATGGCTGAGGCCACAAGGACATGGCACGGCAAAGAAAACACTTCTGGGCAAACACAAACAGAGGCTGGATATCTTCATGGTCCAGTTTTGGGAAAGAAAAGGCAACACCATGGCAAYTGTTGGCCTCTGTGCTGAGAGACAGGAGTCAGAATGACTGCTCAAGACAAAGCCCCGTTTGCAGGGTGGGCAGGAGGGCGAGCTGCAGGCTGTGCCAGCTTTCAGCATGGGGGAACAGAGAGGCACAGGAGCTGCAGGAGTGCTGGGACCTGCACATTAGGGAGAGAAGCAGGCACATTTCAGCAATGGATTATGATCAGAGGAATCTGAAGAGGAGGCTAAGGTGGTAGAATAGATTAATTCTAGGCTTATCAGAAAGGTTTGTCTGTTTCTAGGTTTGACCATTTTCCCTTCTAGTCTCCTAAGTTTTGATTTGCCTTTTCCACAGCCAACACTTCAGTAGTAGCCAGCACAAAAGGAAATGTGGGGTTGGTGGAGCTGCTAAGGAAAGGTGGTAGGATTTGCTGACAAGTCAGAAAACTGTCAGGAGAGAAGATGGATGCAGCAGTGAGGCTGGAAATGGATGCAGCTCTGGAAACGGCAACAAAGAGATCAACACAGAGTGGTGATGGACACTGCTGTAACAAATTGGTAAACCTAAGCTCCATGAAGGTGGAACACTCAAAGGCCCCAGGAGAGGCAGGATCTGACTSCCCRAGCAYAGAAATCGTGCTCCAAGMAGGAGCCTGAGCAGAAAATGGAMAARAGACCAGGTTGGATGRGGCCCTGAGCAGCTTGGTCTAGTGGAGGGTGCTCCTGCCAATGGCACAGGGGCTGGAACCAGATGATCTTCAAAGTTCCTTTAAACCCAAACCATTCCATGATTCTATGGTAAACAAGTACCCAAGCTAGATGTGGTGGACTGAGTGCAATAAGGGAGAGGCTTTTGGGAGCTGCTCAATTCAAGGGTCACCAAAGAGTCATCAGCACCAGTCCTGAGCAAAAAAAACTGGTCTCAAAATGAAGTTTGTCAGCAAAGGGGAGGAGAAAGTTGCAAAGTGTATCCCACCAAAATAATCAGGACACCAGCAGAGAAAAAAAMCCCACAAACAAAACCACTATCAAAACAAGAAATAAGAGGGATAGGAGAAATTGGACAGAGTACATCAAAGAAAACAGAGAAGAAAAAAGATTAAATTGACCAACACTCTCTGGCTGTAGGGACCTGGTGGCACTGGACAAGGCAAGAGGGTTGATCTAAGACCTTAAAGACTCACAGGGATGGGCAGGAAGCACGATCCATATCATCACTGCAAGACACAAGGAGATGGGGAGGCAGGAGTAGGAAAAGATGAGAGAATGGCCAAGGCAAGCCAAAAGCAAAGCTAATGGATTTAACAAAGGCACAGAAGAGCCCCTACTAGTATGGCAACATTAATTAAGAGGATGTAGCACCAAGATATGATGGCAGCAAATAATTAAAGGTTGTTAAGAGGAAGTAATTTAAGGCTAATAAGAGACAGTAATTTATCAGGAGCCAACAAGAATAAAGAGCTCAGGAGCAGTAAATTCAACAATGGAGTAAAAATAAACAGGCAGAGCAAGAACCAGAGCCACCAGCATGATAACAAGGACAATGCCACAGCAGCACATAAACTCTGTACACAAATGACAAGCAGCTGATGGAGTCCCAGATGGAGCTGTCAGGCCTCYTCCCTCTCCTTATTCAAATCTTCCCTGAATACCCATCTGCGCCAGGAGGCCTTTGAGAAGATATCAAGCCAGTGATCAGGGAAGACGCATCTTTTTGAAGTAGGGCCCCTATTGCACTTGGCCCTGCACCCAYCATGTCAAACAAGAGCTCTTGGGGCAGACGTTGTCACAAGATCCCCACCAGGTATGGGGCTGACAGGGTGAGAATGGATACAAGGTTGGAGGAGAGCAGCAGCCCCCAGTAGATCCCTGAGGGAAAGAGCCATTGCTGGGCTTGCAGAGCATGGGTAGCACAAGGAAGGGRCAAAAGGGCCTCATAGCTGCAGCTCCAGCTAAGGAGTGACAACTAAGCACATGCCTGGGAAGCAAAGGACCATCCTGTCCCATGGGAGCAGGGAAACAAGAGTCCAGGCATCCTCCTGGGAATGGGAGGCAGGAGGAGCAGGCTGCCTTCGCCACAGCTCTTGCTCCATCTTTACAGCACCTTCCTAGAAAGCACATGAACTGCCATCATCAGCCCTGCTCCTGGCTGCTCCTGCCCTTCCAGCTCAGACCAACAGGAGATGACTTCTGTTGTCCCTGMAGCAAGGATACCTCTCATTCGCTCATGCCCAGTGTCCAAAGCCAGACAGAAGTGAGCGCCCATCCTGCTGCTCTCCACATCCAAACTCTCCACATCCACATCCATTGGAAGCTCAGACTGCTTCAAATGGACTGAGTGAGCAATCACAGGCTGGCAGTCAGGTTTGCTCCAGCGCTCCCTCCTGTCACCTGTCCCCAGGCTCAGCCACAGCCACCACTGCTGCTCTTCCAGCCAGGGACACGAGGCACGGAAAGCAAGGGCCACCGTGGAATSGAGAGACGCGCCCTGAGACAGGGATGCAGAGAGCGTGGGAAAGAGGCTAACGACATTCATGCTCATCAGAAGGCAGATAAAACCACTRCAATAACAAAATTTCATTATGACAGCTGAGAAAGAAGAAACAAAAAAAAATCTTTGTTTATTGTGCCTATAATAAAGTACAAAGGTACCTGCCTTTGCACTACTGGTTGCACAGACAGGTTTCAGCCCTGGGTGAGGAGCAGAAATTGCTGGCACATTGTGTGTTGGTTTCCAGGTGGTGGATCAACCTTTTTGCAGCGTTAACTCAAACCTCTGTGCCACAAGACACATGCAAAACACCTTTCCTGGGGTCCTTTCCTTATAGGAACAGACAGGGGAGGTGACAAGACCTACTAGTTCACACACAAAGACATAGAGCTTTATGGATTTATCAAGAAATAGGGAGGACTTTAGGGTCCTCACCAACAGCCAAGAAATGTGCTTCATCCTTACTCGGCATGAGAGAATCTACACTGGCATTCACTCTCAGGACTCAGAAAACCATTAGAAACCTGACTTTTATTCTTCAYAGTACTTTGGTTTTCACTGCATTCAATTTGCAAATTCAAGAGAATAGCATGGGAAAAGTTTCTATTTTTAACAAAAGAAGGTAAAAACTTCTGAAGTAATGAATTACTCCTGGATAAAAAGATTCATCTTCTTGAAAGAGTTTTGCTGCCTTCTGTACTCCCACACAATACATTTTACATACTTACATTTTGCATGCATATATATACATACAATTCTCATACAGAGTACAAAAATAAATTGATCTATATTATAAACTTACTCTACATATGCATGTTTTTTATTCACAGACATGTGTGAGAAAGTTTGAGAAAATGAATAACCATACCAGCCTGAGACTAGAGCCAGGGGCTAGAACAGAAGTGAATGAAAGCTGTGTAAACGTAAAAAGAAAAAAAAAAATCATTCTCTCCTATCTGCTAACTTTTAGAGMCTTTCATTTTCCCTCCCTTATTTATTTTTGTTAAGAGAAGTCGATCACTAGAGCAGCTGACCCAGTGGCACAGTCACCTCCTGGTGACTGTGGTTTTATCTGCCTTCTGTCAGCCATGTCTTGAGCTGAATCTCCACACCCCTGTCCCAGTAGGAAGACTTGYTCCATATGGCTCCATCAGAGCATTCATGGGGATGTCTTAAGCACCACTGAAAGCTCAAATCACTAAGACAACTGTTWATTCCTCAGTTTGACTCATCTCTCCTTTTTATTTTCTAAGAAATCTGTTAATGACTAAGCRTGTTTCATGACCAGCTTTTTWAAAATATCTTGATATGATTTYGCCTYRCTTAAAAAAGGTTTTCCTAGTTTTGCCTCAAATGTTTGTAAAATGCAGTGAGTCTAGAGAGATGGATCTAGCTCAGTGTTCCCTTCCATTGTAGCATACTYAATTAGTTCTGGTGCATTTTTTCCTAGCCAGGGTGTGCTTTTTTTCTTCCTGTTCCAGCAATCAGGGCTTAGAAAGATTAAATTTTTCAGGTGAAAGAGCTCATTTTTCAGGCTCTGTCCAATGGATGCTCCAAACAGCCTGGCAATTCTTGCAGTGAGCAGAAGCAGTATCACAGGCAAGGAATCCAAACTGAGCATGCAAAACACATGAACTCAACACGAAGGATCATGAATGGCCCACAGAAAGATCATGAATGACAGAGCAGTCATTACTCATCGTGTTATTTGGGAAATTTAGAAAGAGCAGGCARCTTGAAGGATAATTGCAAGCCTGCCCAGCCTTTGGATGGAGCTCCTGTGGTTCCTTGAGTATCTTCAGATGAGTTTYTTTCCTTCTCCCTGCTTCTGGTTCCTTATCTAGCCGATGGGACGGGTGATTACTACTGGCTTTTGAAGCCACCTGGAAATCTACTGATGAATAATGATAATAGAACGCTCCTATCTTGATGGTTTTTCTCAAACTGCTCSTAAAACACTTCCCCTCGAAATGAACGTGGGCTGTCACTGCTGACCCAGTTCTTTATTCTACACAGCACCCCCAGCTRCAGCACAGTGCACAGGACATTGGCAGCACCGTAAGCGCCTCTCAGGATTTTTCATCGCTGTGACCTCAAACTTTCAATTCTTCTCAGAGAAACCCCAAATTTATTGGCATGACTTAGTGGGCTGTTTTCAGTGGAGTGAAAGTCCTTGGGTAAGGACCTGTGTTCTGCCTGTGGATAAACAGAAAGACATACATGCTTGGCTCCTCGGGGTTTGTTGGCTCGCCATGAAWAGCAGTGTTTACAGAGTCCATATCCTTTCTCATGGCAAACATGGGTCTGAAGCTTATGGGGCAGCTCTGGGCCTTCCCACAAAAGCCTCAAGATGGACTGTAGGCTGCCCTAAGGACTGAAATGATTCAAGTTCTACCTCCCTCCCGGGCTGGRTCAATGGAAAGAGCTCAGCACTGCTGAAGAGATCTTTTATTTGGGGCCACACAAAACATTTGATATCATGACCYACCTTAGAAAAAGATGGTACCAAAACTGTGGTCACCTATGTAACAAAGTGGACAGAGCTACAAGCTTCGATTTAAGCACATGCAAAAGCATCTCTGCACGGCATTCACCAGACAGCTCACTCAGACTCTTCAGCCTGCCTTGCAGCCCAGACACGTCCACTGAAGCAATGCACAACTTCTTTCAKTTGACTGCTCCCCCTCCTAAATCTAAAGCACCACCTTAGTCATCTTTCCCTCAGGCTTTCTGACTAGCAAAGGGGAAGAGAAAAATTTCACCAGAAACTAAGGGGGAAAACACATGTGAAGCATAGGCTGGTTAATTCAGCTATCACTTTCTCAAAAAAGCCTAGATCACTTTTGAAGAGCTAAGAGTAAGGATTATCAGGTAAAACARAGACATACTGAGACAGTCTCAATCACAAGAGTTGAAAACAAACAGACACTAAGAAAATACAGCCCAAGATATACTACACTTCTCCAGCAAGACCAAAATAGTTGCCTGAAGAAGAAACCAAGCTCCAAATTCTGCTATTACAGAAGAGACAACCTCAGGTGTAGCACTCCTTTGTGGTTCCCAATTTCATTAGTGCTGCCTTGAGATCTTTTGCTATCAGCAATTAGATCTAATACTGTAAGATTAGGCAATCTATTTGAACCCTATTTTCCATCTTCAGTCTTTCATTAGCCAACTACAGTCAGGAAATTTTGCCAGGATAAGAGCTGACCATATGGGCTTTGTGTACAGATGAGAATTCCCTTCCAAGACATCACTATTTCAGGCCAAGACTATCACCAAACACTCTAGAAAATAATAGAACAATGGAAGTTGCAGGAACCCATTCTTTATCTTTACATGTTCACTGCATCTTAATCATCCTCAGCTCTTCCCTTACACAGGAAAGCACACACACTTATAAAAGACAGGCAACCAGACAAGCAGTCAGGTAAAAAGAACAAGCAGCTCACGTCATATCTTCGCAGTCATTTCTACCACACCCAGCCTCTCTAAGAATGCACTTCCTGGCTATGTTTTTGCTTTCTGATAAAAACAAAATGAGCAACAAATGTGGGAAATGTACATTTTCCATCTCCAGAAGCAGAACACATTTCTTGTGAATCATGGATTGCCATCTTCCACAACTCCAGCCAGACGAGCAGCCCACAAAAATCAAAAAGCAACCCTTTAGTGAGGTTTGGCTTACTTAGACAAACAAATCAGAAACATCCTGGGAACAAAGCACCATGCGTCTTAATATTCCTACTCGGACCCAAGCCAGAGTCTCTTTCCAACCAGAAAAATAAATGATGAGACTACATCCACATCCACATCAATAAAAGCTATTCAGAACTTCCTGAGAACCATAAGTTATCAGGGAAACACTATTGGCCTGCTAAATATTTAGTGTCACTTGGCCCTCAGTAAAAAGGGATTGTTTCTAATAGCTAGTTAAACTGGGTCAGATATGCCAGACCTCAAGATCATAGGAGGGAAAAATGAGTCAGTTATAGCAGGGATGCTTTCTTGTGAAATTACCTACTGAACTCTCCAGACGATGAAATTATGCTCCCAGCAGATTAGGTTAACTTCAAACACTTCAGCATTGCCCTAGGAATTTTCCGACTTGGAGTACCAGGAGTGCCCCTTCCAGAAGGGCACCAGTGCCACCAAAAGCTCTACACTGCTTGCTAAATGCGTCTCACCTCACCATGCTCAAGCACTGGCTGAGCACGTGGGCCAGTGCTCTGCCAGSCTTACAAACCCAGGATACTTAATCCCTGTGAGATGATTCAGTCAGTGCCACCCRGAAAGGAGTGCCAAGCAGTCAGATCAACCCCATCTGAAGGGCCAGAACATCTCWTCAGCAACTCTTTTTCCTGTKTAATCATCTCTTACAAAGGAAATGRAAATGAACTGAAAACACYACTATYGGGCTCCTCATACTAATRAAAAATATATATCCAAGGCAKGGTCACTTGCAGTGAGAGGTGCAGATGGCAGCATCTTCAACACAAACTAGACACAATTGCCTGCTCACATAAAGAGGTGCCATTTAATCTTTGCATATCCTATCGAGAAATTCAATTCCATTTCCAGTCTCCACCATCATTTCCCAGTCTTGTTTGCTAAACAACGTATAGTTGCTCTCTCCATCACTTTATCTCAGCACCAAAAGCCCTTTTTCAGACTTYYAAGGATCAATTTTTGCACAGGGCARGAACCAAGGATACGCAAGCAGTCCCTTAAAATACTTAAACTGGCTGCAAGGTGATTTTCCTATGTTTCTTCTCATGAGAGGTGCAACCAATTATCAGTGAATTATCAGACTGATCCCATGAGTCACTAACAGCCTAGCCATAGTCATTTGAGTGAAGGGAATAAATCAGTCTGGTATCAGCACCATGTGTCCACTAGCAGGTACCCAGGGAAGAGCAGGGAGCAGGGCAAGCTTGTAGTACAATATCTCACCCTTCAGCACAGAGGGCTGCCTCACGTGCTAAATCCCTTCAGTAACTCTCCCCCAGGTTTTCCGTTTGAGTATGGACCCAGGCCCTCCCTGTACCAACAAATGACTCTACCTCATTCTTGCACCCTYTCAAGGAATCAGATCCTGTTGCCTGTTGTGTGCATAGTGCCTCCATCAAGGACTTTCAGCTCTCATGGTGAGTGGAGAGTGAGTCCATTCCCTCTCAGGTTCTCTGGCCCATCCTGGCTCTGCAGGACTCTCCTAGTTTACTCTGCTGCTCCCTGCAAGGAAGCTCCTCTGAACCCCTGGTCCTCCCCCATTCCCCACACTTTCACCCTCACCCCAAGCAGTAGTAAGGCAGGGTGGACWGCAGGTTCACACAGTAACATAGAAACCCTTTTGGTTTTCTTCCTTTCTTACAGATCCTAATGCTGCATCCCCTTTTATCTCAACTATTGCCATCTCTCCAGCTTCATGCTCATCTGGGAGAGGCTGTGATGACAGCTCTTCCTCCTGAAGGGTCAYTGCCAGCTCAGAGCCATCTCATCACCATCTGTGAAGACAGCCCAGCCCCCTGTCTATGGYCCCAATTACTGTCACAGACTGCCACCTGTACTAGGGTGGCACTTGTGCCTGAGCTGCCAGGACCAAGGCAAGGAAGGCACAGGGAGAACATAACATTGTCAGCACTGCCATCATTCTTTTGAGGATACAGGGATGAGTGTTCAGGCTCTATCCTGGTGACCAGCAACTCAATTTGGGGCACACCTAATAAATTCACAGGCAACATAACTGCACAGTGCATGACCCAAAACATCAGCATCAAACAAGAGAAAGCATAAACAGTAGGATGGCAAGGCTTTTTTCATCTTAGCACATGGCCTTTCAGCCTCACAGTATTACCATGCTAAATCAGCTTTACCTCAAGCTTGACTTTGGCATTATTTGTATCACACAGAGTAACCACCAAAATTGAATTAGCATGTTTATTCAAACACAAGTTACACATAACCCTTCAAGAAATACACTGCAACTAAGCCTTCGCATATTAGATTTTTCCATTTAGCTTGTCTACAAGACATATTTTGCCRAAACAGCATAATCAGACTAATTAAATGGTTACAACAGAGAATTGCATGTAATGAAAAAACAGTTTAAGAGCAAATACCATACAGACAACATATTACTGGATTACAGCCCAGTATGGATCATTCAGAAAGTGATRGGAGCAAGTTTTTTCCAACAGAACACAAGTATACAGCATCATTAGTAGACATTTTCTGTTCATAATTAATAAAAAATAGAAAAACCATTAACTTCAAATATTACTTTGCTAACCACTATACCTATAAGGTAAAACATAAATGGACTCTTTTTAGGAGGTGGAAAACATACAATCTCTAGAATTAACTAGAGCCCAATTCAGMAAGCTACTTATGCATGTGCTTAAGCCCCACCAGCAGTAGTAAGGCTTACACATGTTGAAGTATTATAATTAAAATGAGAGATTTCAGCATGCATCAACAGTGCAGTACATGCTAAACACTTGCACTGAATCAGGATCATATCCCTTAAAGTACAAGTTACATACATACTATAAAAATCACGATCCTTCTCTCTTAATCTTTTGTTCTGTCAAAAGAAAAGCCCCCACTGGGTACAAGAAAAACTGACACAGTCCCCTGAAGAAGCATGGGTTTTCATGTTTTATTAACAACTCCCAAAGCATGCACAAATCAATGCCAGGGACAATCTATTTTAACCCTACTTTCCATCTTCAGTCTTTCAGAACAACAGAATTTACCCAATTTGCACCATTATAGTATCAAAACTCTGTATGCAATTTGCAAGTTCAAGATCAAGGAACTTGTTTCTTCAGATCCTTCCCCAAGTAATCAATATTCTTAGAACTATACAGCTGTACAGTAATGTCAGTGACTATATACAATCCTGCATAAGATACTGGAACCAAGCCACAAAGTAACATAAATAAATGTTCAACTTCAAAAATATTGAATTTCTCTTGCACTTAAGTGTTATTAAAAACACAACAATCTCTGCAATTTTGACCTGCATCAGCCCCCTCTAAAATTTAAAAATAAAAAAAAATCCTGTAGAATTGCCCTTGTCTAGAAGTTATCTGTATGGCTGTTTAAATAAAATCAGTCTCACCATAGCTATGAAATATAGGAAATACGGATAGCCAAGAAAATGTTCCACATATTTTGGAATGAAGCATTCCCTTTTGGCTGGAGGAATTTGATTGTTGGGTTTGGGTTTTTTTACTCTTAGGTAATCCACTATATAATAGTGAACAAAATACTTTTGTTTCATAGAAACAACTAACATTTGCCCCCACCAGGCAAATGCTCTATTTACAGATTCATTAGGACTGCCTGACTGACAGTGAGTGTAAGATGCTGAACTCCAAGAAACATGGAGCCTAAAACGGCGACACTCTCTGCTGAATCGCCTTCCCTTTGAGGATACGTCTTATCTGGARAGGAGAAAAACACAAAAACATGAGCATTCATCATCTTAAAGTGAATCACAATCTGAAAAAAACCCATCCTAGACCCAGTTTTGCATTCCTCATTTATCCAAGCCTAAGTCCTGAGTTCAGTTACACCAGAATTGATCCTGTTCTACGGCATTTGAACCAATGAAAGAAAACATTCAGCAACTCAGCTGTGCTTAAGTTACCAGTCTTAGGTCAAGAGTCACCTTTATCAGCAAGTATTTGTATAGCTCGTAGGAAAAAGGGATTTTCTTCATCTGTTACTCAGGCCTAAGAACTGTCATTACTAATTATTACAAGAGCAATAAAAGCAAGAACTCAGGCCTTACTGAGATGAGCAAGAGGAGGAGTACTGCCTCCTGTATGTTGTAAGGTTACAAAGACAAAGCTGGCCTCGACAGGGAAAAGGCTTTGAGATGGAAAAAGTAAAAGCTGCCAGGTGAAACCTAAAATTTCAGACTTGTATATTCTGCCCAATCTTGACATTGAAACTAAAGATCTAAAGAATAAAATGGCATTTGCTAAATCTTTTTCTTGAAAGCTGCAATTCAAAACCCAAAAGCAAGCTTCTGGAGTGGAATACACCTTTTGCTATGGATAGGGACAGATGGAAGGAGAGGGTTSCTAGGATTTTTTTACCTGTTCCCCTACAAGGCCATCAGGAACCAGATGAACTGGCTGCTCATTCTCCAAGTTCCTGGCACTKGGATCAGCTCCCCTGCGCATGAGCAGGCGCACAGCATCCAGCTGGCTCACACGGTACTGCAGGCTGGCGGCCACGTGCAGGGCCGTGTTGCCGTTGTAAGCCTGGGGATGACAAAGCAACTCCATGAAGGAAAAGTGGGGCCATAAGCCTCTCTCCTTCTGCATTATGAAAAAAATCACCATACCTTTGCATTAACAAAAGAGAGATAGTTGGGCAGCTCCAAAAAGAGACGAATGAGCTCYAGGTTTGCTTCTTCTGCTGCCAAATGTAAAGCAGAGCGACCACTTTTGCGATCCTATCAAAAAAGAAACTGTTTAGTCTTCCCTGCAGGTGCTACACCTATCCAGGGGGKGAACATGCAAACAAATAAAAAGAGAAAGCAAAGTAACTGCAGAGTGTTGAGCAAACATGCTTGCACTACAATCCATCAAAAGTCAATCTGAATACATGTATTTGAATATCAATATCTAATGAACAATGGAACCTGATCTTGTCTGCAGGTAAGCTTACATAATGTAAGATTTGCTATTTTGGCTAAGTAATGGTCTGGCATGGCACAGACCTGAACTGCACACATAAGCAGTTTCTAATTAAAATATGCAGTGCAAGAACAAGGTGTAATCAGCACCCTATTACTATGGGTGCTTCACAGTGCTCCCAACACATTCTTACTTTTACACTACTCACTGCAGCCAGYGTAGCATCACTCTTAATCTAGAAATTAGACTGTCACCTCCCTCTTTCCCCAGGGTTTATCTGCATTGATAATACCTTGCTCTGAATAAATGCAATATTCTCATTCCATCTGGGTAAATTAAGCTGCAGGGAAGCTTTCAAATTAGTCTACTTCCTTTGTAATAAAGCTGAACTGCAGCATGGGAGAAAGGGACATGTTCTGCTTCYACATTCTCCTGGGACTGGGCACTTTAGACCACAGCATTTTACTTACTTTYGCTTCAACAGAGGCTCCCATTTGTATCAGGATCTTGATGGTTTCTACCAGGCTCTTGTTTCTTAGCAGAAGTTCCTGGACCTCAGGGGAGTGAGGTGGCTGACAGTTCTGCAGTTCATGCAGCACAGCATTATGGGCCAGAACTGCACAGTGCAATGCTGTCAAACCTTAACATCGAAAAGAAATCAAAAGCACATTAATAAACAAATGCAATACAGAAGTATTGAATAACTGGTTTTTTTTTAGGCTGGATAAACAAGCTTCTATCCCCATTAAGCCCARGGATGGTCCCATATTTGTAGATGACAGTGACCACTCCCAAGCAGTTTGAAATTTGGATTGTCCATCTCTAGAGGAACAAAGTAGCAGCCTACTGTGAGCCCTCAGCCAGCAAATGATAAAAGAATTTCTTTCTAATATACTTTTTCACAAAATATACATTAGAAAGAGCTGTTTTATTTGGACCTTTTTTTCCATAAAACAGCTCTCTACTGCCAAATTCTGGTTTCTCTATCTACTGACACAATGCTGGCACTCCAATGTTTTAAACAATGGCCAGTTACAACCTACACTCTCCAGGCCCAACACAGCAATCACACGTCAGATGAAAAGTCTGTGTCTATCAGACTAACCATGTTTTCATCTGACAGATATGTCCATTGCACCTGTAAATTTCCATCTGRCAAAGAAATCCCAGGTTGCAAGGCAATAAAATGCAATATAACACCCCCTTTAGGAGCTATAGAACACTGTAATATCCAGTAACTCTGTAAATTATAAACTTTGAACTACTCACCATCATAGTTGGTTGCCTCAAGGTCCACATACTGATTGCTTCCCATGGCTCCCTTTTGGATTGCCTACAAAAGTTGGCAACAGGTACGTATTTAGCCCTTATCCACACCACATATTGCTTCAAACTTGGATATTGTCTTACTGCAGTAATTGCAGTGAAGTTGCAATAAATAACAGCATCCCTAAAAGTGGTTCAAGGCCAGGCTGGTTGGGCCTCTGAGRAACCTGGTCTAGTGAAAGGTGTCTTTCAACACAGCAGAGGGGCTGGAACTAGATAATCTTTCAAGTCCCTTCCAACCCAAACCATTCTATGATCCTGTGATTAAGAGGAGACTCATTTATTGTTTAGGTTTGGTTAACTAGAGGATTCCCTGAAATCACTTAAGAATGTTGGTGAGAACCTTAATGAGAAAGTCAGTCCCATTTTAAGCTCTATGTGCAGAGCCTTGCAACAGACTCACAAGGCTACCCAGAGAGAAAGACAGAGGAAGGAGTGGTGTATCCAGARTTTCCCAAGACAGGTAATACCAAAGGTAAGAGTCAATGGCCAGGGCAGAGCTGTGCCTGCCTGGCTCTTACCTGGAGGACCTGGGCATGCCCCTTCTCGGCGCAGACATGCAGCGGCGTCCTACCCCAGCAGTCTGTGGTGTTCACTTGAGCCCCCAAGCTAACCAAGTCCTGCACAATGAGATGCTGATTGGCAGCCACAGCAACCTGGAAAGCACTCTGCAAACATCAAGAAGAAAATTTAAGCTATTAGTCATCTGATCTCTAAGAGGAAAGAGCAACTAAAACAAATAAAAACTCTACCTACCTGGTATTATTTAAGCAGTGATTATGAATACTGGAAGCCAGGACAAATGAAGCAGAGCACATAGTTTTACCAGCTCAAGGTGATCCCAAGAAGTATTAATAGCTCAAGGTTAATATTAGTATGCAGGCTAAATCTTGGGGTTAATATTAAATAAGCATTTCACCACATCTTTCTCAAGGCCCAGACATGCAGAAGCACTCAGGTGCACAAAGCAGGTGCAAAGATTTTTTTTTTTTTTCAGAACTCACCTGGCCATTGTGCTCTTTAATATCCAGCATGTGCAGGGCAGCCATTTTCCTTGCAAGAACGTAGGACAGCGCTCGACGGCCCTGGGCAACAGCGATGTGGAGGAAACTGCAGAAAAGAGGGGAAACAGAGTTACACCACCAGACATAAACCAGGGCTCAAGACAGCARAGAACCAAATGTATGGAAGGGGTGTTATGCTGCAAACTTCAGACCTCCTCTGTGTAACTAAGACAGGAACATGGGTACTTTTTTACCAGCACAATTTAAAGCACCCAAATTAGAATGTTTTCCTCCCAATTTACCCAAGTCTAACAATAAGCATCTGAAATTAAATAATACATCTATTCAAGTGTGCCACAGCTCTGCACTGCAGCTATCAGAAACACCACACCTTTCACTTAATCAGCCAAACCACTTGTRACACAAACACTGTTACTGAACTGCTTCACTATAACCCAAGGTCCACCAAAGCCCAAACAGAAACATTCCCAGCCTCCCACAGAAGAAACACCAAGATAAATGGCACTCACGTGTCTCCATCAGAGTCTTTTGCAAGGAACTGGTCCTGAGAGATGTTAGCCAGTTTGTTCTCCTCYTGCTCCACTTGCCATTGAAAAAATGACTTGCCCAGCTGCGTGGTGCTTCTGGCAATRTTTTGGTCAGGCAGAGAGACATTCAGAGCAGCCGAAGAGACGCTGCGCTCCAGAYTACCACAGAGGTTGCTGGAAAGCAAGCTGAAGTTCGGGCCGTGAGGGGCAACCTCGGCCTGTGGGTGGGCACTGCTGAGTGGCTGGAGCGGACTGGACATGCTGTCCGAGCCTTCCGAGTCATTCAAGAGGGAAGAGAAGCTCTGTGATGGGCAGTACTGCAGCTCATGGCTCTCAAAGGCGCTCTGCTGGTAGGCAGGAGACTGGTCATTGGCAACATAGGGCCTGTAGTCCAGGGAGGCATCTGAAGGGTAACTCTGTGACAAATCATGGCTCTGGGACGCAGGGAACTGGTAATGCTGGGGCGGATCCAGCATATGCTGGCTGGTGTGGTCTTGGAATGCTTGGTACTTCTGGGATGGGGAGAAAGCCTGTGCTCCCGGGCTGTCCTGGTACTGCTCAGCAGGCGAGCCGTGGCTGGAGACAGAGTGCAACCAGCTCACCTGCACCRTGTTCAGAGAAATGGGGCTCGACTCGTTCTTGATGTTTATAATGTTCTGAAGCAGATCAGAACTGCTGTCATGCTTTGGGTCAGTTTTATGTGKCTCTTCCATGCTATCCATAGATGTTGGTGTCTGGGGTGGTGTCTGCCAGGACAAAAAAAAATGACAAATCAAAACACACCCAGAAAGTTAAGAGATATAGCTGTGTCTTGGAGCTTCTGATCATACACAGCAAACTGAAAAATAAAGGCATGGAAAAAAAATAATATAAACTTACCAGGAGATGTGGGTGAACATTAGCTTGGCRTTTGAAAGAAGGTCCATCAGAAAGGAGTTCAGGAGCCTTTCTTTTGCCACTGTGGCCTAGTATGCCCTTCAGTTCTGCTGAAAACAAAGTAAATTTATAATCCATTTGGAGGTTACCCTTACAATTGATTTAAAATTTAAAATTACTGAAGGGTATTAAAAAATGGCCTACCTGTGTATGGCTCGTAGTTCACCAATCCTGCTTGTGCCTTTAAAGAAAAATCCAAATTATTCTGTTATTATAATATTATTTTTGGGGGTGAAAACCAAACAAAAACAAATAAACAAAAACAAAAAAAAAACCCCAAGAAAGTAGCAATGACTTCCTTCCATAAACACAGGATGTATGTTAGCATAATTCCAGAACATGTCCAACCCTAACTTAATTTGTCTTTTAATKAAGGTCAGAAAATGGAAATACTTTAATGAAGCTTAAATAAAACGCATTATTTTTCTTTAGGCTTTTCAATCCATTTGCTATAAAAACCACTAAAGTCAGGAAAATCTAGAGAAAGACACTTTCTCCTGAGATATAAGGATTTTTTTAAACAAAAATAACCCAACCTATTTTACACTTCTTCAATGCCATGAACTTTTCTATGCAAAAATATTTCTGTGACAACACTTATCTGGGAAGCCTTCAAACACACACTCAGAAAAGCTATCTAATAAAACCAAAAATACCCCTTAATATTCTCAGCATTTACTGTATTTTTATGTCTTTTCAGACTGAAGGGGCCTACCTCTATACTGGATGCTTTGCATAGAGAGGCACAATAGCATGACAAACAAATCTGAGAAGTATCCCTAACCCTTCCAATGAATGATCTCATTCCAGTAAATGCGGAATTTCTGCGGTTTCGCAACACAAACGTATCTTTATCCAGCCTCCCTTCAGAAAATAAAGCTTAGTAATAACATTTTTAAGTGCCTCCTTCTCTCAAAGCAAACCTTCTTACTGATTCCTTTTCAGCTGTATTCTTCCATTATGTGATGAAAACAAAAAAAACACTGATTCCACCCACAGTAGGTAAAGTAGAATCTCATTTCTAGCGTTAACGCAAAATGCTTTCTCGCCAGACTCAGCAACCATTAAGAGCAAATCTGTCAGTGCAAAAAGCTGCCGGTTACCTTGCTTTCCTCGGTGGCAGGGCCCGAGGACATCTGTTTGCTGCTCCTGAAGTGCAGCAGCAGCTCCTTCACGGAGTTCTTCACACGGACCCCCTGGAAAGGTCCTCTGTGCTGCTTTCCGCCCCCCATATGTTGTTCAACTGCGGAGACAGGAAAACAAAACACGAACTTAAGCCGCCGATTTCGTTTCCGTTTAACGAATAATAAAGCAAGACAAACAAACAAACAAACAAACCGGGAACTCTTGCGGACCAGCATCTAAACCATGAGTTAGCAGAAAGGAGCCAGGACAGCTGCCCGTGCCCCTTCGCCATCCCACGGGCGTGCGGTTCCTCCGCTGCCCCTGGGACCGGGACCTGCCCCAGCCGGTCCCGCTCCAAGGATGGGAACACCACGGCACCGGGCACGGAGCGCCGGCCAAACGCGTCCGCTTTCCACCGCTTCGGCCGCTTTCACACCCCAAAGGATCAGCGGCGGCTTCGTCGCCCGAAGGGACGGAGCGGGACCCGCGGCTCCCCTCGGGTGCTCCCCTCGCCACCCCCCGGGCCGGGGCCGCCGCGGGGACCCGCCGTACCTTGCAGCGCGGGGCGGGAGCCGCCCCGGGGGTCCCTCCGGCCGCCGCCGCGGCTGCTCACCGAGAGGTCCGAGTCGGATCCCGGCGAGCCCGGGGCGGAGGAGTGCGCCGGCGAGCAGCTGCCCTCGCTGGAGTGGGGCGAGGCCCCGTAGAAGTAGGCGAGGTTGATGGGGCTGCTGAGAGCGCCGCCGTCGCCGCCATCGGGCGCCGCGTCCCGGCTGCTCTCCACGATCATGACGGTGCGGCGGGGCGGGCGGCGGGGGATGGCGGGCGGCGGGGCGGGCGGGGGAGCGGGCGCGGGCACAGGCACGGCCAGGGCTGGGCGGGCGGCGCGGCGGCTCTGGGGGCGCGGGGCCGCCGCCGCGCTTATACAGGGGCCGCCCCCCGCGGGGAGGAGCCGCCGGGCGGGGCCGAGTTCCCGTAAGGCGGCGGGAGGAGCGGCCCCGGGGCGGGCACCGGCCGGGCTGTGGCTGTGCGGGCTCGCTCCTTCCCCGGTGGGAATCGTGGGCATGGATGTCCCCTCACATCTTGGCCTCCAAGCTTCCCTCAGCGCGCTTCTCAGGGGAACAGAATGTCCTGGGTTGGAAAGATCCCCTCAGGACCATCGAGTGCAGGTCCTGGCCCTGCCCAGGACACGCCGAGAATGAGCCTGAGAGCCGGGTCCAAACCAGCCCTCGCTCACAACGCATGCAACCACCTTCAAATTGGCCACAAATTGCCACCTTCTCATGGAGCTGCAGAGTGGGGATGATCAGCATCTCCCGCAGCCTCCTGTCGCTGCTGATGCTGCCTCATGTCCCTGTGGGTGGCCTCAGTCCTGCCCCTCCTCAGCTTCGGGATGCAGGCACGGGAGAATGGAGACTTGTTAGCATCCAGCACGAAGGGGAACGTGAGCAGCTACTCACAATGGAGATGAGTCATCTCTGCTCCTCTTAGCAGAGCGTGGAGCAGGCAGGGGCAGACAAGGAATTATTTTGGTTGTAGGTTATACCACACTGCCGTGGCAGAGCCTCTCGGTTGAGGCCAGTGGGAAGAAGTAGGTGAGCAACCTAATGCCAAAACAAAAAGTGGGCGAAACCGTGTGCCTGCGATTACTGTTAACGTCTCTGACTTATTACCAATGTTCCTGATGAGACCCCTCCAGTTTCTACTTTTCAAACAAATATTTCTGCTTTCCCATTTCCACTGAGGTCACCATCTCCTAAAATACAAGTGGGCAATTTTTGCCCACAAGGTTGAGATTAGGATTGTTTTAGCACTGTGGCTGCTCAAAAATATATGTAGTAAAACAACATGGTCTTTCTAAGGTATATTATGCAAATTGGAGGTTTATAATTTAAATGTTTTAATTGCATTGGAAAACRTGGGACAGGTGCAATATGAAATTATATTAATCAGCCCATGAGGAGGTAGGAGGAATTGCTTTATACTATCCAAATATTTCTACCACTGTCATGTGAAGGAAGGGTTTTGAGAATTACCTAGGCAGTTTTCTACTCCAAAGACTGCTGTTTTACACCATGGATTGAATTTATGGCAGTCAGAGTGAAATTTGCAARTGGAACCCATAAAATGAAACCAGATGCCAAATAGTGCCAGAAATAACCCAATAAAGGTAAAAACTCACTTGCTCCCTGAGCAGAAACTCTCTCCCAAGCACACCTTCTCCCTCATTTAACAAACCACTTTAGACAAATGGGGATTTATGAAATCAGGCTGTGTTTTAAACATGCAAAGAGATGGTTCTCTGTTTTTCCTCAAGCCTTACACCCCAGTTATGATATCTTAACCATAGGCAGATGCTTTTAAGTATTTCCACACTGAAAAGCACTTGGTGCTCAGAGATCCTGAGTGCTCTTTGCATGTTCAGTGGCTTTGGGGAGGACCCACAACTCAGCTTTCCAAACCAATGGACCTTTGCATTCTTATCCCTGCTTGGTAGCCAAGAAAACCACTCATTTTAATCTCACAGGWGGGTCTACAACTACTGCAAAACGCATCTCATTCAACTTTCAACAAGCAGATGGAAAGGTCAGTCTGAGAAGTCGATAATCCAGAAAATTAGATTTGTCATCATAGTTGCCTGCCATTCCCCTTAAAATATTGGGAGCAAAAGAGATTTCAAGCCAAAAGTGAATTTCTCTCTTTGTTCTGTGTCATAGAAGGTCCCTGGACAACATGCAGGCAGGGACCTGCACCTTTATCCTTGCTATTCAATAACAATTTTGGCATGGATTTAATTAGAGATTATTCTCTACATATGAATTAAAACTATTCTATAAAACAATTTAATGAGTTTGTGTTTGGTTTTTTTTCTTAAAGAGGGCATGGAATTTCTTTTTCTCTTCTATTCTGAAGTCTCTACTCTCCTGAAGTTTGAATTGCTGGCTTGCTCTCCTTTTACCAAGCAAAATTAACTTCAGGCAACACTCTGATACTTCAGCTCATACTTGTTTCATCAGTGACATCTTATTTATCAGGTCTCCTGGCATAAATCTACTCTCAGTCAAAGCAGATTAAGACAAGTCTAATTCCACCAAGCTCCATAACAAAAGACTCTTTCAAAAATRTACACACACCCATTGGTTGCACAAGATGAGCTGGCTCCCAGCAGCCTTGCGTTCTCAAAGTGCTCCAGTGCAAGTTACTGGTAAATTATTGCTACATCCACAAAAGGTAATTATTAATGCTGCAGACCTTGAGCATTAATGGGTTTTGGCCCAAACACTACGTAACATCTGTGGTGACCAAAATCCTGTGAGGCATCTCCAACCAAAGTAAGTTCCTCTGGGGCAGGGTGGTGACCAAAAAAAAAAAAAAAAAAAGCACTTGTCACCTCTTCTCCTTGGGAAGGCATCCAGTTGGTTTCAGCCTTCTTTGGCAAAGGTGTAATTCAGTGCAAGCCCCCAACCTCAGAGCTGCAGAAGGCTGGAAGGTGAGCACGAGGCAGCCAGCTCAGCTCCCTGCACACTGTCTTCCCAGTTTTATTGCAGCACCTCCCTTTACTGGGATGTATCAATAATGCCAACTAGTGGCCATTATCAGCAGCATTTGTCCTGTACCCCCTCTTCTATACAGCTGCAAAAAGTGAGATAAGCTTATCTTGGTATCTCAAATAACAACAATAAAGGAACAGAATGCACTTGTTTCTGAAAGCTCTGCGTCTTCCCCCTCCCCCCCCCCCCCCYTCAGAACATAGCTTACACAAGTATTGTAGCATCAAAAGCAATTGGTTTTGGTTTAGATTAATCCAGTGCACTTGATAAGCAAAATTGCTCTTGAAAGTGTAACTTGTACCAACCCATGAGCTACTTCAATGGGATTAGAAAATAATTCAGTTAAGGACAAAATCCAGTTGTCTTGAAGCTTGTGCTTGCTGGGTAGGGGCCTCATTGTAGAAATCAAAGAGGCTCAATGCCAACACCTCAGACTTCTGCCATCAGCTGAACATCTGGATTAACCAAGGTCATGTGTATCCCCTTTGCCATCCTAATCAGAACAAGCACAGAGMAAAGATGCAGTGTGCCTGCGCTGCTCGGTCCCCGGGGCACATGCTGGGGTGAACGCTATAGGGGATGTAGGCTTTAAATAAATRAATGAATGAATATAGCAAGCCCAGTAAGTGGAGCTTTGTCTTCCCTGTAGAGCAGCACACAGCCACTGTGCCAGGCACACTGTATAACCTCCCTYTGTGTGGGAAGAACATGCCAGCTCTCGGGGCAGCCCATGGTTTAGCAGGTATGGGAGCAGAATAAATCTCTCCCCTCAGTCTGTCTCCTAAGCAGCAGCATGGCATAAGGGTCAATCTCAAGGTCAAGTGTCAGAGCACAAACTACTAGGAACAAGAACTTGKTTTTGCAACATGTTTCTAGAGCAGCATGACTTTCATGGTGTTWCTTAAACTGGAAATAAAAATGGTAGTTTACAATCCAGTTGCTTAATGCAAGTGAATGTTTGTGTGTGGACGTCAAACGTGCCTTATTCTCCCCTGGCTGTAATTAGGCTCCTGCTGCAGACTGTGAGCTGAGGTAYGCGAGCACCACCACCACACCTCCATACCCCAAGAGCAGCACACACCCCCCAAACCATCCAGCATAACGCTTGGCTTGCTGTTAGAATGGCATTGAGAAAAACAGAGGCAAAAGCTTAGTAACTATTCCATTCCTAGAGAGCATTTGGGGTCTGTACCCATGTTTTGCTTTAGCGGTTTTGGAGACCACTTGTYAACAGGTTGGAAACAGTCCATGACTCAGTTTTACTGAAAAAGCTGGTACAGAGGAGTCAGTGTYTCTTCCCTCTTTGCTATACTTGTATTGCTACATTTTTCCAAGACTTTGGTCTCCAAGACTGACATTCTGGGATTAACCTGAACATCAAAAGGGGGCATGTATAATTCTTCTTATTAAAGAAAATCTCAGACTTTTTATTTAACATATTTCTTTTGGGCCTTACTCCTTTGATCCAGAGAATACCCTCAGTTCTGCTTTTTTTTCTCTCAAGTTGTCTGTTATTAAAAAAAAAAAAAAAAAAAGAAAAAATATTCTTTTTAAAAATGGGCTGCTCTTAAGTAGACCCTTCAACACTGCAGCTGAAATCAGTACAGAAGAAAAGAAACCCTAAACCAAACAAGTGTTGCAAAGCTGACAAAATRGATCTGAGTTCTGTGAAAGTAAACAGTTTCCTTGTACATATACCTCGTGTTTGGGGACATTCCTCCCAACATACTCACTGCCCTGGTTAGTYGTGTTTTCTCGAAAGCTGACATATCTCATTAGTTCATTAGTGCCTTGCAGGAACACACAGCTAAGAAATGCACACACCACTGAAGTCACAGCACGTAAACAGCGAGCACAAGGCCATTTCCCCATAGCAAAGGGCAACGTCACATGTCGCCTGTAAAGGATACTGTGTGTACATAGATGAGGTAGAGAGTGCACATTCCTGCCTCAAAAACAAGGCTTGTTATGATATTCCAGGCTGGAAAGGGAGGGAGCACAGTTTCTCATTGCTGTAAGGGAGAGTCAGTGTAGATTTGCAGGGGTAAGCACCAGTTCTTGTCGCTCATGCTGAAGACATTTTTCCTCCTAACTCAGGCAGCCAACCTGGGCCAAAACCTGACATTCATAGCTCACCTTAGTTTTATTTTCTGCTGTTAGATGCAGGAGCATGTGTTGGAAGCACAGCAGGTGAGTTTGGTTCTAGTGTATTTCGATTTCCATGTTCCTATTTTCCACAAACAAAAAAGGACCACTTCAACCACCTGTAAAACAAAACCATTTTCTAACAGGGACTGCAGAGCTGTCCCAATGCGCATTGCCACTAAACTTCAGTACAGGAATGGGAGGAAAAACTCTCTAAGTGAGATTTGAACCTAGAAAAACATGACTTTTTGAACTGCAACCTACCCAGACACTTGCATTYCTAGACTCAGTTTATGTGTAGTAACAGATAACCTATCTAAGATTAAGGCTACTATACATTCAGGTTTCCTAAACACGTTTTTCCACTAAAAAACATTKTCTAGGCAGATTTTTGAAATTTGTGCTCTTTTTGGACATGGCAAACCAGTCACATCTACCAGCAGGTCTAACAGCTGACCAGTCCAGAAACCCCAGGCACAGTGTCACTATTCATAGAGCCCAACTGTGCACGGCAGAATCAACACCTGCAGGAAGCCTCAGCACTGATTTGCACAATCCTACACATCCTGTGTGCATGCCATCAGCTCAAGGGTGCAGATCAACAAGCAGGAAAGTCCAGGCAGATGCAARGCAACCAGTAAAAAGCAATTGCAGCATGCTAACTGTAGAGGTCATTGAAGGGAATGCCCTCATCTAATGTCTTGATCTTATTTCACTGTGTTTTCCAGCTTATAGAGTTTAAACGCCTTCAGTTCAGGCATCCATTCACTAGAAAAATACCAGCTTTCAAAATACATGTCTGTCTGACCATTGGGAAAGTCCTGAAACTCAGCTGCAGAGCTGTCCTCCATTAATCAGGCAAAAACTCAGTCAATAAACAGGAAATTTTCTTATTTWAAAAAGCACCTAAATCAAGGCAGACAAATAAAATTTTATTGTGGTARGGAAAACGTTAGGTCACTTCCAAACAGTAGTACAAAAACTTTTCCTGGTGCTTAGGTTGAATTGCATCTACTAGGGCAGCTTTATCTTCAATTAAATGTGTGCTGGAACAACTGGGACAACACCTCTCCAGCTATGGGTCAGAATTTGCTGTCACATAAGCCTCAATCACAGATGTCTGCATAAAAGATACTAATATGAGGGAAAGAATACAAATACTCAGTGCTGTCTATAGACTTAACAGCCACCTGCTACACGTTTAGAAAGAAATCCATGACAGTAATGACAACTTCACAGCAATATGKAAATCACGCACGAGTTAGCATAAAACATCAAGAAAGCTGAAAAKAAACTTTGATTTGGTGGGGCGCTTTGCAAAGCTCTGTTCCCAGGCGTTGGCTCCCTCCTCCGGTTTTCAGCTGGGAAAAGACATCTACCAAAGCCAGACACATCCTGTCTGACAGGACGCTGGTCTCCACAGAAGCCAGCCCATGGATGTTTAAGTTTCCTTTTAATTTCCTGCCAGTTTCTTAAGAAGAAAGCAAAAGTAAAAGCATCTCTTGTTTCTACCTTGCACGTTTTKTCTCAGGAGCTTGGGACTGGGAACACATAAAGTCCCACGGGGGTTTCTCGGTGGGGTTTCTCAGCAGCACCATCAGGATTGAGTTTTGCTGCTCTCAGGARAGTCCAGGTGAGAAGCAAAGCCAGGTCAAACCACCTGGGCTGTGGCAGGAGGCAAAGCCAAAGGAAGGGATGGGGCTGTGCCTGCCACCCCGATGCTCCCAGCAGCCCAGGGATGAGAAAGGAAATTGCCCAGGGCCAGAGAAAGCTGCTGCARACCTGTTTCYAGCAGCTCTTGATRATGATGATGATAATGATGATATCCCAAYCATGACCTCCAGGGTGGCAGGGTGCAAGGCTTGGCCAGTGCTCAGCCCCCTGTGACAGAGKGCATTTCCTCCCCACACACACTCTACTCCCACCCACTGCCATCAAACACAACAGGAAATGTGGCTTGCTGCARAGGAAGTAAATAAAAGATCTAACGAACAAAAAAGAGATCACTTGCTGGAAAGTGATCACCAAGCTGATACTGGAGGGTATTTTTGACAGTATGGCCTTCTTTTCAATGGCCCTAGGTGACATTCATCCCTGACTGCTGGTCACCCAGTCTGGCTGAGGGAGAGCCCAGGGTCTGTCCCTTTTCCTGCCCTCTGTGTGCCCCCAGCAAAGCCCCACATCCCAGCTGAAATCACCCAGCTTCCACCTGCAGTACCTGCGAGCCACCCACCCCAGTCACACATGACCCCGCAGTGACATCATGGCACACATACACCCCTAAACATTTGGGGTCTGAAAACCACACCACATTTTATCCTCTGCAAGGTGCTTAACACTGAGCTGCCATCCCTGCCTGCCAGACACAGGCATGGTTAATGAAGCAGGTACTGAATAATCAGCCTTGTGTGGTAAGCCAGGGAAACTCTTGCCAGGCCATGAAAAGAAGTTTATGGTTTGGTTTAATAAACCCCTTAGCATAACAGAATTTAAAGTGAATKTTAAGCTCATTAAACTCACTTCTTTTCATTCCCACTGATGGTTTTTTTTCTGAATTACAAGAAAGTAGGTGTAGCTCCCTATTTTTATATGCTTCCCTGTGTTGTTTCACACTGCACCAAGACAGTTTACTCCAGTCCTGTTGAAGCTGGCAGGCTCATATGCTGGGGGTGCTCTGCTATTCCAAAATTACTGATGAGCTRCCAGGAAAGAAATTGTAATCAAGATTATACAAAACACCTTTTTTCACTAACATTGCTTCTTCCACTCAGTACTCTCGAAGCTTCACTTTCCATCCATCCATCCTCTGGAAAAGTATTTCAGCCTCCCTTAAGAAAAGCAGTTAGCTTCAGAGAGAGGTGCCCAAAACAGCTAAGCTCTTTAGGAGTATTTTGCCACCAGATTCACTGTGGGTTTTTAAAAATCCCACCATTCTTTGTGGTTTCTTTGCTCTTGGCTGTTTACCCATTACCTTCCTAAAAGCTAAACATTCTTCCGTATTCAACCCCAAAACACACACAAATAATTAAAGCACAAGCCGCTTGCAAGGCTATTAGAAGTAAAATTAYGAGAAGCCAATATTGTTTCAATCAATTACAGTTTTTTTAAGCAACAAATAAATCAAATAAAACTATAACAGCATACCTGCATGTTGGAGGAGTCAAGTTAGACATAATTCTATAGAAAATTAGCTGGTTCTTTGCACCCCATTGGCAACCGATCATTCTTAATGGCTATGTGTGTGTGAATGACTGAGAAGTTCCTCTGAGGTTTAAAGGTATGAAACAGAGAAGCAGTGGTAAGGAAACTTTTTTTCCCCTCCCTC
>NW_026623268.1:908466-920079 GCF_030028575.1 Malurus melanocephalus
AAAAAAACCCCAAAACAACATGCCACAAGTTTCTTACAGCTCTGGGCTGAGTACCCACAGGGTACTTTTATTGCAGTGGCTCACACACCACTTATCTCTTGGCTCTGCTTAACAGGAAGGGAACAGGGACGTTGAGACATGTGAGAGGAAGCAGGGTGGAGGAGGACAGCGGCGTGAGCGGCTCCCTGGACTTTTTCTGCACGGTGGAATTTCCCAGGTGAGGTAAGCCCTGGTTGAGGACATTCCCCTGTCAAGGAGGCTGGCAGGAAATCCCAGGCTGGTGTAACACTGCTAAATAAGGGTCTAGAAAACACTGATAGGAGATAAGAGCAATGAAAAAGTGCTGTACAACAATRGGGCAAAGAGAAACCTGCAGGTACAGCCCTGTGGGGTTTCCTTCCTAAYTGGGGCAGGTTCTCCTCCTTGCCCACCTGCTGCCTCTATGGCCACAGGCATTAAACTGCATCTTGTACCCCTTTTCTGTCGTGGTGCTACAGGGTAAACTGGACAAGCAGGTGCCTGCATAGCAATCACATGGAAACAAGAGAGATGCAGTGTCTCACAGGGAAAAAAAATATATATCTGCAGCTTTTGGGAGGTGGTGCAGAACAAACACCTCTCCTTGGCAGCTGTCTGGAGTGGGACTTTGCTCTCAGGAAAGTTGGAGTGAGTTTCACAGGGCTAGCATGAGGASCCTGGTTAAAATGGGAAGGGATGTGAAAAAAAATGTGAAAAAAAAAGGAAAAAAGTAGTCCCATCTGTCACAGATGTATCAGATGTGAAATAGTCACCTGGTCCAATAGATAAAAATAACCTTCAGCATGAAAGAAGTATTCTGGATTTTCCAAAATGGTGAGCAGATCCATCTGAATCATTCTCCCTTTTCTTCTTTTCCTTATCCTTTCAGCAGTGGCATGGTCCAGGATTCACCATGCATATCAAACATGGGGAGCAAGYATAGGACACCCAAATCTTTTCTGAGTAAACACCCCTGTTTGCTTTTCAGAGTAAAACATCTGCTTGTGTTACCCTTTCCCCAATGAAGTTAACTCATACAGTTTCCAGCAGCTGGCACCAACAAGGTGAAAGCACTGGAGCACTGATCCCCCTGCCCATTGTGTCCCCAGTGCCTCCTGTACTGGATGTTCTACAAAAACAGAAAACCCTCAGACTTTATCCCCACCCTTTCCCTACCCCAGCAAGCKGAAGGAGGGAGAGAGGTAGGAGAGAACATCTCCATCCCAAATGTGATACATATGAAACCTTCCCCTGCAGGCAGGAAACACTGCGTGGGCTCCATCTTCCTGTTCACAGATGTCTGATATCACTGGAACATGTTCAACTGATAATCTTAATGGGCTCAATACTTCTCTTTGAAACAAGGATGGTTTGTTCCAGCTGGGGCTGCTGTTTTCTCACTCACTGAAGGCCCGTGGTACCCTCAGTCTTGTCTAATGGGTGTCAGGGAGATGCCTCAACCAGACCTTTGCTCTGCTCTCTCCTGCAGCAGCCTTGGAGGAAAATGTGCTGCCTTTGGGGAGCTGAGGGGCTCTGGGCACCTTCACGAGGTGTCAAGATCTCTCTTTGCAAAGAGGGGAGGCTGCAGCCCCAAAGAGGCACAGATGGCTCAGCATCACAGGCACCAGGGGCAACATCTGGAGCACTCAGCTCATCCTTTCTCCCAGGTGTCACTGCCTCTGGAGTTAGGGCAATTCAGGTCCTTTGCCTCCTAAAATCACGGGAGATAACATTTGTTATCAGCTGAATATGTGATGGAGGTCAGCCCCCTCCTGGGCACCACTCACCTGTGCAAACAGATGCAAACCTGCCGCAAAGAAAAGGAAAATCCAAGTCTGATAAGAATAAAAAAGGGAAGAGAAAAGTAGAAATGCCGTGGCTGATGTGTGGCACATCAGGGCAGGATGAAAAGTTATGACTCCAACCAGAAAAGAAAATACCGACTTGTAACAAAGTTTGTTGCACACAAGAACAGGGGCAACAGGACCTCAGGAAGAAATGTGTTAACACAGGGATCCTACATTCCAGCCAGCAGATATGAAACTTCTGGGATTGGAACATACACATACATTGAACACATTTTACAACAAAGTAAAGTAATTWTAATATCTGCTTGTTAGCGGAGCTCCTGATATTTTTTTTTTTCATTGGATTTTTAAGACAGGGATTTTTTTTCCAGTAATTTTCTTTTTTCTAATTGTACTTATCAAAGCAAGGGCAAAAGCAAGGCACAGCAAAAGCAAATAATAATAATAATAATAATTCACAGAGAAAAGTATAAATGTGGAACAGAGAGATATGAAACCAGTAGAAGGAAGAAACAGCTGGGACAGAAATAGCTGCTTTGCCAACAGCAAGGGACAATTCCCTGAGAGAAGCTGACTCAGAGAAGAGGGCAGGCAGAACTGGAAAGCATGACTCACCCAGCTCAGGGAAAACCAGAGGGTAGGAAGGAGTGGAAAGAACTGAGTGCAGGATGGCAAGAGGGGAAAAACCCTGTCATTTGTCATGGTTCTTCYACTGCAGGTCCTTGTGCCATGCCTCTCTCCTACTGTCCCACCTGGAAGGTCTTTCAGGAGATCCTCCAGAGTGAGCTGCCATGCCACAGTAGAGGAACAGTCCTTGTCATGTAATGAGTACTGCAAACAGCCTGCAGCAGAGATTTAGAGGGAAAARGGAGAGCCCTGTACCAAACTGAACCAAAAAAACAACAGATGCCTTCAGAGGGCCCAAGCACACAGGCACAGGGTGAAAAGCACTTGTCTGTCTTCAGAACTGACCAGGGAAGGAGAGAGTTAAAATTGGAGGGGTGGGACAAAATGTTCAATGGATGGCTGACACAGAGAACGCTTGACTGCCACAGCATGTCTTGCTCTCAGACCACAGACAYTGCTGAATTTTCTATGTTGCAGAAAGAACTAATTTGACATGAACTATTCTATCCCAGTAAAATTTACCCCCTTTGATCCTTTTGTAGTTTAGGAAAATAAAATCAGATTTAAAAGAATCTTTCAGGAGAAAAAAAGTTAGGCTAGTCTTTGGCTAGTTAGGCTAGTCTGAAGGCTAGTCTTCAATCTAAGAATCATCAAATCTATGTCAACAACTGATATAACTCTAAAACAGACTTCAAGTAAAAGAGACTCATTCAGTGGTGTTTGTGACCTTTGTTTTCAAAACACAAATTACTTAAGAGTTAGAAAACAAACCACCACCAAGATGAATATGTTGTGGCTTATGTTTYTCATTTGTCATCCCAAACTCTTTTTCAGTGCCTCAAAGCCCTCTTCTGGCCACATTCATTAAGGATTAATCTATTAAGCCCACGCTAGAGTCAGGATGTGGGGGAGGGCATGCTGCACTTTCGCTTATAGTGATGTGCTCACTCCTCATCTGTGGCTCACAGAAAGTAACTCATRCACTTAATTCACTAGCATTCCCCCACAAAATCCCTTTTTCCCCTTCACAGAGTAACAGAATCAGCAAGGCTGGAAAAGACCTTTGAGATCATCAACTCCAACCTATGACCTAACACCAGGGCACAGAGTGCCACATTCCAGTCTTTCCTTGAACACCTCCAGGAATGGTGCCTCCACCACTTCCCTGGGCAGCCCATTCTGTGAAGAATTCTTTTCTAATGTCCAGCCTAAACCTCCCCTGGTGCAGCTTAAGGCTGTATCATCTTGTCCTGTTGCTAATTGCCTGGAGAAGAGACCAACTCCCACCCGGCTACAGCCTCCTTTCAGGGAGTTGTGGAGAATGATAAGGTCTCCCCTGAGCCTCCTTTTTCCAAGCAGAGAAGCCCCTGTACAATTCACCAGGACAGACTCACAGAGCAGACCAGTTTGAATCACCACAGAAGGCTAYTGAATATGCCCACAAGAGGACAGTAACACCAACAGCAAAGAAGGACACGGTAATTTGCACAGGATTTTAGAAAGTCACTGCTCAGATACAAGCTGGGTTCCCTTMCATGAGAGTTCAGATCTGTGTGACAAGCACTGCAGTGAATCAACAGTTCAGGAAGACTTGAAAGTCCAGATTCAGGGACATAATAAAACATTTCCCTGGTKTCAAAAATTTTCATCCTGAACTGTAAATAGGAAAACTAATGTTAMAAGTTACCTAAAACCCTGTTGGGGAGGAAGGGCTAAACCATGGGATGAACACAGAAGCCCCATTCCAACCAGATCCAAACCCATGCTGTTTCAGCTCTTTGCTGGCCCTGCTGAGCCTCCTGTCCCTGTATCTGACAGCATAAGGCTCAAGCCCTGCCCTGCCAAGCAGCCCGTGCCATCTCAGGCATGTAACATGCCTCCCCTGAGTCACCACAGCCTCTGAGGAGCACTTGGCACACGATGAAAACCTGCCTGTGCACTCCTTATCTTGATTGTAAGTGCTTTGGGTTTCTTTTCAAAAGTTCCCCAGCTATGATATCTATCACATCTACAGTCATGTGAGAACACAACACACACACCTTCAAACCAATTGTAAGCAGAGTTTGGCACAGTTCCTAACATTTGATTGCTGTGTCATCGCTGTCAGGAGGGAGTAGAGGAAGAGGTGGGTGAGCAGCCTGGGTGGGAAGAACTGTTCCTTTTTTAAAACATGTGGAGCAATCCMTGTATGTACATTCAGCGTGCTTTCTGAGACAAGTGAGTCTGTCCCACAGTTGGTATTGCCTTTGGAAATCTCCCCATGACCAAATCCCCAACCTTCCTCCTCTCCTTGGTGTCACAGAACAAGACCTTGGCATGTTGTTTTTCCTTAATTGCATCCTACTACTTTTTTGCTTCCCCTCTCTGTCCTATTCCTCACTCTCACTTCCCCTCCAAGRAGGCCCAGGGCCTGATCTCACACCACAGTGAAAAGCAGCTCATGCTTTGCAGCCTCTTTCATTTCTGGCTAAGCAAAGGCTGATGTAGGCTGGACACAATGGCAGCACGCTTCACTGCAGTCTGCAGAGCCAAGAGCTGGGAATGAACTGCTCTGCCTTTGCCCTGTCCCCTCTCTCAGGTGACACTGGTGAGAGCAGGCTGGAGCCTGATCCCAGCTCTGTGCTTTGGGGGAATGTGGGAGCAGCACCCCAGATCACAGCCTGGCCCCCTTCAGAATCACCACAGAATGAGAGTGGAACAGAAAAACAGAACTCTTGGTACTACTGACTCAGCACTCTCTCCTAGTCTGCAGGAAATTGTCATTCAGGGATTTTTACTGGCCAAAYATGCTATTTTTGGCCATAGACGTCAGAAATCCGCACAAAGGGCATTGCACCCTGCTTGCTGTTTTCCCAGCTGTGAGCCCTGGCTACAAGCTCACTCCAAGGCAAGCCAGGAGACATCCCCCAACTGCTCCATCCTGGAGACTCCCCAGCCTGTGCCAGCCTCTCTCCCCCTCTCCCCAGGACCCTGCAAACACAACCCTTGGGCTCAAGGGACAGTGGACACACAGCCCACCAGCACAGGGTGTCCCACAGCCCTTGAACACTCCCACTGACTCACAGSACATCTCTCTCCTTAATTTTTCTTCCTTTACTTTATGACAAAACTGTTCGTAAGATAGAGAAGCAATGGCCACGCTGCATCTCCTCTCCTCTTCACCTTGCTTCTTTTAAATGAAGTGGCTTAAGGTTTTCCTGTGGGATAGCCAGACTGCACAAGCTCCCAAAGAAGGAAGCCTAGGTTATGTACAAGCTTCCATTACGTGTCAGGCCCGATACACCAACACAGGGAAATATCAGTGTGCTTCAGTGCTATGTCTCATGTCAGGCACAGATCAGTCCTCTCCAAATACAAAACACCAAAAAAAAATCACTAAGAGTGAATTTAATCTACAAATCACAGTGTGAAACTCCTACCCAACACACAGCACAAAATGTAATTAGTAAAACTAAGGGAACTACCATGCAGCTATAAAAATATAAAGGATGTGGGGTTATGGCAAACAAGACAAACTGAGCCTAAACCAGATTAAACAGTTCAAGTAAGCTTGCCCTCTTTATTAGGAACTCTTCATTCTTTGAACTTTTTGGCTATTGAAATTGTTTTTATTATCACATCAGKAAATAAGACAGTAGAGCCTTCTGCATATTGTTGGCATTACAACAACATTCATGTTTTAGAAAAAAAAACAAGTCCTTTGAAACAAGTTCTTTCCCTAACATACAGATATAGAGTTCTTCACTGCTCCCAACAGAGAGTAAGAGCCTTCCAAACASTCTAAATATACATGAAATGATCTGGACTTAAGGAGTAAGTGCTTTGTGAATGAAATACACATTTGTRACTGAAGTTTTTTGCTGTTATTTAAACTGTCATGAATGGAAGAATTTTTTAGCCCAAGCTTCTGCAACAAAACCAAAACAAAACMCCAATATCCTCCACCCTYCCAGAAGACAAGTTCAAACCTTCAYTTTTGTCAGGAACACATGAAATTGTCACCTGTAGTACATAAAAAAGTTTATAGATACTAGTGGTAAGTTAAGTTCCCATTTTAATTTGCTTACCACTAACAAGTAAATCAATTAAAAATGGTGACTTAAATCTCATGAAGCAGTGACAAATTGCAGATGAAATTAAAAGTAACTAACTGAAAAGTTAAAAAAGGGGTAACTTTTGCTTTTTATCCTTTCTTTTCATCAACAATTTAACTAATATTTATACTAAATTTCTAGAAGGAAGAAATCATACTAAGATATACATGAGAAACAAGATTCTCAAAATATTACAGTGAAACACTAATACAYATAAAATGGAGTTTACTTAYTTTATAAATAAATTACTCTGAAATCTTCTAACAAACTCAGCAAAAGTATGGAATTTGGTACACTGGAATCAGACAGAGCAGGATTTTGAATGAATAAATTAAAAGGGAAAAAAAGACTGTATTGAAAGATAAGTAATCAAAATACTCAGTACAAGAATGAAAATATAAAAAATAATACCATTTTTTCCTTGCAAATGAAGAAAATGGAAGGAAAAGGAAGATAGAACTTTGAAAAATCTTGTGCATTAATTTTTTGTGTGTCAAGAAAGATATTTAACAAACAACTGAGAAATTCCTTTCTAGTTCTGTTTCACATTAAGTAACTTCAAAAATAACCAACTTCTTAACCTAAGTCCCTATTAAAAGCCATTTAGAAGTTTAAAGAAAATTATTTTAAAGTATTTTATTGCTTCTATGTTTGCATATACTGTACATACACAGCTGGTGCAATGATAACAAGATGAGAATAGAAAGGAAAAGTCATTTCTAGATCACCTGAATGACATCAAAAAGCACAGTGACCCCAAACATGGGCAAATCCTCAGTTTCTTCATTTCTCCTCCCTGTCTATTTCAGAGCTCAAAGAAGTGAAATCTTGATCCTCATTCCAAATCAACTGGCAATTTCCCTGAAGTTCATTACCAATAAGTTAATCTTTTATTAAAAAATTAATCTAATTAATCTAAAGGATGGGGTTCTTACTAGAAGGCAATTAGACACCATTGCTAACAGCAGTCCTGTTCTCTTTTCCTCAACTTTCAAAGCATTCAAAAGAATATTTTCTTCTCTCTCTGTTCTTGGTAGCTAACAGTGACATAAAGCTGCTGTTGAGGAGCAGTGGCAAGCACTACAAGACCCAGAGAAGACACATGCAGCCACATTTGCACACACAATATGGCTTTATGGGTTAAACCTAATGGGCAGTCCACAAATTAAGTAATTTCCTTCAATKGAAAAGTCTTAAGTCCTATTTCCATTAGCATTATTAGGATAGAGTTGTTATACAGGATGAAAGTCTTCACCTATTTTAAAAATTCACACCTGGAAAAGATGAAAGGTCATTTTCCACTGTGGTAGTCTACCTTCCCAGACCTGAATTGGTGTGACCTCTATTTAGCAGAGGATAACTTGCCATTATCATATTAAAGTGAGAAATAGTTACCTAAAGCTAAATTATGGRCAGATGCTATGTGAGGCAGCTGTCAGTGGGAACCAGCAAAATGGACCTCTTTAATTCTGATTAGAAAAGCTAAGAATAGGTGCTATTTCAGTGTACATGATTCCTCCAGACATTTTTTAAACATTTTTAAATTCGTAAGTTTATAGATGGATGGTAGTGACATCTTTTACATGCTAAAATAATTTCTATTTGTTTTTTCTTCTCAGTTGCCCTTCAAAATGAACACAACAAGAAGCACTGTTGCTGTAGCTGGCAGCATTAGCTCTCTTGGGGCTTTGGCAATACGAGCACAAGCTTCCTTAAGAGAGCAGCAAACCTGACAAAGGGTAAAACACCTCTAACATAAAGACATTTCAATTATTTCACTCCACACAACCTGCCAATTTTCCCTATYAAACTTCTCAGTTTGCTCACAAAGATTCAACTTTGTTTTGACACATTTCCCAGAGAAGACTGGCTTTGGCCTGAGTGGGATAGAAATAAGACAGCATGGATCACTTCTCTGCTGTTTAATTTGGGAGCTGAATTTAATCAAAATGGTTTTCAAAGCACTTCTAGTTAAAATTGCAGACAGGCTCAATMAAATAAGCAGCAGTAAATGCCAGGCCAGGAGRCTGCAGAGCCACCAGCTGTCACCCCAGCAAAGCTGGGTCTGTGCCAAGCAGCTGTTGAGGGCAACCCTAGGCACCCTTGGCTTTTGGGTGCAGGGCTTTCCACCATTTCTACTGGCAGCAGTGAAGTTCATGAATAAATGACAGAGCTGCCAGACCCTGAAGGAGACTCACTGCATGGCTTTGACCATCACAGCCAAACTGCACCCCTCAGGCCACTCGGCCTCTCTGTCTGGTGAGGGACACACCAGAGTCGCTGCCACCTGCCCAGGGGCAGAACAGAACAGCTTGAGCTCCCAGGAAAGGGAAATTTCACTGGAAAATGCTTCAAGCTTCAAGTAGGCAAGCTTGCAACTTGAACCTGCAGAAACTGCCTGAGACAGTGTTTTCACTGAGGTCATAAAATACAAATCCTCATTACTGATAAATCAACAAGTAGACAGTGTATCAAAGCTCAAAATGAATTCAGTAGTACAGGAAACCAAACTAAAACACTGGCTATCTGCACTATTTAGCAGCCGTCTGTAAACAACAAAAGTGCCTAACTAGTGTTCCCTATTAAATTTCAGCAAATTCTTCATGACTTAATTCTACAGATATTGTCATTGTGCTTCTTTATTAGTGACTTTGGTACACTCTCTTCATGTTTCTAATTAGGACTTTGAAACAAGAACAGACACTGTGTTTCTCTGACACACAACTAGAGGAGACATCTCAAACTCTGGAATGCTGAGAGAAAGACCATTCCCAAAATCTTTCCCATGTTTCCCCCACAGTTCTGAGCAACAAGACCCTGGCAACAGAATCAGTGTCATACGGATTAAATTAGGCGTACAGTGCAGACAACTAGTAAAGCTAATAACCCAAACAGTTTCTTCTTGAATCCTGTCAATTTTATTTAAGGTGCTCTCTAATAATCCCAGGCATKAATGCTAATCTTGAAGGAATCGACCTTGCAGGAAGATATGGCCTGAAYAGTCAACTCCTCTATACCACCCTTCACAGCTGTCCAGAGTTAAGGCCTCCATACTTAATACTGCATGCAAGTACAAGCACCCAGAGCTCCTCCACATCATCCAGCATCATTCCATAGCTCAAAAGAGCAACTTTACTTCGGACATTTGAACACCCATTTGCGCTAAGTTTGCAGAGGGCACACATAGGATAAAAATGCATCTATTTGATTCTTAACAATTATTCCATTAGGGTGCAGGTTATGTGGCAAATAATGAGCCACGGACATCTCCCAAGCATCCACAAAGTGCACAGCAATTCCTGAGAACATTTTCCTCATGACAGAATCAAGCTGAAAGGAATACCAATCACTGTTGAAGAGGCTCACTTCGGGCCCAAGCTCCTGAACATTAGCGGTTCTGATGACGATGACAGTCTTGGGGCTGCGGTCCAGCAGCTGAATAATCGCCCTGCGGATGTTCCTGAGCCGGCGGATGTACACTTCCACGGGGAAGGTGCTGAAGTGGGACCATATGGTGATGGCTATGACGGTGTTTCTGCCGCCCACGATGCCRTCCAGCTCGTTGGCGATGTAGCGCAGCTCGCTGCTGAACACCGTGGAGAAGCGGATGGGCGGCCCGTGGCAGCGGAACTTGAGCAGGATGTTGTGCTTCAGGTCCACAGACATGAAAGGACCCACRTTCTTAGGGCTCCCCAGGTTAAATTCCACTAGATCTGGAAGCCCAAGAGCAAGCGTTAGYGAAAGATGGCACAAGAGCTTCAATCAACAAGATGCTCAGGCCACAGGGCAAAAGTTGCAGAAGACAAGGAAATCTGAACTAATAGTTATAAGAACTCTAAAACTGAACAAAAGGTGAGCATCACCTTTCAGAGTGTAGTTTATGAGTGTTGAAATTTGCAAGACAGCACATTTGGACTTCATAAGGCTGTCAATGCCTTTTTCAAGCTTCCCAAACTATTTATTTCTCTCTTGTAAAAAATAAATTTTCCAAACAGTCACTGTTGCCATCTGAAGCCAATGTTTACAAGAATCCTTCCAGCAACTTTAGGACTCCATTACATTTAAAGATTACTTTAAATTGTAGGAATTAAGGGGGCTCAAAATCTGTATTCCAACACAAGTGAAGTGCTTCAGGGGAGAGGGATAAGGGAAGTAGGAATATTTAAGTGGGTACTGACATTCTGCTATTTGAGTAACTTAAATAAGAAAAAGGGCCCCAAAACCTAGGAACAGTAATGGAGGTAATTTGCTACTTCATTCCAAAATCTCTTCTGTGACTGAGATGCTCCAAGGCCCTAGAGGCGATCCAAGTGACTTCCTGCCATGACTCCCAGGGTGGCCACCTTAACTCACTGTTGCCACAGCAACARTTCTGTTACAAGGACAACTCTGCAGTTATCTGGTGGCCCCATTTACACGGCCTACATGTTTCCAGTGTCTGCTCAAACATTTGACTAACTGCCAGGGCCTCTGATGAGGTTYTGTCTTTCCTCTTCCTTTGTTTTGTTACTGCCACTCAGCAAAATCAGCTCTGGGATAAGAGAAAAAGCTTGCAAAGTCTTAAAGAACAAAGCCAAGTTTAAAAAAATTACCTGGAACAAAAGCTGTCAAATATTCAAACCACTGCCTTATTGTGGAGTCTCCAAACAAGTGGATTACTTTTCCTTGTAAGCATTCAGTTATTTCATCTGATTTGTTGAAATTATGGATCCAGTGTGTTCTGGACCTCCACTGGTCTTCATAATAATAACCAGAAGGGGAAGCTGAGGGATCTTCAGCTCTGTCCATACTGATCAAATCTGGAAGAGAAAAATCTTTTGAAACTAACATGAAACAAAAGCAGCTCCCATAATCTTCACACAGACATAGTCAGTAGTTGCTGACAAGAGGTGGGTGGCTGATTATAGTCTAACTTGGTTTAAATTAAACAGTATCTCCCGAACTTTCACCCTGAGCTAGAAGTGCTCAGTGGTGGTGCTTGCCCAGGTAGAGAGGAGCTGAGGCGGGGGGACGAGAGGAGCAGAGGCGGGGGGACGAGAGGAGAAGAGGCCGGGGGACGAGAGGAG
>NW_026623268.1:920637-1019795 GCF_030028575.1 Malurus melanocephalus
GCGCGGCCGCGGCCGTGTCGCAGCGCACTGCTGCCCTCCAGCGCCCGGCCTGCGCACCGCAGAGGACATCCTGGGAACGATCAAAGAAACACCAAAAAAACCCAAAACAAACCCAACAAAAACACAAAATAAACCAAAACAAACGTAAAAAAAACCCTCCTCCTATGGAATAACACATACCTCGACACTCCAAAAGAATTAAGTCAGAAACATAAGGCCTCCAAACCTCGAAAATGCCAGAATTAAAGCAAAGACCAAAAACATAGTATGCACCATTTGAATATAATTATGACAGTCTCTAATTCCATGGATTTTGTAGTTTTTCTCTGCTATCTAGACTTCTCCCCGTTTCCTACCTGGGACAAGCAGCCCCCTGAGGAGAAACTACACACCAAGGAAGCTTTGCTCCACAAGATACCTTTTTAACTTGGGGTACCTTGCAAGCAAAGGTATCAGGATTAGAGAAGATTACAGGAAGAGAAGCTGCAATCTCATTGTTACATCAGCTAAATACTGTCACATTTCTCTTAGTAACCAGTATCATATTGGTACATCAAACTTCTGTGAGGTTGTTTCAGGTTCCTCCTTTGCCATTCATGTATTCAAATGCCATGAATAAGCATGGRGATCTTCCCTGGCACAAACACCAGCTGCATGGAGCAGACACTTCCAGCTGTTTAAACACTCTTACTCACCTTGGAATGGAGACTGCTAAGAGCAATCCATGCCCTGTCATAACTTACAGCTGTTTGATAAAGCACACATTGTCATGGCCAAAATCATGCCAGGGACTGTTCTAATTATCCTAAAGTACAAACACTGAAATTCCAGGGCCCAAAAGCGTCCTCTGATAGATGCTTCACTAAAACACAGATACACCCGACCATATTTCCTAATAAGCGTTTTTAATTGTTCTTTTTCTCTACAATATTCTCARTATGTTGCATTAGTAGATGTTAATCTTAGAGGATGTTAATCTCCTTAAAACCTCACAGGGACACTGTAAAAAACGAACTACTGTTATGTTTGTGTAACAAAAATAAACATAATTACCATGGAAAAAAAGCCATCAGAAAATTTAAATTCTTTAAATCTGACAGCAGGGACAATGAAGGAATAAAAAAAAAATCAATAATGTGGACTCATCCAATATTTATAAACAGGAATCCCACAGAGAAAGGGAAAAAAAAGCCCTCACATGGTTATGCAATTAAAGACTAATTCATATGTGAATTCACAACCTGAGTTCATTTGATTCTARGTTTTGATGTAAAAGCATTTCCATTTTTTACCTTTTAAATGGATTCTTTGGCTACACATATATTCATAAGAATGGCACCAGAACAACTTTTTGGTGTCCCACAGTAAATCATCATTTCAAGTCTGTGTATAGTATCATACTAGTTTTGGCCCATAGTTCAAGGAGTCCTTACTTTGAGATTTTACAGAAAAGAGTAAAAGCTTCAGTCTGAAGTTACAAACCAAGGATAGAAACAAAAACTTGTATTTCAGGAAAAAAAATACTTTAAAAACTTCATCTACATTCACCACCACACAGAAAAATATGTACAAAAAGAACAGCAGCAGAACAATTAAGTTGTGTGTGCCACCAATCCTAACAAATCCATACATTCATGAGCATTATACCAGTGAGTTCAGTTTATTTATTTAGAGATGGCTGCACTTGGAAGGAATTTCCCTGAGGAAATGTGCTATTCCTATCATCCCTTTTTAACCCAGCATTAATCCTCAGGACATGTAGGCAGGCTTTGATCATTCATAGCTCCTAGAAGAGGGGTGACAATCACATTTTGAATTTGCAGCAAGTTTCTGTCAGGAAATATACAAGATAAAAGCAACAAAAACAGGTCACCTAAAGGATCTGGAGAAAGAAAAAGGGTGGGGAGGTAAAATGCTGCTAGCCAAGTAGTAGAACTGTATCTTTTTAGTAAACAGTAARACTAAAAGAAAAATACTGTAAGTTGCTTTCTGTTCAGACTTTATTGCACARMTCAGTAACTCTATCTTAAAAGTCTCCTTAAATCTTATGAAAAAAAAAAGACATTTTCATTTAAGAAATAATTCTGTGTGTATCACATTTTATGCGATAAATAAAAGTGAAAGCATGAAAAGCTTGCATGTGGATAAGAATGAGATAAAACCTCTAAGGTTATTGTAGTACAGATGGTCTTTGTYCTCTTCTTAAAAAGGGCACAGAACAGTTAGGTTCTGGTCCACAGAGATAGGTTCTGACACCCTGTGGTAACCCAAATGATAGTAATACTTGAATGCAARTTATGAAAATATTAACAAAGAAAGAAATTAAGAAACACCACACAGCTGTTTTCATTAAACTAAGAGTTTGGTAAGCAGCTACTCTAAGACAGTGTGTGTAAATGCTAGGGGAAAAAAGACATTTTGGGCAAGAGAACAAATTTCTCTCTTCTTCTGACTTCTTTTTTTTGCTAAAAATCCCACTTAGGTATGTAATTTAAGAAAAAAAATTTTTTCTGAACTTGTATTACAGTTAACACCCAAAAGCCTTCTTTCATTGTCTCAATACAAATCTGATATTGATTTTTATGCCATGCTCAGAAAACAAATGAATTATTTTATGCCTGTTGTTCTTTTCATAAATTTAATTATGAATTACAAACAATAATCTTATGCAGTTCACCTTACCTGTAAATGCCTTGGGCTTTACAATGACTGAATCAGGTCCACTGGAGAGTATCGGCCTTTTGATATTCACATCACTTGAACAAAAAATGAACATAGCAATATTTGTAAAATTTACTGTAAAAYTTGAAGGTATTATCAATTTCTTTTTTTAATCCACTTCAAATAAGTACACAGTTCTACRAGTTTTTTACTTAAGTTTACTCTACTTCCTATAGCTGAATTCATTCCGCATTAACTTCCTCACTATTCTGAATCCAAATTCAAAATTYCATGGCACTGACACAAATCTTGTGCACACTTGCACTGACACAAATCTCCAGATAGCAGGCAAGCTGTCAGAGGTCTGCAAGAAGCTTTCAGAGATTTGCCACAAAAATGTTCCCAGCTTGCAGAACATGTGGAGACAAACCACTGTAAGGGTAGTGGCTGCAGCAGCAGCTCTCAGTAGATTAATACTAAACTCTTTGCCACTGTTTTGAAAAGAATCCTTGTCTATTTTTTTTCTCCATTTAAGAAATAAATTATTTRGAATTTCTATAAGACACGTCTGTCAAGGATCTCAGAGCTGAATGAAACAMACCAACAAATAAACAATCAAAACAAAACCAAGAAAAAGACCTTTCCCATTCCCATATGGAAACATGACCAATAAATTGTGTGGGCTGTATTTTACAAGTGAACTGCCAGAGAAAGTCAGAAGATGCACTTACAAACTTGATAAGGAAGAGCTAAATAAAAAAATCCTCTGATGCTTTTTATTTCAGGTCTTGGTAATGAACATGCACACATACTTGACTAATTATACTATTTGGAGCGGCTGCTCTAAAATCTTTCCCAGTTTAGGCCTCAAGTGAACATCCTGCCAAAAGACTTTCCTTCAMCATCTTTGCTGGAGAGCAAGGCAGTAGCCTACAACTACAACTCAGATACTACACAGTAACTAACTTTATCTAGATTCAGCTGTGTAATTTCATACAGAAGCAGTTCTGTCACACCCAGGCACTAAGAGATGGTTTCGCTTTTTTTTTTAACGCTGAATGCAGAAACAAAATATGGCTATGAAACTAATTTAATCTGACACTTGAAATAAAATGCACAGATCATTTCCACTTGCATGGGTGTTGTTCAGCAATTTGTTCTAGGAGRTGCTTTTTTTATGACTGACTTAAAACTATTTCTAAGGTTTGAAAGCCATATTGAGCAACAGGGAACATATTGCATTACATTTAAGACGACTTGATGAGGACAAAAGCAACTGGTAATTTCTGTGAAAATAAAACTAAAACCTGGAYCTTTTTTAGGTAGTTTAGATTTGGCCAAAAATACTTCTCAAAGCATTGTTACTGATATTGCAAGTGCAGGYATGGAAACAGAAAATAAGGAAACAGTCCCCCAAACCACCACCAGATTTAGACAGCATGCTCTCGTGAAATTCAGCAGGGTTGAATTCAAAGCACAGAAGGAGCACATGCCAAGTTTCTTTAAGATTGCTGTCTAAGATTCATGCACAGCTGAATAGAAGGGAAGAGCTATTCAACAATTAACATCAAACACCTGGTCCTGCAGATACACTCCAACTCTAAAGCAATGTGTCAAATTTAACCAATAGGCTAAAATTYGTATTWAAAAAMCCCAAACAAAACAACTTGACTGAGTATATATAAATTGAACGTACAAACCTTTGGAAAAAGAGGCTTTCCTCGTGTGTCAGAAGACCTTTCAGATATCCACCTTTGGCATGGCTGATTCGGCTGGCACAGGACAGTTTTCGAGGCTTGTAACAGAACCATGGCTCACCCGTGTGGAGATCTGTGAAGTTACACACTGGGAGACCTCCAGGCAAGCAGACATTGCACTCGGTAGTCTCTGAATACCTCCCAGACTTGAAGGAGCTCTTGAAATAAACTCTGTCCGGCCTTTCCTCTCGTAAACGCAAGAGGACTTGGATTGCTTCGCTCGGGTGGACAAGWGACACAGAAACTTTAACCTCTCCTGGCCAAAGCAAGGTAAAGAAGACTTTGTAAAGGCCATTTTGGCAATCTACAATCCTTCCCGCTGCTCCAGCTTTCAGCACAGGAGAGTGAATTCGTGCCTGCAAATAGTCTCCACCATACTGCTTGGGKTTTCCTTGGAAATCCCTCATACGAACAAGCACCTCTAACTGATCACCCACCTTGAAGAACCTGCTGGGTTTCACAATGACAAAGTCACTCTGTGCTGGATCAGTGCTTTGTTCAAAGGYGATTTTGCCATCAGGGGGTTTTGGCCACTGTATTCCAGCAAGCAAGGATTCCTGCTCCACTTGTTCCCTCTTGGACAAGGTCTGCTGCGTGTACCCACAGTAAGGCTTYCTGGTAGTTTTGGTTGTCTGTGACAGAGAATGCTGGACGTTGTTTTCTGTTATCCAATTTGATCCTGAAACTGTGTCATCATCCAGGTGCTGGGGAGAAAAAGATTACCTGAAGCTGTGCTATGAAATGAAACACTGTGAATAATGGATGCTTTGTCAGGAAACATCCCAAGAACTGGGMTTTGCTTTACAGAGCTTTGAAGCTGACCAAATGAAGCAACTTCACAATCTATCACTTGGACCATGGAATTTTTAAAGGAACAGGTGGGCAACCTGTGGTTACCCTACTTTGGCAAACAAGCTTTTAAATAGGTCACATCCAATGCACGCCAGTATTTCACGGTATATTCTCTAAATATCAGCATTATGAAAAAAAAAATATAAAAGGTTGGATGAGTAAATTGTAAATCATAACTTGTGTTTTATTTTCTTCTGCAGCAATGTTTTAGTCTTGAAGCACCATGGGGTCTAATAGCTGCCCAATGTAATGCAAAGAAATAGAGTTTCTTGAGATGCAGATGCAGCTGATGCACCCCCTGCACATGCCTTCTAGAGAAGTCTGCTGCATGTAGCAGCTGCAGTCATTTATCTGGTCACACTCACATTGCTTCTTAGCTAATTATCCAAAATGCATGCTTCCCTGTATTGTGCAGATTGAAAGAAATAAAAGGAAAAAACCAMCAGATCCTTCTGGGACAATGAATTCATGAGCTAGTTGGCAAGTAGAATTGTATAGGACATGCTAGGACTAAACAGGGAAAAAAACCCAGATTGTTTATTTATAGATTTTAAAATCTATTTACAGCTGCTTCCAGCACCAAATGAAACAGCAAGCAAAGCATTCCTACTCCACACAAGAGTTCAAAAATCAAAACAGTTAAATACAATGCTAGACTAAGAGAGGGGGCTTCTGCTGTCACTTCACATMAGTGTCCAAAACTGTATTTTCATGCAAATGACTGCAGATACCRTCTTCCTTATGACATCACATAATTTTGCAGGTTTGCATTAGGAATTTTTTTAAAATAGCACAATCTAAGGCTCCCGAGCTACCCATGAGAATTCTAATCAGCAAATTCAAACATACCTTTCACATACACACAAAATCAGCAGTTAATGAGTAATTAATTATGACGTATATATAGTAGAACTTTTGCATACTTCTATTCCATAAAGAAGGAAAACTGTTTTTCAAGCAAAGATTAAACTTATACAGTGTACAATTCACACAGCATCAGATGAYGGGCTAGTTTAGATTTGAAATATTGCTAAAAAATTCCAACAATGTTATTTGAAATATTTTAAAATATCATTGTACTTACCAATACCCCAGTGTTTYCCATTTACCTCCTCCAAAACTAACTGCTCAGTAATGTACTAAAAGTCACAGCACTCATATTAAAGCCTTATTCACTGTTATAAACATTTTTTTTGTCCATGGAAATATCACCAGTGTTTTAAAATTATTTGAACCAYATTGAGATTCAACATACTTTTTTAGAAGGTAAACCTAACAAGCAATAGAAACAAATAGGTTTTTTAAGTCTGTGACAGATTAAGTTTGGTTTGATCAGCTTAAGAGTAAGAGCATGAGCTCGCATGAGCTCATTAGGATGTAGGATGGATACACAAAATCTTCTTTGTTTGATATCCAAGTTAACAATAAAAAATGAAACTGTAAATTGCTACAYTGTAACCCTAGAATGTAAATGGACACATACCCATCTATACACCAAATGTTAACATCACAACAGAAGCTTTTGCTTCTGTTTTATATTCCCACCCAGCATTTAATAAACTTTCCCCATAGGCCACCTGAAATAATTCATAATTATTTTTGTTTTCCATCACAGCAAGCAAAGCTGCAGRTGGACTGCACATTACTTTCATTAGTCCAGTAAATTTCAGCCAAAGCTGAGAGTGAATCTCAGGCACAGTTCTACTTTAAATCTTGCCTACATGCATCCTTGAATTAAGCCAMGTTTCTATTTTTGGATACCTTCACAACTTTTTGCCTTCAGTTGCTCATACATATATACATAACACAGAAAATACTGCATGGAAATATTTTTAAAAATTAGCTACACATTTTGATGCACCCAATAAGCTGGTACAATGTCTCAGCAAAAATATTTAAGCATTTTCCAAAAGAGGGTTGGAAAGGGAGAATATGTGTGYACAATTAATTGCTGTTTTCAGTCTAAGTTCCCAAGGGAAAGTTTCTATATTTCAGTTGCCTCCTCAATGGCCGGTACTTTGGGTTGAGGGACATGGGAAAAAGAAATCCTTTCAAATTAAGAAGAGATGGCTATCTGTGGCACTATCTAAGCTTAAAAAACTGATGTATCCCTATTTTTAATCTTCTATAAATTTCCTCAGGGYTTTTAACCTAGTCTTTCTGTCACAGATTAGAAGATGCCATTCCCAGCCTAGCTAGGCTTTCTAAGTCTCTCCAGAGGCATACATATATCTTTCAGTGGGAAAAGGTGCAGAGAACACCAAGCCAACAAACTTACTCAGAAAATAGAGTATGGTTTGATAACTCCAAATCAGTCCACCTACACAGATTTTCAGCAAAGCACAAGGCCAARGCTCTTCACTTGTATGCAGCTGAGAACAAGGACGAGCACTGACTGTCACTTCAAAATCTCCAGGTTAAAGTCATCATCATGACCCACTAAGAAGAATAGATCAAATTTTTGATCCACAAATATMTCCTCAGTCTTTCTTCAAAGGGCCTGAGGAGGACTCTCCATGAAGGTRAAAGGCATCCTCAAGGACCATTCCTCCTCCATCATCTTTGCTCATYTTTACAGCCCTCTCTCAAGCCCAACCAGGACCACATATTGTTGCAGAATTATAAGCTTATGTGAGAAAATAAGTTATACCATGTACACTATTCACAGTAGAAAATATTGCAGAGATTCCCTTTGCCAGGAAAGACAGAAAAAGCTTCAGAGGCAATTAATATACCAAAGATCCTTGACTGGAATAGAAAAACTTTCCAAATCTTTCTTTTCCAAACCTCTTCCTTTCTTAAGTGTTTCCCAGGCTCAGCTCCAAACAACTGTTTAAGCTCTCCTGCCCCTATGGACACACAAGGCCTCTCCTGAGGCAAATAATTTGCTTWGTTTATCCCCACTCCATTTCCTACTCCCTCTTGGCATTTCTAAGTATCTCCTTGGTGTTGTATTGAGACTGTGCAGAACTGGGGGCTTTCTACTGAAGTTAGTAGCCAAAACTAAATAAAGTTCCTTTATTAAAAACAGATAAWGAGGATTTTTCAAGGTGCTCTTCCTTTATGACACAGATTCTTTTAGTGTTCATTACAGGCTCCATGTTGAATAACACCTGCTTTGCTTATATCCATGTATCCTCCATTCAAGGTGTCATGTATTTTATGTGCAATTCCAAGGGACTACATTTGTTTGTTTGTTGGGTTTGAGGATTTTTTGTTTGAGTAGGAGGAGTTTGATTTTTTTGCTTTGTTGGTTTTTTTTTCTATTTTTTTTTATTTACTGCATTTTGAARCTAACCAGAACCCAAATGTGACCACAAAGTAATTTAATGGATATCTGGCAAGTAACAYAGGCAGGAAAGAACAGAATATTTGTCAGTTAAGCACAAATAAATCCCCTAGCAATTCCTGCATTAGAGGTGTCATAAAAAGGGGAAAAGGAAAGTATRTTTTTATGAGAACTAATGGAAGTTCACATCTCAACTCCTCAGCTTTTGGCATTCTCACTGCCAACTAAGCAAAAATTAGATACAACATATAGATCAATCCAGGCAATAATGCTCTCAAAGATATTCTAGAAGGGTCACAGAGTACTTGGGAAGATCCACAATGAGCACTTGTCCTCAGGTAAACAGCACAATGTAGGTGGCTGACAGAAATGTTGAGTATTTCTGTTGCTGCTGAAAAGGGGGAACTCCAACTCAAAGCCCTGCATCTTCCACCAACTGTTAACTCCTGCCCTGGCCTGGTACATTCTGAACAGGTGCTGCAAACCTTTATAAGTCAYTGTCACTAAAGCAGGAAACAACACAAGAGATATTCCCAGGCAACAGGCATGGTGGGAAAAAAAAAAGTTCCAGCAGWCAACATCARAAACTGAACAAATAYCAATTCCTGAAAGGTTGGTGATCTTATTTTCAGTAATTTTACACTCCGGGTAGTTTATTTGATGTCTACGACAGATAGGAGATCAGTTCTCTATCATTACCATCTCACAGCACTGAGTGGCTGCTAAACTACTCTAAGTGCCAGAGCCAATCCAAAAAAGCCATCACCTGACAGACAAATGTTCCAGAAATAATTGGAATAAGATAAAATTATCTTCTGTAGGCATCTRCAATTTAGAAGCAAGAATTCAAAACTTTGTTACACAGTTCTTTTGTTTAGTTTCAGCGGTCTGATTTCATTTACCATCCTGGCAAGAAACTTCCCTTCTCACATACACTGTCTCTTCAAGGTGCTTTTAAATAAAAGAGTGCTCAYAATCAATCCTGAAGTGGTTCTGTCACTCTAAAGGCCACAGGTACAAWCTCTCCTGTATCCTGAAGGCATGATGTTCGGGCACCACCCCGATACTTCACAAAAAAATTACTGCACATTTTATCTGTCTGGCTATGTTCACAGGAAAAAAATTATACAAAAATAAAGACACATTTCTTCTGGTACTATGGGATCAACTATGTGACCTCAAAGGAGTAGTCATTCTGTACTAAAATGCAAAGTAAATAATAAGCTAACTATCAAATGTTTTGTGGGCAGCTTGTTTGTTTGCTTGAGRTTTTTTTAAACACAAGATAAAGCAAGTAAAATTCTGATATGGGTAGGACTACTGAGAGGATATTATTAGTAGCTTAAGAAATTAAGAGGGGACATTTCAACATGAAAATCCTAAAGAGAAMAAGAAGGGAGACTAAATGGGAGAGTAACTAACAATTGCCTCAGATCCTGAGCTTTAGCCAGCTAGGTTGGATGATTTGGGAATGAGAAGTATGTCCGATGCATTTACAAATACGTTTTCAACAGTAACCAACAAAAGTTTTCCTTCCAGAGCCTGAACAGATTTGGTTACAGATATTCTGTGAAAGCTTTGTAAGACTTTTTCTGACTTTGATCTCTGACTGAAAAGAATCAGCATAAATGCCTATACTAGAGTGCCTGGAAAACTGAGCTGAGATACAGACAAATTCCGGAGCAGGTCTATTCAGAAAAGTTAACACAATAGAAAGGGTTAGAATTGCATGTTATAATGTAAGTATTTACCAGCAACACAATGCTTAACTGAGTTTAGAACAGCAGATATGCAAAAGGCAATGAAGTCATARAGACACTTATCATGGACAGTGGCAAGAAAAAGCACAGAGTGAACATCCAACCTGCATTTTCCATTTCACTCTGAAAGCACTGCCAAGAGCCCTTTTCTCTAAGAAACATAATCTTAAAATAGAAATAAAACAGTTTAAGATTCTAAATATCAGCACTCCTCAGGCAACATCCTAGGTCAAAAACCAAAACAAAATARAACCATAGAAGGAGAAAACAAAAGCTACCTCCTATGTAACACAAAATGGATCATGTTAACTGGAACCAAAAGTCAAACAGTAATTTTGATTGCCAATAGTTTCCAAAGCAGGTATGAGGGAAAAGAAAACAGACAAAAATTGTTGCGCTATTTTCCTCCTGTAGACTTAACAGTTTCTAGCACTTTATGGTTTACACTTCTAAAACACTAAGGTAGACATCTTTAAGATGTAGTATCCTATAAAGGATTTTTTTTCTGTGCATTCATCCAGATTGTTTGAATACATGCATTTAGTAACTACAGTCTTACTGCAAGGACCTCTGCAGCTTTGCTGCAATCCATAAAAAAAAAAAAAATCCTGCTTCCTTTAAAATCAGCATCTGCAGTTTTTATATAATGTGTCCACGAGTACTGGAATAGGCAAYGAGCACTAATTGCTCAGCTATTGATCCTGAGTCACTTGTGATTTTAGACTTCTCTAACATCTTCCTTACCCTTATGTCATCCTCTTCCAATTCAGCTGTATTTTTTGTGGGCTGGGGTGGTTTTCAGCCCCTCTTTKGGATCATTTCATTTGGGCATCACTAGCCAGGAGGAAGGAAGATTCTGCAAGCAGCATACACATAGCTCAGAAGCATAAAGCAATTACTGACTGGCTCCCATGCACAAAGGATGGCTATAATTTAACGAGGTGTCAGGCTAAGCATTACAATGCTCATCCTCCAAATGCAGCAGTGGACTGCCTGGCCAGGCAGGCAGCCAACAGGCAGGGTCGGCCTCCAGGGTTCCCTCAGACAGATCCTTACCTGCCTTGACTTTAATCTGGGGTTACTGACTAAGCAGATTGAAAGGAGCTCTGCTTTTCACTAAAGTGATAAGTAAAATGAAAAATCCAAGTCAGACACAGCAGAGGGAGAAATGGAAAGGCAAATTAAAATTGCATCAGTACAGGATGAACAAGTAATTAACAGCTCTCCAGAAAAAGACCCWGAGATTCCAGGAGACAGCAAACTCACCATGTGTCAGCAGCACAGCACTGTGRCAAGGAATTAAGAAGATCCTAACCAGCTGACTGAGCCAAGTTATAGTTCTCTTCAACTTCCCCATGGTAAAGTCATATCTAGAACATTGWGTCTGKTTTTTGAACAACCCACRCCAGAGTAAAACTGGAGACACCAGMTAAGAACYCCRGGGATGATGAGGGAACTGGAGTGACACTACGGGAATCCAAACTTCTTTTTTTAAATCTGGAGAAGACCTAACTGCAGTCTTTCAGCACCTACAGGGGAGTTACAGAAGAGCTGAAATTAAACTAACAGGATAAGAGTTAACTTCTTATTACACATGAGACAAACATTCTTCCCTCTAAGAGAGATGTGGCACTGCAACAGGCTACCTAGGTAGGCTGTGAAATCTGAGTGACCTTGGATACTGTCAAAAGTCAAAATACTGCAAAATACTCCTGCAATCCAAGCTAACTCTGACACCAGCCCTTTGAGGAAGGTTTAGGATTAAACGTCTCCAGACACCCTTCCACTATGAATTTTCTGTGATTCCAATTTATAGCTAAATTCTGTCAGTCAGACACAATTCTAATCCTACATTCAAAAATTAATTATGTTGCCATCTTGGAGAAGAAACAGGCTCCACTTACCTCTAACTGAAAAAAATTATGGACCAGCACCACAACAGCCAGTACTGCCATAAGCAGGCAGAAGAGCTGCAGTCTGAAGGAGTCACGCCACATGGTCCATTCGTGTCTTTCCCTCCCATGTTAGACATTGCCATGACTTCCATTCACCACAAACATGAATGGCATTTCGTCTCAGCAGAGCACGAGAGAATTCAGTTGACTTCCACTTCATTCCTGCAAGTGCATTTACAAAAACTGTATTAAGTCTCCAAAATGTTAGCAGAACTAAAGTCAAGTTCAGCTGAAAACATACAAATGATGAAACTTGGCAGGGCTGTAACTAGTACTGTCAACAGAACTGTCAAACTGTCAACACAGATTCTTTTTGTGGGATTAATCTCAACAGCATTATCTATTATGTTACATAATTCTCTTGGACGTGGCAAAGCACCTTAGGTCTCCCCCCTARTTGCTACAAACAAAAGGCAAAAGAAGAGTGCAAAATTTCATTCTGGCAATCAAAAAACATAAATAACCACCACCCTGGTCATCTGTTAGGCCACACTATSACATTCCAAACATCACCAAACTGAGAGTTATAGCATCACCATCATCTCCAAATCACCATCATCTCCAAACTGAGACTTACAGCAGAAACTTGTGAGTTTAGACAACTCCCTTTACCTGTTTACACATTCCAATAAGTTGTTATGAAACGTCTGAAACAAGCTTGGATAAGCAAGGCAAAAGATACTTCCTCCAGTTTTCTGCTGGGGAAGAGTGGTAAAAAAAATCCACTGTAACATTAAAGAAGAGATATCCGAGAAAATTGAAAGCCCGAAAATWTAACTTCATGCATCATCTGTAACATTACATTATTTTACATCTTCCTTGTTTTGCTTTGTTTATCACTCCTTTCACCTCATGTACTCATATGCAGCTCTAAAAATAAAATAAAAAAAAAAGCCTTCTGGAAACAGTACAATGTGTTGGGTTTTGATGTTTCTGTGGGTTTTTTTTTTTTAAATCTAATAATAGTACTGCCTTCCATAAACTTTAACTTTCATAAAATCTTGCTCTTTTAAGGTTGCTTGATAGCTGACCTGCTATAAAATCACAGATTTAAGAGGCATTGATAAAGTTCTCACAGCTTATGGCTCTTAAACATTCTTTCTGAGAAGGACAATTTTGGTGCAGTCCTTTTGCAAGCAAAAAGGGTACTGTTCTTGCAGAAGCTCTAAACCTGGAAACAAAAAACAGATGGCAAGGCAAGACAGTCAAAAGACACCAGTCTCTCCAAACCTAATATTCTCAAAGCAGCATTACTCATACAACCATCCACCAAGTGCAACAACATTATCAAATGATTATATAAACTTTGTAGAACCTTCTACATATATAACTGAGAATTTATACTGTTCAGATAGTATAAATACATAGTACATACATACGCTGTTAAGACTATAGGAAAAATGCTACGTAAATTTAAATTAAACATAATGATACATTAAATATTAAAACTAATGAATTAAATTATTTATCAAATGAACATAGGCTAAAAAACTGAAGCACATTACTGGTATAACCAGGACAACCTCAAAATAGACCACACATCAAATTGCTTTACAAGGATTATAGGGATTATAACTTCAAATGCTTTGCTGAGAATTACAGAGATTGTATTTCTGATCAATGAACAAGCATTGAAAGAGCAAGACATCCATTAAAGTGAAAGTATCAAAATGTCACAAAAATGCAACCTTGTTGGAACAATTCTGTGCTAATATAAAGTATTAAATTTGCATAAAATAGCAGCTTGGGTTGTAAACAATAACTGATAAAAAATGTATCTAAACACATGCAAATGCTAATTTAAGGACATACACATCCATTAGAGGAACAGAAACAAATACATTAGATAAAACGCGAATTTTCAATTGTGTTGCTGAGAATTCTTTGCAAATCACAAAAAAGCACAAGACACTGAAAATTACATAAAATGTAATTTCAGATGCCTAAAAAAGGCCACAAAGGTTATTCCCATGTATTTTTAGTCTAAATATTCCATACTTCTGTAAATGCCACTTGCCCTAAAAGATTCGGTTTAGAGCTTTCTTTATACTAAAGGCTTAACATTCTGCCAGGTTCATCACCTTTGAACAATTGATGCCATTCATTTTTTCTATAAGGGAAGCCCACAAGTACACCAAAAAGCCTCAGGTTCTTACCCTACTCCTGAAACGTTCTCTGAATCCACACAAAAGGCCAGACAACCCTRGAAACAATACATTAAAAAAATAATAAAGCTATAGAAACACACACAAACTTTTTTATAAAATTCATACATTGGTGGTTTGCTTACAGTGGCACAAAATAAAACGGCAGTTACGACTTTTTACTTGCAAAATTACTTTTGTTTCTACAGTAATCCAGGGATGCTGTTAAAGTATTTTATTATTTTAAACTTCAATCGTATGCCTTTGAATTTTTTGCTATTTATTGCTAAGTATTACTTCTCTCCATCTTATCACAAGCCCCTTTTCACCCAAAAACAAAAATTTAATGACATTTTATGAACACGTCATTAAATTATGCCTCACGCTACATTTCGGGACTGTCGCTTTAGGTTTTTTTCACAGCTGTCTAAGCCAGCAGCAGTACAAGAGCAGGTACGAGCGCAACCGCTCCAAATTTTGTCATGCAAACTGCAAAGGGAGAGGAACCGCTCTGGCGATGCCCAAACCGTGTCACCGGGGCACAAGGGCTCGGGGTTGGATGCTCGCGTGGCTGCCAGCACGGAAAATCAGATTTGCTGCTGTTTTTCGCGGATTCCGCCCTGCTCCCCCGGAATTTCGCAGACTCCCCCAGCCCGCTGCCATCCCGGCGCTGCTCCACGGGCACCGACACGGKCAGGGACAGGGCAGCGAGCAGAAAGCATCGCCGCCGGTAATGCAAACCGCACAGTTGGGTTTTATCACCGCAAAGGTAGTTTTTAGCGTGCCGCGAGGAAGCATCCCCGGGGAGCGGCACCAGCGGCAGGAAGCCCCCTCAGCCCCGCCGCGCTGAAACCCGAGCGGCGCGGCCCTGCGGGTGGGCGGGCCCTGCCCCGGGGACGGGGATCCGAGCAAGGGATCCGAGCAGCGCACCCGCCACCCCCGAGACCCCTCACCCGCCCCGGGCCTCCCTCAGCGGATCCAGCCCCCTTGCCGTCCCGGCTGCCCCGCCAGGCTCTCCCCGCGTTCCCCAGCCGAGTCGCGCAGGCCGCGCCGCCCGCGCCCCCTCACCGCAGCCCCCGGCGCTCCCCCGGGCCAGGCGGCGGCCTCGCCCCCGGCCCGGAGGCGCTCGCTGTAAATGCTCGGCTGCCGCCGCCCCTCCCTCCTCCCGCCCCCGGTACGGCGGCGGCCGCCGCGCCACCTCCCGCCCCGCCCCGGCACCGCCTCCGGCCCCGCCGCTGCTGCTGCCGCATCCTCTGTGCASAGAAGGGACAGCGACGAGAAAAACAGACGCAAAACCCAACACAACAGACACCACCGTCTCTCTAATTTCTGAGCCACCGCATGTGAAGCCAAAGAAAGGCGGATGTGGGGAGGGCGGCGCGGAGCCGGGGCCTGTGGCCTGGGTGGCATTGCCGTGGATCCGCGGCACGGCCCCGGTCAGGAGAGAAGGGTCTGACACGGGCATAGCACAAAACGCTGTGCAGCCTGAAGCGAGGCGGCGTTTTGGACAGCGAGAAGGTTGTGAAAGGAGAGCCTGGCCACAAGAGCAGCTGCAGGGGCTGAGCGGGGCGACAGGCACAGCCCAGCACGGCAGAACCGGCCAGACGCAGCTGCAGTGAAGGCAGCAGCCCGGGTTGAGCTTTCTGCCCGCACCAGAGCCGGGTGGCACTTTCAATCTGCAGGACAGCTGCAGCTCGCTTCGTAAACACTTGTAAACATTGCATGCATTTGGAAATGCCAAAACACTCACCAGTGCCACCACTTCTTTGTATGAGTACAGGCTGAGGGCTTGAGCTTATTTTTACTAAGGAATAGGTGGGTTGCTTAAAACCAGAAACAAGACAAAGCAGCTGAAATATTCCTGTGAACACAATATTTTGGACATTATAAATACTGATTGCCTACTCTTGTCTTGTGCTGCCACCCTCATAAGCCACAGCTGTATTGAAGAAGTGAGCTTACCTCTATTTTTCTCTTCCTTTCTGCATCTTACAAGAGTGGTTACCTGGTAGAGTTAGAAAGCAAAATGTCAACAGGCATCTGCTTTTATTTGTRCTACACACTGCAGGGCAAGAATTCAAAACCATCTGGCTGTATAAGCAGAACACTTTAAGAAGACAGTATTTATTTTGAAAGATAGTTGGTTTTCTTTCTTTCCTCTCAGTATACAAAGTCTATCAGTTCTATAGCAGTTTCATTTCTCTTCACCATTCATGAGCCATGTAGTGCATCAAATTCCCCTATAAACTCTCCAGCTCAAAGGCAAATGTAAGGCAAAACTATCTAATTACTGTGCCAAATGCCAAGCATTATCCCATCTCTTAATAKATCTGAAGTCATGTTGGGGGTGAAGGTGCAGAATGTGACAACAGTGAGAAAACCTGTCACTTCTAAGAAAATAGGTACTATTATGCTATCTTCTGCCACACTTTACATTTCACCACCTCTCAGAGATAGGAAGGGATCCCCACACTACTTTTCTCCATAAATTCTTCAGTTATCACTGTAGTYAGCCTTGATGAAGGCCTAATAATGAATCAGTATGCTTTTCTAATCTCTAACATAATAAGTCCTTTTTGCATAAAGAGGCCATAAACTGATTACTGATTTTTTGCCCCCATGCTGTATAGAAAGCACCATGTAAAAGGCTATTTGACTGTAAGTTGAGTGTCAATGGCATTGGTGAAGTCTGTTCCATATGCAACATCTAAATGTCATTAGTCCCAAAAAAACTACAGCTTCAGCAGCTGTTGCTCACTTTACATCCCTCCTTGTTTATCACACCCAAAGCACTTGGCAATTATTTTGAGATGAGTACAGCAAACTAGACAATGAAAAAGAATCAGTCCTTCCTTATTTCTTTTTCCAGAATTATATGCAGTAAGATGAAGTCATGCTGGGCCCTTGGCCCCATTGCCCTTCTCTCCCTTGTCTGCAAAGGATAATCAATAAAACACAGTATATTTGATAATACATATGGGACTACTGAACCCCTTCCTGATTATAGGCAAGTGTTGGGGAATGTTTTGGTTTGCTCCTTAGACAAACKAAAATATGCTTTTGTTGAGAGCATGTATGATGAGATTTAACAAATAATGCATTGCAGTCTGCAAAGAGGACAACCTGCACTGTTCTCTTTCTATAGACATCTTTGATCTGGCTCCTTTTGCTACATTACCCTCATATCACTTTCCCAGTCTTTTTTCACTTCACAAAATCATCTGGTTTTGTCCTTCTGCAGCCTTTAGAACACTGAGTTTCACTCTCATCTTGCACACAAGTTCAGCATATCCCCTGGTTTCAGGCATAGCAGCAATTAAGGTCTATTTAACTGTTGGGAAAAGTCTTTTGCTGACCTGGTGCCACCCAGATGGTTTTCCCATCATCTAATGCTTGTAAAGGAATAAAACCTTTGCAGAAGAATCTTCTTCCAACTTCCTCAAGCCCTTWTCCAAAAGGTTACAGAGAAGCTTACCTACAGGCACCAAGCAGCCTTTCCACAAACCTCCATCAAGCAGCTGTGCTGCACTCCCACTCCAGGGACAAACTCCAGGAACACAACTTCCATTGGAGGTTAGGATTTGTCCTTTGGTTTTCTTTCTCTTAGGGAACTTAAGACACCAAAGACACTAAGCTAAGGTGGAGGGCAGGGTGCAGCTGGCTCCTGTCTTACCTGAGAGATCTGCCCAGAGTAGATCCTGCCAGTTKAACACTGACACTGCAACACCAAAGGAAGGGACCCATCAGGCAGCGAGGAATATGAGAAAGCAGGTGAGAAAGGTAGCTTACCTGTCCTGCTAGTAAAATAATACCTATTTCATGTGCTTAAAAATTTCAGTATCTGTGAGCAAAGCCAAAGAATCRGGGACCAAAAGGAAAGTCACTCTGCTGTAAAAGTACTGAGTTTGGGAACGAGCAAGCTGCAATGAGGAGAGGACAAGTGGATGCACTCCATCCTGGAGAGCTGAGCAGTACACGACAGCTGGAGAGCCAGTGTTGAAAACATTGGYTCCAATACCCCATCCACTCACCCTAAACTTCAAGTTGAGGGGGCTGTAGGAGCTACTGATCGAAAGAAGAAAAGTCAGTTCTGATTCTAGAATTTCTCAGTGTCTCCTTTTTCTCCCCAGGTCCCACAGACTCTAAGACATAAGCAGTGGAAACCTGCTCAAGCACATCTTCCATTCACTCCCACATCAGAAAACACGCTGCAAACGCTCAAGGGACTGGATAACTTCAGCTGGTGTAACAATGGATGGGGAGAGATTTCCCAAAGGCTGCTGCTTGAGTGCAGTTTAGCACAAGGCTAAGCCCTGACTGTTAAACTGCTGCTTCTCACATTGTCTGAGAAGTGTGTAGGCTTTTCCAATGGCTTATTGCTTTCAGTCCAACACATGAATTTAAACACAATGCGTCAAATTTTACGCTTTCCAGAGCATCATTTATGAGCATGGGCTTCTCAGTTTTCACAATTTAAAGCATCTTAAAAGTCAAGAGGCCATGACTTKTTTGACTTGGGCATCCTATGAACAACTTTCTGATATTCCTTCCCTTGGTTAATATCATCCTGCACATATCAGAAAGAGCAGCTATACYGATTTTGGATGGAATAGAGATAATTTTTGTCACAGTGGCTATGGTGGGTCTGTGTTTGATTTGTGCTGGAAATAGTGTTGATAACACAGGGCTGTYTTAGCTAYTRCTGAGCAGTGCTTACACAGAACCTMGGGCTTKTCTGCTTCTAACACTACCCCACAAACAAGTGGGCTGGAGGTGCACCACAAGTCCCAGCACAAGCATGGATTTCAACCCTTAAAATTGAAAGTAACTATTTCCATTTGAACAAAATGGGCCAATCCACTAGCCATCCCTTTATATTCCAAATCTAGCCAAAGATTTTAATGTCTGGTCTTATTACAAATATGAAGGCAGGGACCTTCAACCTGAGCTCCTGAGGTTGCTATGGTTATYATCCTTACAACACAGAGCATTTAAACTAAGTAGTACAGCTTTAAGGTCTTTAACAGAAAAGGGCACTGCTCTCCTCTTTTCAGACCTGAAGTGGAATTACTTTAATTATGCCTATATCTGTCTTTTAAACAGTCCTAGAATAAGGTGAAAGGGAGCTTAAAGATCACCTAGTTCCAACCCCRTTGCCATGGGCAGGRGACATTCCTTCCTATGGCAGGAAACCAGACCAGATGGCTCAATGCCCCATCCAACCTGACYTTGAACACTTCCAGGGATGGGGTGTCCATTTCTCTGGGCAGCCTGTTCAGTGCCTCACCACCCTCACAGTTAATACCTTCACAGAAGAGAAAGGACAATCCCCCTTAGAAATATTTTCTTTGGTGTAATGAAGTAGAAACAGATAGCAAGGAGTTTAAAAATGTCCACTAATCTCCGTGTGCTACGAGTCACACAAAATGAAGTTAGCTTTGCTGTTTTGGTTTTTGTTATTGCTGGAGGTTTTTTACCTTTCAGAGAACTGTGTTACAGTAAAACATGACTTTCTTATATGTCTGAGCTCGTTGACTGCTTTTTTTTCATTAAAGCCTGAAAGATGTTTAATTAGTCTTCATTTGCTTAAGGRCAGAGCAGGTATCTGACCAAACCAAAATAGCAGGAGAGGCAACACCGCACGTGTCAATTGTGTTTCTCTCTATAAGTTCTTAGTCTTAATTCTCTGCCTACAAAAAAACTGTACAGAACACTACCACATCTTTTCATTCAAATATAACAGGTTATTAAGAACACAAAAGAGGGGGTCGGCAATAGAAACAAATGACTGCAAATCACAAAAACCAATTTTAGTGTCATTGGTGAACACATTTCAAGTACTCTACTGCACACTTACTGTTCTAGGCACTGAAACAGGGGCCATCAGATACCTCAGCTGTACCAGGTAAAGAAGGCTAATGTTTACCTTGTCATCACTTGCTTTCTACTCCTGAGCTTCCCAKCTCCAGAAGAGCCCTCCAATTTTAAGATTATGGCTATAGCCATAAGAGTCAATATAAAGTACACTTGAAAACTTTCAATAAATGTACAAATCATTTATTTAAAATTCAAAACTCAGAGATACAAACAAAATACTTAAGAAACAATAAATCCAAAATGGAAACACTTATAGAAAATATATGAACTGTACCAATTTAACCACCCACCATTCTTCACAGAAAAACAGCAAGAGATAGAAAGACAAATCAATACCCAATTGTTCTTTTTTTCTCAAATTCTAGTTTAGAGGTAGAGTACTCCTGTGAAAGTCTCAAAAAATTTAATTCAGCAGAATTATGCTACAAATGAATTTGGCCCATATACTTACAAACGTAATGAAGCCAGAAAAAAAGATACTTACTGAGAGTTTATACAATAAAATTTGGCATGGCACTTTCCAAGAGATAAAGCACCTTTGCTGATAAATACTGGCTTATGTTTTTGCAAGAAAGGGATCATGTGCATTTTCCATTACTGAYAAAGAAAACATTTAAAAATAGGCAGAGTCCCAACCTTTTGGTAGGCATACAGAAAGCAAGTGTTTATCAGTAACTTGTCCTATAAAGCCAATCTTGGGGAATGTGTAACTATTAAAGAAGGCATTTTGAAAGACTTTATGAATACTTGATGCATACTTATTTGGGTGGCACAGTCCTCAAGGGGGAAAAGAGGGGAATTAATTTAACAGTGGAGAAAAAAAGTGAATTTTCCTTTAGCAGGTGAACTGACCAGTTTTTACATTTTATTGTCATTCATTCAGTCTCCACTAACTGCTACAATTCTATCCTCTCAGGAAAAAGTGTATCTGTGTGAGACACACTAGAACATAAAGTTCAGTAAAGATTACCCAGGTAGCCTCAAAGGAACATATATTCCATTTTTGTTCATCAAATAACCTGCAACAAGCAGAAATTAAAATTGGAATTCTTCAGACAATATATACAAATTTATTTAAAAAACAGGAACTATTTGCAACCTCAAATATAAACATTATTCGTTAAAAAAAAAAAAAACAAACTTTTATACAGAGACTGGCTGCTAAGCGCATTATTTAAACTGCTGCATGCAAATAGTAGAACCTATGGTTATTTAAGAAAYGTAACTATCAACAACTGTTAGGCTTCTGCAATTTAGTTTAGAAAGGACTTTCTCAAATATTTGCTGAAGATTCAGAAGCAGCAAAATAAAATTTGCAATCTTAATGTCTTCTTGCTTTATGGGAAATAGAACCACTTGTCCCAGCCTTCAGAAAAAGACAAAAGAGTAATTTCTGTCACAGACTGGCTGAAAATAGACTTGCATGTGCCAACAATCTCATTTGGGGCAAAACTACTTGTGTGGTATAGTTTAAATAGTCTGAGCTATATTATCTGATTTTTCTGAAGCAAATTAAAGAAGCATTCAAACTGTATTCACAACAGAGCTGGCAACATTACCTGGCAAATAACCAAGTTATCTTTCCCACTAACACTGCAGGATCATTTCAGGACAAAATACAAGAGATAAGCTTTTCTTCTACAAAGTACATTCTTCTGCTGAATATGAAGCCTTGCAAAAGGAAAAGAATACAGTATTAACTCGTGAAAGTTTCAGACATATTTTAGGCCTTCTAATTCCTTCATGAAATTTCCATCATATCCAAAGGAAACTGTGCATCCCTATCCAGGTAAAAGAATATTACATACCTAGATTAAGGAAACTTATCTAAGATGAGTARATGCTAAGCCATATATTAAACTATGATACTTCCACATCATGATTCTTTGAGTGCTCAAAACAGACTGAAAGAAGACAATGTTAAGTATACATCCAGTTTTATTCCTTATTTTTCTACTGTATCCTTCATTATGTTTTTCCCTGTATGTATTTCAATGGTCAGGATGAAAATATTTTCTGTATATACAAACTAATTACATTTAACCCTGCAAAAACTAATCCAAAACTTCACCATTCTTTGATTTCTCTRTATTTAGGCAACTCATCTTCTACACATGCAAGATACTTTTCAGAACATCAGAAAAAAATTTTCTATATTTCAGTTTCCCCAAGAAAATAAGATAAAGYTGATTATTTGCTGGTACATGCTATGCTGTACCTGCATAAACCCACTTTTGGATATACACRTTACACATTAATAAGGACAACAGCTAACCAAGGCATTAGTCAAAATAAGTTGCCTTGCCTTTGTGCTTACAAGTCCTAACAAAGGAAATGTCAAGAAACATCTAGGGCTTCCATGAAAAATYTGCTTGCAGCAAGTTTTCCCTCTTTGACACCTCCAAAATTAAAGGCRTTTCACCTCTAACTGTGCAGGAAAAGTGAAAATACAAAACAGCAACAGCTATATGCTCCCTTAGTGTTTTCAGTAAGTGAAACATTGTTATCCAGGCAGTGSTCTAGTTTCTCCCAGGTCTTGCATTGAAGCACTCTGCCATGAAAGAGACCTTACTRCTTCATTATACCTAACCACTGCCTCCAGAATGTAAAATCCAACAACTGTTTCACAGATTGAAACAATTCCTCCYTCATAATCCAAAGAAAGTCTCTTTGAATTCTGGGGGTTTTTATATAACTTACTGGCATTCAAAGAGCTATGTCGTATGAACTGCAGATCCCCCAAGCATGGCAGATTTCAAACCAAGTTCAGAACCTTCAGAGGACAAGGATATGATCATGTGGACTACACACTGCTTTGCCCAGGTAAACTGCTGTTGTGAAACATTAATACACCTGTGCCATTTTAAATAAACAAGCACAAGTGTGCTCTAAGATCTAATTATTAATCTGGTCCTGCTACAAACGTGCTGTAACTACATGCAGTTTTAAAAAGACAGCACATTAAGAACCCACTACCTCAGTTGTTTGGGGTTTTCTTTAWTGTTCCCATATATGCAAGGCACAGTCAAAGGTCAGCCTGACTGCACTGACAGCTCTTTGGAGAAGTTGGTGCCCTAGAWCTTTATTGGGGTGGGAGAAAAAGAGATGATGGCTACTCTATACACAGAGGCAAGCTTTATTCTTCCAAGGTGAACTTCACCACGGGGAATGTGGCTGGTAAAAGTCCATTACACCATTCATGYTCTAAATAAAAGCTATTTTGAGRCCTCAAGCAGATACTGGCTTCATACCAAATTCCTGAGTAGTGGTAAATTTCAGCTTGGAACCTAAAGCAGACATGCAACCAAAGCTTTCACAAAAACTAAATTATTTTACAYGGTAACATGGCCTTAAGAGTCACATTAAAAGAGCTCTAGCTGGTTTTAGTGACACCATAGCACCAGAAGTTAACCTGTGGATYCAGAGAATTACAATAAGCATGTGTCTTTTTAACTGAGAAATAAACATTAGCAAACAATTCCCACACTGGCCTTCCAGGACACATTGCAAAATGCAGCATCARCAAATGCAACTGATCCCTGTAAATCACAACATCAACTTGTATTTCACTACTGTCCATTACAAATCACATAGCAAAACAGATTTCCCTTGTCACTGTTGAAATATACCAAGATACCTGATCCTTTTCCATTAAAAAACAGAGCACAGCAATGGCTGGGCAAGATACAACCCTGTTGCTTTCCCAGTGTTTAAGTGGAAAGCATAGCCTAGGTATCTCAGCACATTTGCTAACAGGGAAGAAATACAACCTTTTATCCACATCTAATTAAAATGTMAWWWAMYKGRMMWWMMRGGGRRAAAAMMAMCMAAAAAAACCCAAGAGAGATATCAGGAAATAGTTTTAAGTCATGGCTTTTTTTAGTATTTATACCTGTAGATAGAAGTAGTTGTGATCCACCAAGTTCACTAATGTCTTGAAAGCCATGCAAATCCAAATCCCACAAGGACATGAGTATCCTTGTAGAGCAAAACACATGCCACCAAGTCTGCTGCTGGAACCCAGCAGTGCAGTCTTGAAAATGATGTTCCCAAATCACATGCCCTTCTGAAACTCTTACTTAGTTCTGGCTGCTACTGGTTCATTTTGAGTCTTACCTGAGAAAGCAGGAAAATTCAACCCCAGGGYGAACAAAGGTCAAGGCTTGTTTAATGCTCCTTGAGGTCTCTTTCCTGTAAGTCCTTGTTTCAGTATGTAAATGACCTAATTCCTTGCCAGAAGCTTCAAGTTATTTACAAAAAAAGTCACTGACTTGGACACTGTTTTTCTGGAATGTATCTTTGATACACTGACCAAGCTACTCTTGTAAGTCAAAACAAATCAGAAAAGCAACTTTCCACCTTTCTCAGCAGGCTGTATCCTGCCTTTGACAGGATACACTGCCTGCATTGACTCAGTTTCTTCCAATATTGTTTGCTTCTCTTTGCAAAATAAGAACTTAATTATTCTTTGTAGGAAAAAAAGCAAACAGTTACTAACACATTCAGCAAAGTGAATTTACAGCAAACATTACCACCACCGCCATCCAYCCCCCCCAATCTTCAGCATTAATTTAATGGAGGCCAATTGTTAGGGTAAGAGTTTTATGTTTGAAAATAAAGTGCATAATGGTTGTCACTGAGAACTTTGCTGATTTCAGGTTAGCATAGTTAGTGTCAATTCTCAGCAACATYAATAAAATACTAATTACAACATAAATTTTTAACATGAGTCAAAATCTGAAACAGCACACATGAAAAATAAGATTGGTATAAATAGGAAAAAGAGAGAAAGGAAAGTAAAATGGAATCCCTAATCCTTTGTGGAACTGAACCTATTATACAGCTACCCCAACATGCCGCATCTGAAATGAAGAATCACAGTCTGTTTGCTTCCCTTCCACCATTCTTGAATTCAATGTGTAGCTTTCTGGTGGTATCTGACAGATTTCACCTCGAACAGGGGAAGATGTATCTTGAGGGAGCTCTACAGAGACAGAGTCAGAAGAAGAATCTTGGCTTTTTGGTGACACAGCGATTTGTAGACAGCTGCCCTCCATTTCCTCATTGCAATCTGTGTCWTCATCAGCCTCYTCCAGCTGCTGAACAGATTTCAAATACTGTTGTATCAGTCCGCTGTCCTGTTCATTACTAGAGCTCTCTTTACTTTGCTCACACTCCCCAGGGCCATCCTCTACATCTGAAGAACAKGCTGAAACACAATTGCCACACTCTTTGATGGTTTCCATTGAAAGGGAGCTCTCTGTTCCTTCAGCTAAACTTTTTTCAGAGTTACACAGGTCATTGGCATGAGTCTGATCAGCTGCAGAAGAATGAAAACCAGAATCTGGGAACTGCAACAAAGACTTTTCCTGAAGATCATCCTCACTAGCTGCAACTAACAAAGCAGAACTARTATCTGGTGGGGTTTCTTGTTCCACTGTGGATGACTGATTAGGTGGTTTGGATGAACAAAAAGCACTGGCTGAAGGGATCATCCCAGCACCACCTAAACTTTGTGTCACTGAAAGCTGCCATTGTTGAAGGGATTTAACCTGTAAAGTATAGAGAAAAATTCATTATGAAATGCAACTAAGAAAGTATTTTGATTTCTAGAGGATCTCTTGCACTCAGCAACCAAGCTCTAGTATGGAACCTAAGACCTAGTAACAAATAAGAGGTTTGCTATATCTTTAGAGAAATTTTATTCTTCCCACTGTGAAATCATGGCTTTTAAACTTCATGCCAAATACTGACAGAACACACAAGCTCCCAATTCAAGTAYCTGAAGAAAAAGAAATCTATTCTTAAAACCAGAAAGGATTCATCCATTTCAAAAAAACAAGCTTATTTTTGGAAGAACARCTTATTAAAAGATGCATTAATACAAGTTTCCTACTTCAAAAACGAGTTGCTCCCAAGCAACACAGCTTGACATAATTTGATTTGCTATGGGCAAATGGCAGTCACATCATTCTTCACACTTCTGTTTATGTTTATTAAGCTTTTCCTGGATTTTGTCCTCCTTCTCACACCAGCCCAAAATTTCGTCTATAGTAATAAAACCAGTGCTCTTGCACCAATGCTTTGAAGGTTATTTTCTCCCACAATACCAGTATAGCAAACAACACAGCAATTGGATTCTATTAAACCACTCAAATCATCATTGGAAAAACTGAACCATATTGAATGTCTCTTCAGGATCTATAGTATGAAATAATGCAAATTTACATATAAGCAGATTCAAATTCAAATTCACACATAAGCAGAATAACAAGAGGACTAAAATTATTTACCTGGTTCCAAAGAAATTTGACAGCTTCCTCCTGTACAAGYCTCTGCATTTTCTCTTCCTCTCTTTCTTTTCTTAGTCTGCAAGAACACGCATCCAACGCAAATTTATGCAGCTTAAATAAGCAACACTTGGGTAACAAGAGCAACAAGAATACATAAAAATGCCTACTTATATAACAGCACTCTTGAAGGACACAACAGAGCCTAACATTAAGAAATTACTGCAGTCTGGCTTGCCATAAATACCCAGCTGCTGACTTCAAGTTTCTCTTTCAGTTACATTTAGATTCTGCATCCTTTTACTGTAGCACATTTGTTRGCTTGCCAATAATGTGTCTTTTTGTAAATGAAACCTAAATTCTTATTTTTTTCCTGCACAACTATCACCCCACCCACACAAAATAGTGCTTCTTCATTTCAAATTATGCTGTCCTCACTGAAACATGGATGGAATATGACGTGTAAGAATTGGGAGTTTATAGAGGTTCACTGAGCACTCAGCTTGATTCACAGAACTTTTGTCACTTGTGACAGTGAAGAAAAAGAGCCTGTCAGCTCCAGGCTGATCCAGAAAGATATTCACTAAATTCAGAATTTTGTCTTACAAATTGAGGAATTTCGATCATGATCTTGTCCAAACATGGATTCACAGGATCAAAAATTAAAACAGAACCCAACACAGAGTCACATTTTAAAAATGTATTATACAAGGTAGAGGACATTCTTTTCACCAGCAAGAAGAAGAACAGCTTTCAGTATGGACACTTGATTTACAGACTCTATAATTGCATGAAGACAAGCAAAATAAATCCCACTCAGCAATTTCTATTTTGAAATATGCAAGTCCTGCTAACAGAGGAATAGAAAAATGTGTTCTAACCCAATCCACTTTGGCACTTTGAGAGTATGAACAGTATTTGAACAGTGCAAAACTGTGCTCACCTTACAGGAAGAGATCCTCTAATGTAATCACAGTTTTATATCAAGGCCCATTTATRTATGTTCTGAAATACTCTGGAACCATGGTTATATCCATACAGACTTGAAAATACACAGCATGACCTCAACTTACTTTTCTATTTCAGCAGTTAAGCAAATGATGTGCTCCTGCATTCTCTTCAATCGAATTTCATTCCGCACTTCCTTGGCTTGAGGATGGTAGTTCCTCGTGTAAAATCCTCTCCAAGAAGCTTGAAGCTTGGTAGCTGCTTCAGTCATCCTTTGCACCACAGCTGCACCTTGATCAGATGGTGCTGCACATTGCACAGCCAATGAACCAGAACTTTCTCCTGTCATCTGGTCAGGACAAAGAGCTTTTACTCCTGATTCAGCACTTAATGAGGCGCTGGAGTGATTGTGCAGAACKTGGCCTTCAGAGGTCCCCAGAGAGCTGCCAGTCTTAGCAGCCAGGCCAGCTGTCACTGATCCCAACTGCGGGATCTCTTTGATATTCTCTTGCGTTTCCACACTTCCTGCTGCACTGTTCAAGTGCTCCCCTGTAMCAGCCAAAGCTTCTTGCTTGTTAGTTTTTTCCCTACTATTAACATCTCTCACACATTCAATCACTTTATCATCATCATCTTCTAAGCCCAAACTGATTCYATGTAGCTTCAGGTCTGAAGCAGGAGACACTGGAGACAATCCTGAAGCAACTGGCATGAAAGTTGACTCTGAGGATAAAAGGCTGCTGTTTAGTTTGTCTTCATCTGTCTGAACATCTTCAAGGTATAGCTCCTTGGGAGAGCTTCTTTGAACAAGACAAGTGTTCTTTACTGCATAGGAATGATCACCATTTTGTCCAACCCAAGAATTCCTCTTGATGACAGGTTCTAGACAGGCAGAAAGCCACATTCTAGTGTTAGAATATTTCAATAATAATAATAAYAGCTTATTTAATCCATACAGATTCCCAATTTGGTTTTGACAGTTAGCACCTGGGTGGGTAAGATGATCTAGCATGCTAGCAACGACGAGCATTATTTCTGTGTCAGGACAACACTTACCACAGTAACATCCAAACTTGGCAAATATTAGGCACAGGAAACAACATGAAATGCACTTCCTCAGACAATAGACTCATATAAAATGGAAAAGTCAAAGTAGTAACTCTTTAGTTTATTGGATTGGGATTTTCACCTAACCAACCTACRCACATTTCAAGACTCAAATAAGCATGGACTGGATTTTTTCAGAAAATAAAGTATGACTTCAGTTKAGAAAACTAAAGAATAGAATAAAAWAATAGGGCCTTGTTCTGAAATTCTCTCCACAAAGTTACCTATGTTCAAAAGAAAAATATTTACTTCCACAGGTTAGATCACAGGTATAGATAATCTACTTACCCTTTTCAAGAACCATCTGTGATGGCTGGGCCAGACCACTGTGTTCATGAGCAACTGGCACTGTTTTACTGGGAGCAGAARGTGTAGGTGGTTCCTCATTTTGGTTTTCATGCATCAACTGCCTCTGATGGAGTCTAAGCACAGAGTGCCAACAACAGATTTTATGTTTCTTTTTAAACTTTCTTTTGTAAAAGAAAACACCTAAAAGAACTATTAACTACTTCTAAGGAAACAAGTGATCAAAACATTCTAAACAGGAGGCTAGTTAGGCAGTTATACAGACTCCTATACTTACAAGACACTAAAACAGGACTACTCACAAAGCAGGGGATTGCAGTCTTTTCCTGCTCCCCTTCCTCCTGCCCCTCTTTCTTCATTACATGTATGAAAAAAAAAGCCCAACATGCAATTCTGACTATAGACTGAAAGCCATGAGGTATTTCTATACACAAGGAAGGCATGCAGATATTTTAATGTCTAATGTGGAATACATTCTGTGTGTAGGTATAGAAGAGTTCAAGGAATGATGGGAGTATCTTTTTCATTTGAAAGTGAATGAATCAAGGACTAAGTGTCCCTGTTACTAAAGGCACAAAATCCTAGTACAAATTAACAAATCTTGCCACGAACAAATTCATCCTTCAAAACCCAGACAACACTGTTGTTTAAGCCCAGCTAAATTAGAAGATCATGGTACAGAGGTCAAACTGTCCTATAAATCATATATACATGTGCATGTATATGGGTGAGGATTTGGGGGATTGCTTTTTCTGGTAAGGTTTTTTTGGCTTGGCTATTGAGAATTTTTTAATTTTTGAAGAGTTATATTTAGCAGACCAATGTCCTGAATTTTGCCCAGAAACATTATGTGAATGCCAGAGCACTTAGTTAGAGATTCCAAGGTCAAGATGCTTTGACTGCACCTTTTCCTCAGAAACAGTTACAACATTTCCATAATTTCCTCCTGGAGACCAATCTACATTGACAAAGTGTGCAGTAATTCCTTCCAGTTGCTCCCAAATTTATGGCCCTTTTGATGGGAGATCCTTSTGCTAACCACAACACTTTTGTTGCTCAACTCTTTAACCACATTATGCCACTTAAGTAGTCTGCTCCTGGGAGCTGAATTTTCTGCTCTTTCTGGAAAAATAAATTTGTCCATAGGTCCTGGGGAATAGAACAACGTGTATTGTTATATTTTCTGGCTTCTACCAAAATTAGTTTGCCTTTACATGGATGAAAAATGCACCATGAAAAATCTACTCATCTACTTGCACAGACCTTAGTAATACAGCTACTGATGGCAGAACCAGCAGGCTCTCYAGAGGCCTCTGCTGACAGACCTCAGATGCCAAATAAAGAGATGGACAAATGCATCACTGGGAACAGTGTCCCTGAAAGGACAACCTTAACTTTCAAACCAAGAAATAACATGCCAGCAATAAAGACAGTGGATAATACACCAGCATACCATAAYAATTGTAACTTGTTTACAATCAGAAGTAAAGTTAAACTAAGCTTCTTTTTGAAGTTTTCATCATTTTTTCTGTGGCAAAAAGAATCCCAGCACATAGTTTGTTAATCATAGTTCTAACACAAATTACCTTCAGTGTCCTACAGAGCACAGATTCAAAAATACAGGAACTTTCTCCTAGATGGCCCAGAAAGCAGGAAAACAGTCCTGCTGCTGCTGCCTTGCCTCCCATTCCYATCTAGGACACATCCCATACCCCATTATGCTTGGCATCTCCAGCCCTCATTGTTGCTTTGAATTACTTACACGGAAATCTTACTAGATCAAACACATAAGATACATAATTATGTTCTCAATTACATTCACTAAGAAAAGAAACAAGAAATTCTCACCTTTGCTTACTTAGTATTTTTTCCAGTTTGGCATCCTCTTCAGTCTGGAGTCCATATGCAGATATGAGAGGACAAACAGTAGCCAAGTACTGAACTAGCTGAACATGCTGCCCAGGTCGATATGATCTTCCTTTCCCTTGACTATAGAGCCATTCTGCTTTCAAACTGTTAGGAAGGGGGAAACGGTCACCTTCAATGAATGGCAYAAAACCAGTAACTACTGTTCTGCTRGTGGGTACCCARGAGCTAACCTATAAACCTAATCAAAACTTAGAACATGTGCAGTGCCCAGAGGAACTGGGAATGTCATTACCAGAACAAAGAATACAGTATTCATTCACTTAAGTATCAATGAAATAAACAAACAAACAAAAAAAMCCCTCTTGTTTAAAACTGGGCAGTCTCTGCTTTGTGTGCAGTCTCTGCTTTTGTGGACTCTTTGAGCACTGAAAACACACTTGTGTCAATGAACTTCTCAGCAAAGCTTTCACAGAAACAGAGAAGTTCACACAAACATGCAAAAAGACACAAAGAACAAATCTTGCCAAAAGTATTCAACACCAGAAATCTGTTTTTGAACTAAATGCACTTCAGTCTGAGAATATTTAATATGATACATCTACGTGTACAGTATTAACAATACGGCTAATACAGAAAATCCCATTAGTCAGGAAAAAAGTCTAGAATTCTAACAGGCAACTTTTCAGGGAAGTCATGTTATGGTGAAACAAAAATAAAATTGGCTTACCTTTAACCAAAAAAAGGGGTACCTTTTTATTTTAGCAACAGGGAAAAAAAACTAAATAAACGTCCGAGAATATGTTCACGTCCTGGACTAAAATGTGCTTATACTGCATAATATTAATGCTTGGACTGTTCTGATGTCAAGAACTTTATCATGAAGATATCATAGTGATATAATGACCACAATGATACAGTAACAAGTGATTTGAGCAAAATAATATTTAACTAATAGATAACAAAAAATTTAGCTACAGCAATTTTAGCTTAACCAAACTTCATTTAATAGACATTTAATAATACTATTATGTCACCTTTCCTTCTGAGAAATTAAATATCCATCGAGAACTTTAAGGTTCAGACACCAGCTGACAACATAAGGCCTGTAGTCAAAGCCAGGGACAGAGGGTGTGGCCATCACACAAGGATTGTTCATAATGGACAGCTGCTCCAATTGGCGAAGAGAGGCCAGGAAAGAAACCTTGAGAGAACAAGGTACATTTGTTAACTGAACAGAACATACAACATTTCTGCTAGATACAGCTGGAAATCTCATGCAAAAAAACAGAATGACAAATACATCAAAAATTACATTTGATTTTTGAACATAAGGGACTACAAAGGACTTTCTGTCAACTACTGCGATTCGCCATTAATTCTTCTCTAAGTGCTATTAGTCCTTGGAAAGTATTAGCTTTTCTCAAAATTTGGGAGTGGTGCTTTATGTATAGAGAGGTATAGTACTACTATGATTCCAGTTTACTACAACAACTGTTGGATTTTGAAAAAAAAAAAAAAAAAAAAAAGCAAGCAAGCCAAAAAGCTGGAGAAACACAGTCCTGTTTTGAAGAGAAATTATTACCAAAATAATTTCCTCTGACATGAAATCCCAACCAAGAGTTTTGGCTGCTACTTATAATAAATCAAACAAAGACGAAAGTCACAGGCAGATTATTTGTTTCTCTTACACAGTATTTGANAAAAACTGTTGGATTTTGAAAACCAATTGAAAAAAAAAGAATAAAGCAAGCCAAAAAACTGGAGAAACGCAGTCCTGTTTTGAAGAGAAATTACCAAAATAATTTCTTCTGACATGAAATCCCAACCAAGAGTTTTGGCTGCTACTTATAATAAATMAAACAAAGACGAAAGTCACAGGCAGATTATTTGTTTCTCTTACACAGTATTTGAMAAATAGGTCAGTGGCAACAAGTGCAATTCAAACCTCTGTTCTAAACACAGCAGCTGCAGAAGCTCTCTGCAGCAGTTAATCAGCTCAGCTTTCAACTTTCAGACAACCACAAAAGGTATGAATTTAGGCCTAAAAGTAACATCCTTGAATAGTATAAAAAACATAACAGAAAAAAGGCAAAGTTTCTTTCCAGACTAAATTTTAAAATATATCATCTAGCTTGTGCAGCTAATGCAAACATGGTTATTACATATAAACAATTAACTTATTAGAAGTTGGGTTGTTTCAAAGAAGAGAGCCTATTTTCAGTTACAACCTCAAAAAATTTCTTCAACTTCCTTCTTTCAGTCTACTAAAAACTACCTAAGGTGTTCYACCTAAAGGTGATCTATGTTCTATATCTTACCTCATTTAAGTCTCTGATTTCATTTTCTGACAAAGAAAAAATAGTCAAACTCTGAGGTAGGCAAACAGGAGCAGTGCGAAGTGAAGTTATAATATTTCCATGTAGCAACAGAGTCTACAAAATAAAAACACGGTGATGAAATGAATGCTTGATCAAAACCCCAGMTTTCTTTTTCAGACAACACCTGAGAAAAATAAATGCAAAAGAACTATAATTAAGGCGTTCTGGTCACAGTTACCAAAAAAGGCATTTGGAAATATTTTTTGCTACCTTACACATGGCAGAAGAATTAATGGTAAGTTTTATCTTGATTCATGATAGGAAAGACGAGAACAAAGAGCTACGAAGAACATATCACCAGCATATCTTTATCAAAATCATTAGAGTGATTATAGAAAAGTCACTGACTCRGTTCTGCAACTTGAAAACAAGGAAGAGAGTTGATGCTTCCCTCTGGAAATTACAATTAATTAATTAAAATGTTCTAAGAGCTAGTGTTCAAATAGTGAATTTCTAAAGGCAGCAATTTKCAAAGCAAATTTCTTTGTTTCCTCAAGGTTTCTTTGTGTGAARAATGCAATAAAAACAGAGAGAGATAACACCTACCTTCAGCGAGGTAAGCTTGGAGAGATCGCCTAACTGAGCTATGTTATTGTCTGACAAATCAAGGTGCTGAAGAGACAGACAGGAATTGATTTGTTCAATGACCTACAAAAATAAAGAAGCCAATTACAGTAACTCTTTTTTAGCCACTACATAAAACCAGATATCAATAATTGTATATTATTTTGAAAGCTAAAAAAAAAAAAAAAAAAAAAATAAAATAAAAAAAAAAAAAAAAAAAAAAAAAAAAAAGCTAAGTAAACAAAAGTAAAAAACATGTTTTAATACAGTTTTATTTTAAAGATAATTCATTTTCCTATTTTGGAGAGTATTTCCTTATTTTCATTTCATTTTGAAACCAAACCTTTCACTTTTTTCCTAGAMAACTGTGCTCCAATAGCTGCATTCTTTTATTTCAAAAGCCAGTAGACATAAAACATTAAAACTGTTGTTCCAATCACAACATACTGAGATTTCTTTGCAGCATTTTCCAAATTTCTGTTACACAAGATTCTGGCAAATGCAACAGACTAAATAYTTTACCTTAAGGTTATTTCCTGCTAAATTCAGCCATTCCAGGTGTACCAAATCCTTCAGCCCTTCCACATACCCAATACTATTATGAGGCAAGTTGAGCACTCGAAGCTGGGTCAGTTTTGCTACACCCATCATTCGCACCAAACGATTGTTGGCTACAGAGAGCTGCAGATGGACACACAAAAGAAACAGTTTTAACTACACATAGAATAAGCTTTTACTTTTAGTAGTTAAAAATCTACCACCAGATACTTATTCAATCTATGTATTTACTTTTTGAGTAAATACCACAAACAAAAAATCTGAAAGAGACAGGAAATAAATTGCTGATCAAATAATATAAGTCTTCACAACTCACTCCACAAAACTAGGAGGAAATTATCCTAGCAATAGCTAAATAAAGGAAAAAGAATAAGAAATTGTGTCATATGAAAATAAGGTTTTAATATAAGAATTGCCAATTCATTTTGCAATTTGTTGCCCTGTCCCTGGTGTAAAATCGCACTTATGTCAATATGGTAAAGGACAAAATACATTTCACACAATTCTCAAACAGGTTCTGTGCTAACAGGACCAGAAATCACAAACTTTTTAAAGGGTAAATCCTTTARAAAGGATTAGACATACACTTCAGTAACAGGATCACCAAGCTGGCAGTTGGTGAAGGTTTGTTGTAGCAACAAACCCCACCTCTGCCAACTCAGTGTAGCTTGACTGTAGAAGTTATCAGGCAGAGTCTGTGGGATAATACAAAGTTATTTTGAAGGTCACAAAGCTCAAGCACTCAAAAGCTAATCAAAATTTGAACTATCACTGACTTTTCTAAGTATTCTGATGATGCTCCTCCTCCATTAGGATTTATTTAGTTTGTTTTTAGTTACCCGGGTAATTCTCAAAACAGCCTMCTCCACTTTCAGTTGTAGACCTCGACTGAAAACAAACTTTTCTRTTTCAGTTAGCCATCTTTTATTTTCCTCTGAAGAAAGGAACTTACTTCAATTACCTAATACAGCACTATGGCAGAAAATGCTAACATCATAGCACCATCATTTGATAGCAATTTCAAATCAAGTAACACTGACCTGCATGAGATTCTTGCATTTCTCCAAGTGTTCCAACTTAATTATCTGGTTTTTGTCCAGAATCAGAGTCTGAGTTTCAGCATCAAAGGGCAAGGTTGGAGTCAGTTTTTGCAATCCTTGACCTGAGCAGTTGACTACCAGGCCTTAGAATGAAAAGAAGAGAAAACAAAACAAAACAAAAAAAANAAAAAAAAAAAAAGCATCACAAGGCTTATATATGAAAACATGTACTCAAAAAGCAATGCAACGTAAACAGATTTGTTTTACAACACATGCAGATAATTTGGAAATACAAATTAACTTTCTTTTCCATGTAAAACTGAAGCAAATTACTTCAGCTTGAACACSTTAAGAGTAACTGATCCAGTTACTGGAAGATAGACATACCAGACCCTGTCCCAGTTAAGAACTCTGGCAGGATTCTGGAAAAGTCACAACATATCCTCTGAAGTGAGATGCAGAGCAAAATTCTGGTAACTAAATTTAAACGTGTGATCCTCAAAACCTCAAACGAGCCTAAATTTTRAAGTTCTTCAGAGATTTTGAGTTTTGAGCAGTTTGACAACTAATTACGTGTAAGTATTCTATCTAAACTAAGAAGCCATTCATGCAGCCATACTCCAGTACTGGGGTCATTGGAGGGAACAAACTGTAAATAGGCTAGCATACCATTTACCTAATGCAGCATACAAATTAAAATGCAAAATGGTTACTATATAAGGTTAAAAGGCAAACATTTGCCATCTTCAGGGAGCTTGAATCACTGGGTACCCATAGTGACACCTGATAATAATAATTTTCATACATGAAACCTCTGCTGCATATTTAATGTACAAACATCATTGTACTGCTTGTTCTTCTCTATGAGTTCAGTAAATAATGCTGCCTTTTTTAGCAGCATATAGCAAATAGTGCTCTCACCCTAACATGCTGTACATATTAATATTCTTACAGTTGACAGGTTTTTAGAGTTTAGTTACGCTATGGATGGAGACAAACATTTTTAATGCACCATTTTGTCAACTAGAGAACATGCATTTCTAAGAAAAATGTTGATGACATTTATTGTATTTCCATTGTTTTTTCAAATCCATGGCCACCCCAAGAGCTTTGGAAAGCACCAAGGCAGAGCCAGCAACAGTCACACTCCTGTCTTTGCACATTCAGGGACAAAGTACTGTTTGTTTCTCATTCAAGTAGTCACTTCTATAACCACTTGGTCACTTGAACTGAACAGAGAAACTTTGCATCTTTTGCCCATTTATCCAAGGGTTTGTTACAAAAGTTCACAACTGACCTAGGAGAGAGGCAAGGACCCACAGAACTGAATTGCAAGAGTAATCCTTCACTTCATGCACAAGGCATCCCATTCAAACTGAGGCACTCGGAATGTGGCTTTACACATGGCTCTCATAGCTTTCCAGCATTCAAGTATAACCTGATCCAATACACACAACCATTTGCAAAGAACCTCTATTCCTATGGCGACATCATCCTGCTTCTCTATTGATCTAGACATCTCTGCAGTCAGACTTGCTATAATCACTTCTCCATGAAGCCAGACAAAGGGAGGTTTTTTTCAGAGGTGTTAAAAGAGCAAGGACGCTGGCATTATCTCCCTTGTCTGGGGCTACCCTTTATGAGCACCTTCAAGATTTAGAGAAGCATAGGACCCTGTTTCAAAATGGTCTGTCCCTCTCCTCCTTGCAACAAGCTGGCGTCCTTTAGTTTGCTTCCTTAAGAAATTCCGTGCTATAAAAACTCATYGACATAACACCTAGAGAACGAGATCTTCCTAATAGTCTTTCAGGACCCAGGATAACATTTCAGAATTGCTTATTTCTCGTTTGGCAGGAAGCAAGGGACTGCATCCTCAGAAGTGACGCTGTCTCCAAGACATGTCAGCCCTYCCCTCTAGACAAAAACGGGCCCTATTTCGTTCAAACCCTGGCCTACAAAGGTTCTACAATTCGGCAGGATCCTCCAGCACGACGGACAGCCGCCCCGTCCTGCCCCGAGCCTGACGCGCTCCTCAGGGCGGGAAGCGGTGCCCKCGCCCCGGCCCGTCCCGTCCCGGCCGCTTCCAGGCCCCGCGGGGCCCTCAGGTGAGGGCTGGGGCAGCGGAGGGGCCGAGCCGGGAGAGGAGGGGACGCCGCCRCCCCCACAGCGCCGAGCCCCCCGCGCCCCTCCGAGCGCCACAGCGCCTTTCGGGACTCGCAGCCCTCAACAACACGGCCCCGCCGGCCCCCGGCACCTGCCCGGGGCTGCCCTTACCCGCTCCGGACACCTCATCCCCCGCCCCGATCGCAGCATCCCCCGCCCTGGCCGCAACGCCGGTGGCCGCCATGCCCGGCGCTTGACAACAGCGCCAGGCAACSGAGCGCCAGGCGCCGACGGGCCGGACCGCCCCGCCGCGGGGGCACCGCGCCTTTTATCCTGGGTAGAGCGGCCGGTCCCCTGTCCGGAGCTGTGCCGAGGGAGCCGTGCCGGGTGAGCGCTCGGCGAACCCCCGCGGTACAGCCGGGGCTGGGCGGTGCTGCCGGGCCCGGCCCTGCCCTGCCCTGCCCTGCCCTGCCCGCCCCTTCCCGCTCCGCTCCGCTCCCGTCGGGCCCCGCGCGCCGCTCCCAACCCCGCCTCCCGGCGTCCTCTCCGCCTCTCCGGCCCTCGGAGCCGCCGCCATCATGAAGTGAGTGCCCCGTCCGCCGCTATCCGGGCCCATCCGCCGCGGGGAGGCCGCTGCGGGGCCCCGGCTGCCTCCCCCGGCCACCCTCGCCCTCCCCTAACTCTTCTCTCCCGCGCAGGGTCGAGCTGTGCAGCTTCAGCGGGTACAAGATCTACCCGGGCCATGGCCGCCGCTACGCCCGCACTGACGGGAAGGTGAGGCGGGAGCGGGCCCTGCGCTGTGCCCGGGAGAGGGACCGGGCCGGGCCGGGTGGGAGTGCAGGCCTCGCGTTTGGGCTTGGCCGGAGACTCCGGTAGCATTGATGTGGCGTGTGCCCGAGTCACTCGTATTGAGCCGTGTGACAACAGCATCGGTGTCCAGGTGCCGTCAGAGCTGCTCCGCAGGAGATCCATGCCGTGCTGTAACTTGGGGCTGGGTTTTTGGATGCGGTTTGCACAGGGTGTTTTAGAGCAGCTGGTGTAAAGTACCAAAGTTGTGTAGAAAATGTTGCTAAGACATCCTGCATCTAATGCTGAGATTCGCTGGAGGCAACAGCTGGTCTTCCAAATGAATTGAGTAGAAACCTTTGCGGTAAAATAGGGTGGAGAAGCCTTTCAAGCTATCATGTCATAYGCAGACAGGAGTGTCTACCTGCCAAACGAGTGCTTGGCTTTTGAGTATCCCAGTACAGCTGTCTTGTTCTSTGGAATCTCATGCAAAATGACCAGGACATAGACTGGTTGAATCCTTGTGAGTGCTCCTGGGAATTAGGTTGTACTTCAAATTGAATTATATAGCTAATAACAAACCAGCCTGCTCATTCTGCCTGTTGTTTTATTGAAGTAGGATAACGTCATTAGGCAAGAAGGAATCGGGTGGAGCACTGGTCTCCCTGTGTTCCCTAAGCCAAGTTTTGAGTCACTCCCACATACAGGAAGTACATTGTTGCTTGAGGACAGACACTTGGAAAGTAGGATGCTGGACACAGCTGGTTATGCTGTGCCTGAAATACACAGCAGCATTGAATTCAAGTTTGAACTTTTTTCARGAAAATTAAGCTGCTTCAGAATGCCTTGCAAGATTATCAGTTTGACCAATGTAACAAAATTCAAAACTTTAAACTTCTTAAATTATCTTCTAAAACTTGTAATAATCAGAGCTGTGTTAAAGTAGTACAGAAGYATCACTGTTGGAAAACACTGACTCAGAGAATACTTAATGCAAACTGTCATGTCTTTAATAGAGACAAAGCTTACACAAAACRTTTTGCTTTCCCAGGTTTTCCAGTTCTTGAATGCAAAATGTGAGTCTGCATTCCTTTCCAAGAGAAACCCCCGTCAGATCAACTGGACAGTTCTGTACAGGCGTAAGCACAAGAAGGGACAGTCAGTAAGTACCTGCCAGCTAATGGCACTGTAAGTTGGTGACCAAAATATGCATTCACTGGTCTGTTAGAGGACACTTGAGCATGGCAGCATTCAGCAGAAGCATGACCCAGGTCATCGGGATGAAGGCTGGTCAGTAATGGTGAAAATGTGAGTGCGGTTACATAAGTTCATACAGCTCTTCAACAAAAGCATTGTATTGTAGCACTTCTTTGAGGGACTGCTCAGAGCCACATTAGGTTTAGTAAATTTTAATAATTACAGGAATTGCATATGTTTTTAAGAGTCAGTTTTAGAGAAGGTGGGTAATGCCGTTTAATGCGCAGACTTCCTAAAAGTTTGGTCTTACGAAGTTCCTGAATGGTGACAGCATAGGGAGCTGATTTAGGGGTTAGTGGGGCGGAAATGACACTCTCAATATACTCTTGTTGGAAACTTTGGGCTGTAGCTTAGCAGGCTTTTCTTGTATAGCTGTCATTTCATGAAAAGGATAAACTGCAAAGGCACAATGCTCTTGTTTAAACTTGCACAGCAGAAGAGCTTTGAGAAAGGGTTACATCAGTGCAATAAGTCAGTTTTCTTGCCAGTTTGGTTGAAGAAAGTTGATGCATAATGGCTTACATTGCTCCCCAGCACCTGATCCCACTTTAATAGGTGTGGAGTGTCTTCCTTTCAGAAGATACCATCAAAGCTGTATCCTTCCCCCTGTTTTCTTCTGGGAGTTACAGATGGCTGAAATTCTGACATTCGTTCAAAGTAATTTTTTTCATACTTTGCTGTAGAGGCCTAGAACATACCAGGGYTAATGTGTGGGTCTCCAACAGTGATAGCTGTGGAGACAACCAAGGATTGTTGGTAATAATGCAGTATGAAAAGTACAGGATGTGGCTGGAGAAGGGTCCATAGGGAGGTAGAGCAGCACTTCTCTATACCCAACAGAAGGAGTCTTTCAAGAGAGGAGTAGAATTCTACTTCGGTGTAAAATTTTAAATAGCTTCAATCTCAATAGCAGCTTGTTTCTGTGGTTGTCTTTAGCTTTTTATTTAATGTCTGGTGATGCTGATTGTATGTGTTTGTCTCCTACCCTTTTAGGAAGAGGTCCAAAAGAAGCGCACACGCCGTGCTGTGAAGTTYCAGAGAGCCATCACTGGTGCATCTCTAGCTGAGATTATGGCCAAACGAAACCAGAAGCCCGAAGTACGAAAGGCGCAGAGGGAACAAGCTATTAGGTGAGAAGTCAGACATAAGTKGAGCTATCCCAAGCTTTTTTGAACGATTACAGTACTTTTCATACAAAAGCTTAAACTCTAGGTGGGCTCCTTTTTTTTTGTGGGTTTTTTTGTTTGCTTTCAATCTGTATATTTTAATGTAATACTGAGTAATCTTGATAAGAGAAAGTAGCAGCACAGAAGGGTCTCTTCTTGCCCTCTCCCTTTGTGCTTTTGTCACACATAGTTCTGTCTCTGTATAAATCTCCTCCGGGGATAGTGAATRCAGAGGAARAATCTGCAGTAATGCATTCCATTCCAGATCTTCGGGAGCTCTTACAGTGCTGAGACAAGGAAACAGTGAAWGACAGATAACTATGAATAACACAGATAACTTTCTTTCTGTGAATTAACAGGGCTGCAAAGGAAGCCAAGAAGGCTAAGCAGGCAACCAAGAAAACAGCTGTTTCTGCTGCAAAGGTGAGATGCAACAGGCAAATAGAAATTATGAAATTGAATACACCATGKTGTAACACAACACAGAATATTCTGCTGTAGCCCTTCATTAGAAATTCCCATTTCTTTTTTGAGGAAGTATTTACGCATATTTTTTAATGTGAAAGCTCCTTGACTAGACTTTAGCGCTGAAGTTAAGCATACTCAAACAGCTGCACAGAWTGAATMTTTTTTATASAATAAGTAAATGTTACAGTAAAACRATTTCCTGACCTAATGTCAGAGATAATTAATACATARAAACTTGTCTGAATGTGACATACTCGTTATSTAGGAACTTGATAACAATATATTGATGAATGTGTTTCATTATAACTAATGAATTAATACCATGTGTTGGCTTAGTGTTCTGTATATAAACATCTGTTAGCATGACCTTAATATTAGAGATTGCAATTCTAGTCTGATCTGATCTGATTTTTGTCAAGAGTGTATACAGGGACACTTTTAGGACTGCAGATAAATAGTTTCTTTTTGCTCATACTTCATTATTTCTCTACAGGCTCCTACAAAGGCAGCACCAAAGCAGAAGATTGTGAAACCAGTCAAGGTTTCTGCTCCCCGTGTTGGTGGAAAGCGCTAACTTCCCAAACTCGCTCATGCTGAATAAACATCTGATGGAATTCCATTACTTGTGGTCTGCTTAGCTTTGTGAAATTACTGAAGGGAATGAATCTGTCAAATAACTGTGTCTGGTTTTTGCAGGCTGAAAAGCATCTTCCTGCCATAAAATACTTGGTTTCTCAATCTGTTGTATTAGCACACATTTCCCCAGTGCTTGCTGAGTGGCTCAGGTGGCAGGGAAGATAGAGTTGATGTCTGAGGAGTGTTCTTGTTCTTCTGTCCCTGCCTGAGGGACAGAACAGCACCTAAGATTATTCTGCATCTGACTGGTGACGTGAAAAGGAGGTTTCTGAGCTCAGACATTCAAGCTAAAGGGGGTGTGAAGCAGTGTTTCTGTAAGTCACTGACAAAGGGATTGGATGGTTTCACAGACTGCATGGCTCTTACACACAGAGGTTCAGATGCAACTCGTGGGGCAGGGAGTTAAAAAATGATTGCTGGAAGCTGTTGTCAGGAAAAGGATGCCTGTAAAGACTGAATCGGTTTCAAATGCAGTTGATGGTATACAGTTAAAGCTCACTTAGGTTCATATTTAACTTGCTGAATGCTAATTTCTAGATTACTAAATTCCCATAGTAACTCCCTCCCACCACTAGAGGGATGGGAGTTCCTCTGCCTAAGCAACTGTCCTGTAGGGACAGCATGCCCAAACTTTGCCATAGTTTTGCTGAACAGCAATAGCCTTTGCAAAGTAATGTCCTGACTTACAAAAACCATAACAAAAACCAAACTGTTACTATTTTCTGGTCTGTTGATTCCACATCTCGATGCCTGTTAGCATTGAGGGATTGTTTTTTTTTGTTTTAGCACAGCAGTCAAAAAGGCAGCTGTGTTCTTATGCTTCCTGCAGTCCTTTGGGGCTTCAGAAACACCATGGCTGCAACAGGCACTGTGGGTTATGTTGTGTACTTTGRGTTATACTTCGTTTGGGCTTCAATGAAATAGATATGAATCTGGATGAAGGCTGCAACCCATCTGAAAAAGATTTGGCTTGATAATATTGATGGAATTTGCACTGTGATCTTCCAAACAATTCTACTTTTTGCTGTTAGAAAAAGAGTGCTACCCATGTTCAAAATGAAATTGAAGGTTTTTTAACTGGTTAACAGACTTGGAAGTGAAGGAGCCAGAAACTGGAAGGGGAATGAGAGGTAGAAAAAATGCCTGTAGTTAGCAAGGAAAGGAATATTTAATTATTTAAAACTGAAGGCTGAAAACGCCACTGAAAATTACCTGTGCTAGTTGTGATTATATAAATCCTGCTCACGTCAGTGTCTTGTAGAAAGCACCCGGTACCCTGAATGTGTCTTTGAGACTGTTTTCAGCTAAGAAGCTGACAAAATGAGCTTCTGCCATCTGCTTGAAATACCATTAATSATATATATAGAAATTGATTGTCAGATATGAGTAATTAATAAGTTAGTATTTGTTAATGCTTTGCAGGCTTTGGCTGCCTGGTGTCATTGCAGTGGTGCACAGAAGTGTTTCACAACTGCTCTTCCTTGATGTTTATTCCTGGATTCTGACTGCTCTGATGAAAAGGAGTAAAGAATAACAGCCCATCAGGTTACTCCTCTCACAAGCTATACATGCAATGAGTCAGGCTGTTCAGAGCAGGGCCTTTAACAGMACATTATTCAATTCAAACATCATGTAACAGAATGAACTAGCATCGAAATGAATATAAATCCTTATATTTACCTAATACAATGTAATTGAGCTATCAAGTATTTATCATAAGAAATGAAGTACCTAAATTTGTTACAGACCCACAAAATAATTCAGGCTAAAAAGGATCTCCAGAGGGCATCTAGTCCAATGCCTTCTTCAAAGCATGTTTATTTACATCAGGTTGCTTAGTATCCAGCTGAGTTTTGAATGCAACTCCCAAGGACAACTGGCAACTGCCCTCCAACRTAGGGCAACCTGTTCCGCTATTTGACCACCGCCATTGTTAGAGAAAATAAGTACCAAAAAAACCCCTAAATACAGAACCCCTTTTCTATATGAACAGCGCCAGTGGCCATTGTCGCTGCAGCCGGTCGGGATCTCTGTGTGGATCATTGCTGCAGGTGCAATGCCGGTACCGAGCACCAGCACAGGGTCACTGCTGCTGCYTTTGCCTGGGCGCGACACTCCGCGGCTCCTGCCTCTCATGGCTCTGCTGCACGTGTAAAACCCAGCGCAGAACTCGGACATCTAAAGGATTTTCCTTCTTGCCTCTTACAAATAAACCAGCGCGCACTGAGCGCTCCAAGGCGCGGCTGCGGCACCGCCCCACCCGCGCTGGTGCTGCTCCCGGTCGGCACGAATGACACTGCTAATCTGCTCACAGCGCTTGTCCCCGAGGCAGTTGTGGAGCAGAAGCCGCTCGTTTCGGAGCAAGGGCTGCACAGGGATTTGCTCGGCACCGTCACCGGCTCCCGCCGCCATGCCCGCAAACCCCGCCGCAGGCTCTGCCCGGCTCCAACATGGCCGCTCCGTCCTTCCGCCCGGGCTCTGCTCTGCCCGGTTCCAAGATGGCGGACCCGTTCCCCCTGGTGCAGCCGCCCCTTCCCGGCCCCTCCTGCGCGCGCGCGGCACCAACGACACTTCCGCTTGTGCAGCAGCCATTTTGTCTTTCCGCCGCCGCTGCTGCCCGCGCTTCTTCCTCCCTCCTGCCGCCGCGGGCCGCGACACTCCAGTTCCCCCCCGGGCGCGGCTCCCGCCGGGCCGGGGCCGATCCCGACCCCCCTTCCCTTATCTCGGGAGGCTCCTCCGCAGCCCCCGCACGGCTCYGGGGGAGCGGGGGCGGCTCCCGTGCCTCGCCGCGCCATGTCCAGCGAGGAGAGCTACCTGGCCATCCTGCGGTACCTGACGAACGAGCGGGAGCCGTACGCGCCGGGCACTGAGGGCAACGCCAAGCGGAAGATCCGCAAGGCCGCCGCCTGCTACGTGGTGCGCGGGGGCACGCTGTACTACCAGCGGCGGCAGCGCGACCAGCAGCGCTTCGCCGAGCTGGAGGTGGTGCTGCAGGCCGAGCGCCGCGCCCGCCTCATCCGCGCCGCGCACCTGGCGCCCGACGGCGCGCACCGCACCCGCCTGCAGACCTGGCAGGGGCTCTCGCAGAAATACTGGTGGAGAGGTGAGCAGCGGGGACACTGGGGAATGCAGTCCTGCGGCGCTGGGTCACCGAGACACAGAGTCACAGACCGGGCGAGGTTGGAAGGGATTGCATGGGTTATCTGGTTCGGTCACCCCGCTCAAGCAGGGCTATCCCAGAGCACATGGTACAGGATTGCATCCTGACGGGTATTGAATATCTCCAGTGAGGGAAACTCCACAACCTGTCTGAGCAACTTGTTCCAGTGCACTGTTACCTTTACAATTCTCAGTCACATTCACAGGGAACTTTCTGTGCATCAGTTTCTGGCCCTTGTCCCATTGCTTGGCACCACCAGGAAGAGCCTGGCGCCATCCTCCTGACACTCTCTGCTTGGATATATATATATATATATATATATATATATATATACACATACTAGTGCGGTCCCTTCTCAGCTCATTTGTCTCAAGACTGATGAGGCTCAGCTTTTTCTCGTAAAAGAGATGATTCAGTCTCTTAATTATCCTTGTTGCTCTCCGCTGGACCTGCCGCAGGAGCTCCCTGCCTCTCTTGCACTGAAGGAATGTCCGTGTGCCATTCCCGGTGGGACCAGGAGGGGACTGTCACTTGCTGAGTGACCACCAGTGCCTGTAAACGCCACCTCGAGGCACATGGGCAGTGACATTGTGTCACAGGCCGAGAGGCAGGGCTCACTCTGTACAGTATACCTTGGTCAGCAAATTGTGCCGGGCTTCTTATCCAGTAGTGGTACCTTGAATATATGGAAACACGGAGCACGGCCATCCCCTCCAATCTTGCACTCAGCCTGCTTAAGGCAGTGCCATGTTGACCTGTGCCCTTGTATAGGGTGATAATCCATTCCACGTGACCCGGGTTAGCTTTAGACCTCATCCATGCATGGTAAGTACTGCAGCTGCTGGTGGTGGTTGGCAGCCCTGGCATTCATTGTTATATTTGTCTCTTTCTTGCAATGAGAAGCTGAAAAGACCGGACTCATTCTCAGCTGGGTCCTGGGTGATAGCACAGTTGTTACAAATGATCAYGCATGAACAGCAGTAATTCCCATGTGGGAACTGCTTTTGGCTGAGGCAGTGATTTAATCTTGTTCCCTTTGGATTTGGTGTTCTACTTTCAGTCCTAGGTATCCATTAAATACTCTACTTTTCACTTGGCATGGGCCCAGTGTGTGTATGTATTGCTTCCTTTGTTTTACTTTCTTCCATCCATCAGCGAGTCTGTCATTTCAGCTTTAGTTTTCCCTATCTTCAGCTGGAGGGGTTTTGCTCTAGGTGCAGCCCATCCCTCCAGTCCAGATCTCATTGACTTGGAGATCCTTCCATGTGAAAAAAGGATTTGGTATCTCAGAGCTGATATATCCATTCGGGATGGTGGTTTCCTTGCCTGTATCTGCATTCTGATTGTCTGCCCAACATTGGACTGTTCTGGCATCTACTCTCATCCAATGCTGGAAACTTCTTCCCTGGGCCTCACTGTAGCTTCTGTTTGCCAGGAGAGGGTATTCTGTATTCTTTTGATCTTACTGGTCACCTTTATTTACATACTCTATATTCTGTTATTTTTCTTGCACTGAGAATACTAAAATTAATTCCATGCTTTCAGTCCAGCTATGATGTTTCTTGCCTGTGACTCCTTTAAAACAGTGTTTTCCCTGCCATTGCAGTATTCTTTGGCTACTAGTGGACAGCAGCTTTGGCCCAGGTGTCATCCTGAGATGGGCATCAGCCTGGTGTGTGTCTGTTCTGTTACTGGGAGGCAGTGGCCTGGAGTATGGCCCAGGACGAGGTTAGAAATGTGATCTCAAGGCCAGAGACCTTCTGTCCTGCCTAGCTCTGATGGCAGATGAAATTTAAAGAAATTACAAGTTTGAAATCCGCATGAATGTCTTGGGTTGGAATGTCTTTAAGTTGCCTTAAGTCTGTGTCCTCCTGATCCTTAGAGATACATAGGTAATGACAAGGTGTGAGCAAGCAAGTCTAAGACGGTGTCAGCAAAGCTTTTGAGCTGTGCTGGATTTTGAACTATAGAGGTCCAGGTGCTGTGTGTGCTGTTACATTGTCCTAGTGAAGAAAATGAACTTGGATTGAAAGCCATGCAAGGAAAATGCTTTGGTATCTAGAAGAGGACCCTGGGCTTAGGATTTGTTGAGTATCTAAAATTATTTATAGAATCAGRGAATCACAKAATGTGCTGAATTAGAAGGGACCCACAAAGATCATCAAGTCCAACTCCTGGCCCTGCACAGGATCATCCCCAGGAGTCRCCCCCGGTGCCTGAGAGCGCTGTCCAAAGGCTTCTTGAGCTCTGTCAGGTTTGGTGCTGTGACTGCTTTCCTGGGGAGCCTGTTCCAGTGCCCAGCCAACTTCTGGGGGAAGAACCATTCCCTGATAYCCAAACCAAACCTCCCCTGAKAAATTTGGGSCAGTTCCTTCCGTCCTRTATWTGTATTTGGTTCCACTAGTTAAAGTACTGGTGGGAAATTGATTTATTTAAATTCCAGAGTCATAAGCAAGTGATTTAAATCMGTGTTAATAATATATATCAGTGTCATTGCATATAACACAGTTGATCTCAATTTTGCAAAAGCCCTTAAGTGAGCCTTCCAATTTTCATCCTCTTCAGTAAGAACAAGCCATTTGTTTGGGCTAAATATGGGATTATGTTACAGTTTTCATTTTTTTGGGATTATTAGGTTAAATGTCTAAAAACCAATATTTTTTGCAGCTTTTTAAGTCTTTCTTAGGAGGGTTTGCTTGATGTAGTGACATTCTAAATGTTCTGTCTCAAACTGACACTAGTTACATACAGTATCATGCAATGGTGTGAAAGATTCAGAACTGGTAATGATGAGTCAGAGAGGGAAAGTGTAGGTGACTGACTTCATTTTTCTTGGTTAGTATGTAATATTTTTGATTATTAATCATCAATGCTTTGCTAATCACCTACAGACTTGGTTATGTATATAAGGTAAGTTGACTTAAGATAGAAGATTAGAAGCCTAATCAAGCTCCATTCATTTTTCTTAGGTATTCTTAAGCAGGTTAAAGATTACATTAAAGAATGCAGCAAATGCCAGGAAAAGCTAGATCGCTCTAGATCTCTCTCAGATCCTTCTGATATGCTGGAGGAACTAGGACTGGATGCAAAATCTCAYGAAGACAGTAATGAAACAGATGATGAATTGAGTAACACAGCATCAATCCCAGCTGCATCCCCAAAGTCTGTGAAGAAGAAGCCAATAGCAAAGCACGARCTTGTATTTGTAAGTGCCATTGTTTACCTCTGAATGGATTTGCATTCTTAGTCATATACTTATTTTCCATTGTTGTGATAATCTTGTAATGATAGGACAATATAAATTTTGCCAAAGATATTGAATATGTGGAAATGGGTTACTGGTATAGATGTAATGAAATTAATTATAGTACATCATTGCTGGGAAATAAAATCACCCTACATATTATGCATACAGAATCTAAGATAAAATGAATGGCAAAATTGCCAGTAGTAAAACATCACATACAAGATTGTTATGGGCTCTATATCTGTTCCTTAATAAATGATACTATATTGATATATAAAATTGATGTTCATAACTGTAGTCTCACATGCATGTAAAGACACCTGAATCTAGAAACTGTTTTAGACTGTAGCATAGAAAAATACAGTCAAAGAACTGTTTGAATGGGTCTTCCCATTTTTCCAGTTGTCAGTTTTAACTGTGTTTGGAGGGAGGGTGAAACTTCAAGAARTGGATAGTAAAGTTAAGCTCTATATTCTACAGGCTTGAACTGATTGTATGGGTGCAGAAAATAATAATTTTTTGTGTTTCAATATGAATGCTTAAAAAGGCACAATCTAAAAGTAATGAAGTTCTTATAATGTTGTTTATGACAGGTTGACAGTAAGGGCCTTGTGAAGCAGTCATCTTCCAAACATTGTCTGTCAGTCTTAAACCAACTGAATCAGCAGAGGCTTTCCAATCAGTTCTGTGATGTGACTTTGCTGATTGAAGGAGAGGAATACAAAGCTCACAAATCTGTCTTGGCAGCCAACAGCGAGTACTTCCGAGAGCTCTTCATTGAAAAGGGAGCTGTCTCTAGTCATGAAGCTGTAGTGGATCTGTCAGGTGAATTGCTATGGGTTTTAAATTTAGAAATCATAATGTCCTAAGTAAGGTGTACAGYATTTAATTCAATCTTTTTTTGATTGTTGAAGACAACCAAATTTTTTTTATCTTGCTTTTTTCTCTCTTTTAACATAGAAGTATTTTGTGTGGATCTTAATGCAAAAGTGATCACTCTGATTTTGCCTAATCTGATTTTCCATGGACTGTGGTATTTAATTTTAAAATTTCTGAGAAACTATTGATGGATTTTTACCTTGCTTAGGTGTGTTTCCTCCTTGTATTAGTCAAAAACATTGAAAAGAGAATAAAATYGAATGTCTAAATACATCAAGTAGGGATGTTGACCAACTGCTTGGAGAGATGTTTAGTTTAACAAATGGTAAATTGTTTCTTAGTTCTGTGAAGCAGAATTACACGTTTGCTTGTTTCTCAGACCTGATGCATTAAAGATAGGAGACAATTCTAAAAGAAATGTTCTTAAAATAGCTTTGTAGTGATGAAGAATACTGTACAGAACATATGCCTTCTGCAATGCTTTCTCATTTATTAACTGTCTTTCTGTGCATGAACAGTAGACATGCATGAAGAATAAATTTCTATTAGGTTGGTCCAGAAGGTTTTCCAGATTAAATACTTGATTTATGATTTATGCAACTGTGGAAAATTATACCAAATTCTTATGTTTAGGCATTGCGATCTGTATATCCCTATCTTTATTGTTTTCAAAAGCTACTTTACTGTCTTATTTTYTTGCCACATCACTTGTTGCTTAAGACCTGAGTACTTCCTGAATATAGCCAGACTTCAGTTATATTAATCTGTTCCAAAGATTAATTATGTGGCTCTCCCAGCATCTTGAAACATTCCTCACARAATTTTATTGTGAAACTATCTAAGTTCTCCTTATTTCTTGGAAAAGTGGTCTGAGCTTGCTTACACATAGAAACTACATGAGGAGGAAGCTTTAGTGTAAATGACAATTACTTGAGTCTCAGCAATGGGGCTTCAGTGTTATTTCCAAGTGTGTTTTGCTCTAAATTTCAGACTTAAATGTATCAAAAGTGAACTGTTGTATTCATCATGKGATATTTTGGTGTAATTCTAGGTTGTCAGTGTTTGCTCTAATAYCTTGTTTTATTCCTGGTAGGTTTCTGCAAGTCCAGTTTCCTGCCTTTAYTGGAATTTGCTTACACTTCAGAATTAACATTTGACTTCTGTAGTATGGCAGAAGTGGCCATGCTCGCCCGGCATCTCTTCATGTCAGAGGTCCTTGAAATCTGTGAGAATGTGCACAAACAGATGGAAGAGAAACAAATTACAGTGTACCAAAAGGGAGATATTCAGACAGTAGAGTCAACACAAAACTTAGCAGAGCAGGCTGAAGTTGAGATGCAGCCTGTGGATGGTGTTGGCCAACCTAAGCTCACAGTCTGTGAAATACCTGTAGCTGTGAATGGAGCTCCTTCCTCTGCTGGGACAGAAGAGGCAGCAGCAGCCCAGCCTGACCAGCACCCAGAGTCTCTGGAAGCCACTTCAGGTGATCCTTCCAAGCCTGTGGAACAGTGTGAAACAACTGAAAATTACATCAAGATTGAGCTGGTGGGGAGCATTTCACACAGCCTGTGCAACAGACRCAGCACTGAGCCATTGGCTGTGGAAGCCGTGGACACACAAAGGGAAACTGAGACAGTTCAAAATGAAAATGAGACTGCACGTATGGACACTGCTTCAGAAGACTCCTCAGAGACACTCAAACAGACAATTAATGAAAGTAATGACCAGAGCAACTCGGTTTCACAGCCAGAAAGCCTCACCTCCAGCCAGGATGATACTTACAAAAGCAAGCTTCGCCAGCGTTCTGTCAGTGAAGGGGGATACATCAGACTGCATAAAGGAATTGAAAAAAAACTGCAGAATAGAAAGACAAACCCTAAATCTGCAGTACAGCAGGTATTTCATCTGTCATTAGGTGATCAAAGTAACTTGTAAGTTGTAACAGTTGAGTAAAGAAAACCCCAAAAACGTTGACTTGGCATCAGTATTCCTCACATATTGAAGGTCTTTAGACTGCTCAGTGACCACAGCCTAGCTTGAGTATCTTATCACAGCTTCTTATGGGTGGACAGAAGTTGAGGTGTCTCCCCAAAATTTTTAATGATCTGTTAATTTAATTCTTAGCTAGCTCATGTGTATGTCAGTCATAAACCCATATATTAATCTATTAGGGAAGTAAGATCCTACTTTTGTTCAGACTTGAAAACAGCACTGGGAGTGAAAAATTTGACATCCTATGTGGATCTTAAGATGTAGTCAGTCACGAGACACCATAACGAAGTCCCGCTACCTTCAGATTGGCGTCAGTTAAGAGAAAGGTTCAAAGAGCACTGATGTTAGAAACAGAAAGTTTKCTCAGTGTTGAGTTTCAGCTCGGTTTTCAGAGTCATGGAAGGATTGGCATGTTTTCAAAAACTGCTAGATACCTCACTGTTGGGAGAACAGGATGAAGAAATGGGAATGCTTGTACTTGTTTCCCTTACCTTATTCTCAGAAATCCGAAGTGGAGACACCTGGTACAGGACATTTCAACCTGATTGTTTAAAATTTCACTTTCAAAGAATTTGGCATAAAGTTTCTACAAAGGAAGGTGCCAGGTCCAGGTAGCACTGCCCATACTGCCTGACAAAAAACCATTAGTGCCTGACATAATCTCTAGGAAAGCTGGAATGCTCTTAACTTGATGGAAATTGTGTGATTCTTCTGTAACTATTCCTTAGTTCTGACTTAGGCAGTTATTCGGGCTGAAGAATTTGTTGTCCCTGAACTTGTAAGTCACTGTGTGACCTTCATCATAATCAGTTTATGGTTTTAAAACAAGACTGATTTTTCACTCACAGTGTTATCTGTAGTTTTGTAATGAACTGAAACAAGGTAACTTTCCAGCAGCTAAGTCAGGTGAGCAGAAGAAGTATTACAGTAACATACAAACATCAGCTTTTAATGCAAACTTTCAGATGAGGTATGAAATACAGTGCAGTAAAATTSATTACAGGGTTCTGTTTTTCCAATTTAGGTTGCCATGAAGCTGGTACAAAGAGGGAARAAAATGAAACAGCCCAAAAGAGAGACCACGGAAAATAATGAAGTGGAAGCTCAACACAAATGCAGTGAGTGTGGAATGGTGTTCCAGCGGCGCTATGCACTTATAATGCACACACTGAAACATGAACGATCTAAAGAATATAAATGCCCTGTAAGTTGAGTGGTTGGTTGGGGTTTTTTTGGCTGTAAACCTTCCTCTTTATGAAAATTAATTSATWAWTWKMWTWRKWAWTWWTTTTTYYTKSCWTTTTTKGYACATATATTTATTTTCMTTACKGATTTCAGAKKTGGATWCAGTCTTYATCTGRATGGGGTGAGGTAGAATGAGGTGCMRCCATTTGGCCTGACATTACAGTGTGACTTGGTGCTCAGGGCAGTGATTGCATGGGATTTGCTTTTAGCCCTACYAGTAAATTTGTGTTTAGATGAGATTGGAAGTTGTCTCACTGGGAAGTGATCTTTGATTCTGTCACTAGCCATAAAATAAAACCTTACAACTATTAATTAATCTGAGGCAAAATGGCTGTTGAAGCCAGGTTATAGATTTAACCAATCGTATTACTGTATTTATATGCTTTTTTTTTCCTAAAAAAAATAATTCTGAGTGTTACATGCAAAGTAAAGTTGTAATATTTTCCTTCCCAGTTGTGTAAGAAAGAATTYCAGTACGGTGCCTCCCTGCGAGCCCATCTTGTGCGGCACATGCGGAAGACAGAACCCACCTCTGTAGCTCCTGGTGCTGAGGGGACAGGAGTGTCCTCAGTGAAAGGGAGAACCAAAAGRGAATTCGTGTGTGACATATGTGGGAGAACTCTGCCTAAGCTTTATTCTCTCAGAATACATATGCTTAAACATACAGGTGTCAAACCCCATGCATGCAAGGTAAAGTCCTTTTGCTCTCTAATCAGATTAGTAATGTTCTCTGTTGCTGCTCTAATTATTCTCTATTATGTTTTGGTATTGATGTTCTGATGCTCTGCCCTAAAATTTATGTTAATCTTGGTCACTTCAGAATAGGGAAAACTGCAACTTTCATGATGAAATCACTTGCACTCCAAGAGTGAAAAACTAGAATGAATTTGAGTTGTGCAAGTTTATGTTCTTGTGTCTAGAAGAATGTCTTCCCTCCAATACTATTTTTTTAATAGACCAGTTCTGTCACTGGTGCAAAATCACAGGTTTAGCCATCCTAGTTCCCAAGAAATRCAGGTTTTGTTCTGTTTGAAATTAAACACCTATAACATAATGAGTTTTATTTGTCCTATTCCACCACATATGGATTTTTTTAGGTTTGTGGAAAGACCTTTACGTATAAGCATGGATTAAARATGCACTTAGCTCTCCATGAAGTACAGAAACAGTTCAAGTGTGACTTGTGTGAAAAGTCTTTTGTCACAAAAAGAAGCCTTCAGGAGCACATGAGCATCCATACAGGTAAGTGAAGAGAAAGGGAATSCTTTTCTTTTGCCTGGCTGTTGTATGCTGCTGAACTTTAACATTGTTCTTTAGTGTCAGAGAAGCAATTAAAAAATAAGTGGTAGTTTCTTCTTCTGGTCAGGCAGCTGAGACAGARGTAGTCATTCTCTAGGGCTGTTTTACCTTAGTTTAATGTTATTATGCAAATGTTCAGAGCAGGGAATTGTGGTTGGTCTGTTCTTGTGGCTTTATGTACGTATTTAACGCCTGTATCATGTCAATTAAACAAAAAATAGGTAATGGGCTGGGATCTTCTAGAGCACTTACACTTCCAGCCTGTCCATTTAGAGGAAAACATGGTATGTTAAATCTCTCAGAATCTCCATATACATTCTACAAGATTTCTTGTAGGAATGCTGCCTTTTATAAGGCCCAGTGTCTTGAAAGACCTTAATATGTGAAAGATAACAATATAATAATTTATTACAAGCAGAGTTTAAAAATTGTAATGGATAAAAGTTGTYTGTGTTTCATGTTATCTGGGTGGGCAGAATCAAGAGAGATAGATAYTTCAGTTAGGACAATTTCTTCCTGAATTTAAGGAATTTATATTTGTAGTCATCATTTCTACATCGATGAATTGGAGCAGAAACTTATTTTAAGGTGTTTTTCTACAAGTGCAAGATATAAGCAATGATCCATAAGCAATGCTGTGTTGCTGAAGAAGTTGCATATTACAATAGCACAGGCAGTTGTGGGGTTTTTTCTACACAAGAGGGCAGTGTTTTAGGCTGCTCACTTTTCATTATTAATTTGTAGCTGCAGTACCTGTGTTTAAAAGCATGAAATAAAGTAGCTTAGAGTTGCTACTTCCCCCTTTGTGTATTTTTACCTGAGCACATACAAAATACACTTAAAAATTCCACCATTCTAATTAAAGCAACTTTCCTCTGTCATACTGCTTTGATTACTTAAGATCAATTATATATTAATTAAAAACTTACCTCACAAAGTGCTCCAGAGAAATAGAGGCCTGGCTTGGTAACATACTTTGTTTTGTTTTTGTCAGGAGAATCCAAGTATCTTTGCTCCATCTGCGGAAAATCTTTCCACAGGGCATCAGGACTCAGTAAACACATCAAGAARCATCAGCCAAAGCCTGAAGTTCGTGGATATCAGTGCACTCAGTAAGTCAGGTGATGGGTGGTTTTGATGGGCTTCTGCTCTTAGGATTAGTGATCCTAGTAATTTTCAATATTTAAAGCAGCTTCYTGTTGTAGTGTAAAACTTTTCCACTGGCCTGGGATAAGACTTGTTAAACATGAGAATAAAATGCATTTTTTGTAAATACATGTGCTGGAGAGCAAAAGTTTGGTTTTAAACTGTTACTTAGCTCTAATTTCATACAGCTGTTCTCTAACACGTGCTTGCACTCAGTGACTMTGTGGGTTTGCAGCTTTTTTGTAGGACAGATAAGATAAGGTTTTCAGAGGCCAAGGACCTTCAGCCCAGTTTTGCCCTGTTTTAGTGCAATACCTGATTTCAGTTTGATTTGAAGATGTCCTGTACAGTCTGCAATATCCTGAACATGTGTGCAGTTCAGTACACTCTGGGTTTAGCAAACAGCTGTGCAGGAGCATTGCAAACTTGAGACTGACTGCTGCAATTGTCTTGATTATAAAATATATATGACCACTTGAATATTCCAATATTTTATTACTAATAGTATTTATTTTTATTACTAATAGCATTTATTATTATTTAAATAATAGCATTGTGGACTTCAGTTAAGCAGAAGCTATAACTGGAAAGTGTGTTCTTAGGGCATTAGCAAAGCATGAAGCAGTCTGTAAAGAACCTTTCAAGAGACCTGCAGAAGGACAAATAATGTTTAATTTTGGAGCTCAAAATGAGGTCACTTGGAAGCTCTGTCAGGTGTTAAGAGGAGTTGTACAATTTATGTGACTGCCTTTAACAGCTCAAGGTTCTAAAGAAAGCAGTAATCTTTAAGAATTGTTCAAATGCTGCTGTGTGCCAGCAAAAATAATRCTTTCTATATTATGAAAATTTAATTCTTTCAGCAATGTTTTTATTTAGTGATTTTTAATTCTAAAATTATTAATTTTAGAAATACAAAGAACAGAGCTAATAGGGTGCACAGACACTTTCATGAAATGTACTAGGGAAGGCAGTTTTGGATTTGAAGGTGAAATATATCTGGAAAATAWWTTTTTTTTTATTTGAGGAAGTAGAGCCATGTATGCAAGAGATCACCTTGACAGAGAAGATATTTTCATTCCCTAGCTCCTTCAAAAACAGACACAGTACTTGMTGCTTCTATAGCGAAAATCTCTTCTAAGGATAAAAATCATGTTGTCACKAATAGTTTAGAGAGCTTCACTAGGCAATAACCAGACTTCAGTTTTTTCATTTTGGTGGCTTGGAATGGAAACCTCCCTGTCAGGCTTCASTTTGAACTTCTGGCCCATTTGAGCAAAGCTGAACATGAATTATTTTCCTATAGTGTTCATGGAAGTTTCCCAGTGAAGTATATGTTTGATTAAATTGCAGTAATGCATGACAGTGTTAGAGGGTGGTGGTTGCTTGAGTTTTTTACTTCTCTGATGGCTTTTCCWAATATACAATCCTTGAGGAGAGAGCACCAAGTGCCAGCCCCATTCAAGCCCCTGAGGGGTCTTTGTGATACTTTTTGATGTGGATGTGCAAAATTGAGGATCCCTGAGAGCCCCATTTGAGCTGGAGTGGTCAGATTTTCCAGCCTAGGAGGAGAAGATTGGGTGGCTCAAGGATTGTTACCTTTTTTTTTTTTTTCTTTTCTCCCTTAAAAACAAAGAAATTTTTTTTTCCTCTCCAGAATGCCCATTTTTCAGGCAATATAATATTGAATCTTTTGTTCTTGTATGGAAGCTTTTTTTATTTTCAGACTCTACTGGATGTTGTGAATTATGAAATCCCTTCATTCCAGTGGCTGATCATCTGTAGAAGTTGAATCCTCCACCTTTGCTTGCTGGCATTGCTCTGCCTCTGTCCTTTCTTGAGTCATACAGCAGTATGTTGTTACATGAGGAAGAGAGAGAGAGATGAGCAGCAGAATTTCTTTCAAAGGGAAAAATCATATTTTTGACTAGACCAAACTCTATAGTTTTCATACCARGAGGAGCTGTATAGTCAGTCATACATGGCAAAGTATAAGTGAATGAAAACCATAAGTTTTCCTGGGTTTAGATGTGTACAAGCAGCTAGCTAAAGAATGAGTGTCACTACTTTCAGATGCTTTCTTGCAGGATTATGATTTTTTTTTCCTTTCTAAAAAAAACCCCTACATTTGAGCATTAAAAACAACAGATTTCAGTTATCTTTGTGTCAGTCCTTTTTGGTTAAGGGAAGAGGCAGCTGTTACTGTCTTCATATGTTCATATGGTACAATAAAAATTTCTGATCTCCCCCAGATGGTTTGCCTTTCATTGTTCTCTAAAATATGACAAATAATGTAGTTACTCATAACAGACAAAAGTGTTTCAGTGGTCCTCAAGTTTTATTCCAGGCTTTCAAATAAGCTGCCGCTCTTTTTAATTTTTCTTTAGAATAGGATTGTGCTTTAAATAAATAGTGATGATGTAATAGGTGTTCTTTAATGGCAACAGAAGACTTTAAAAAGAGGGTTCCAGTGCCCTCAAAATCAGTGCCTTTCTTGTATAGGATGCTAAAACATTCACTGTTACAGGTGTGACAAGAGTTTCTATGAAGCTCGGGATCTTCGGCAGCATATGAATAAACATTTAGGTGTGAAGCCATTTCAGTGTCAGTTCTGTGGAAAGTGTTACAGCTGGAAAAAAGACTGGTATTCTCATGTAAAATCACATTCTGTCACAGACCCTTACAGGTAAGAGGAAATTAATTTAACAGCTGAAATGTACTAATCAAAGTGAGGTTACAGAGATCCACAGCCAGTCAACAAAGAACTGCATAGTCCACCTTAAAAGTACCAGTGGATTGATGGGGTCTTGACTACTTGAGAATGGGTGGGTGACTTTAAATAATGTGGGTTAGCTGCTAACCTGGGATATAGTCCCAGAACTAAGACATATGAAGTCAGAGGATAAATATAATCAGTGAAGTTAAAAATGTATGTGATTTCATTTCTCTAGAAGGTTAAGTGGAAGCTTGTGGCTGTGGATGATAGAAAACATAGTTCAGTCCAACAGTTACTTCTAATTATGGAAAGACTTCCATATAAGACAGTATTCCCATTAAACTTTGCTTACTCTAATTAAAGTGCGTTTTGGTTTAAAAAACATAAGCGTACAATAATGGTTTTAATAGATTTCTCACTTAACACATTTTAGGTGTAATGTATGTGGAAAAGAATTTTATGAGAAAGCTTTGTACAGAAGACAYGTAAAGAAAGCCACACATGGTAAAAAAGGAAGAGCAAAACAGAATCTGGAACGAGTTTGTGAGCATTGTGGAAGAAAATTCACGCAGCTYCGGGAATATAGGAGACACATGAACAATCATGAAGGTAGGTAGAATACAGCTAGTCATGACATCACCCAACCCGTAAAAACACAATAGACAAAACAGTAATTGTTTCTTTGAGTCTGTGTGTGTCCTGTCTGGCACGACCTGGACGAGTTTTTACAGATTCTCCACTTAGTTTCATAYGAGTCCTGGTTTGGTGACTTGCTACCAGTGATTGTCAGAAGTTGCTGTTGGGGTCTTCCCAAAACTCCAGTCACGCACAGGGACTGTGCCAGTTTGTCCTCAGAACCTAAATAGAAGAGGAACTTTTTTAATGAGTGATTAAGAAGGGTAAATCTGGCGAAGAATTTGATGCACTCAAATATTCTCCATTTTTAAAGGTGCACACAGTTAACAAAATAGTCTTCAGACAGGGCAATGATTAACCTAAATTTGGAAAAAAATAAAAACAGGACCAATGTTGGAAATTGATGAACTTCTTGATTTATSACAAGTGATAAACTATATGATGTTTGGGGAAAATACACAAAGTTTTTTTTATCTTTTGTTAAAGAAGTGTGTGCATTTTTACTTCAGATGTAAAGTATGAAATTGATTTTTGAGCATTTGTGTTTTTCAGCTGTGTTGGGAGTCTGTATAGTCTCCTTTCCTGGGGGCAAAACCCACCGTTTTTTGAAGCATATCTTCTTTTAAAGAGCTCTTATGAGTTAATCTGACTGCCATCTAACTATTGATTTTGAGATGTTTTGTTTGTTTCTGAAAACAGAAGGTGTCCTGTGGTAGGTACCTAGCTTAAATCTACAGTAACTGTCACAGAGGAAAAGCCAGTATTTAGATGGTGTTTGCCACCACCCACATGCCCTATTAGACATTACAGACCATAGAACTCAGATGTTATGAGGGAAAATAAGATCATACAAACATCACGTGGTGTATTTGAATATGTGCAGTGTGGAAGAGAAGGGGTAAATTTGTAGGTGTACAGAAGGATTTACAGAAGCAAAGGGTGACTAGAAATRTGGCAAATTGTGTGAAGTGAAACACAGCTTCAGAAAGGCATTGCCAGCAAAAAAAATTACTGGAATTCCATTAAGCATAAGGAAGAAACRCCATTAAAAGGAATCTTGGAAAGTTTTTAGAAGTAAAGTGTTGGTTTGGGAGATAATCTCACCATTGAATGCTAGACAGAAATGGTTAACAGGATCTCTTTCACATGGCAGAAGTCACAGTATTGCTTCTGTCCTTTCATACTGCTGCTCTCCCCATGCTGGCTGATGGATCTTCATGGACTCTGGGTGATATTTACCTTTGTCCCTTTTCGAGCAGGTGTGAAGCCCTTCGAGTGCCTGACGTGTGGCGTGGCCTGGGCGGACGCGCGTTCCCTGAAGCGCCACGTGCGGACGCACACCGGGGAGCGGCCCTACGTGTGCCCCGTGTGCAACGAGGCCTACATCGACGCACGCACCCTGCGGAAACACATGACCAAGTTCCACAGGGACTACATACCCTGCAAAATCATGCTGGAAAAAGATACTCTGCAGTTTCACAACCAGGGGACACAGGTGGAACATGCYATCAGCATTTTAGCGTCAGACATGCAGGAGCAGGAAACCGAGATTAGCTTTGGTGCTGGTGAGGCTGAGACTGTGGTGGTGACAGGAGAGACACTCGAAGCCATCGAAGCGGTTGCAGCTACWGAGGAATGTACATCAGTCTCTACCCTTTCTGATCAAAGCATCATGCAGGTGGTAAATTACGTGTTGGCACAACAGCAAGGACAGAAAGTGGCTGAAGTGACACAGGCCATTGAAACTGTAGAAGTAGAAGTGGCCCACGTAACAACGACAGAGTCAATTTAGTATTTGAGAGAGCAAGAAGGGTAAGGTTCTATTAGCTGTGAGAGTCAACTATTTACCAGGTTATCTGAGGCTTTCAATGATGCCTGCTTTCGAATGGTTAATCCTCAGTACTGAATGTTGTGATGACAGAATACTGCACCAAACATTAGAGGGAAAAAGTTCCAATACTCCAGTGTGGGCCAAGGCTTTGAAAGCTAAGATTTCTATACTGGCTATAACTTTAAAAGGTTAAAATAATGTTTTTGTGTCATTGAGTAAGTATCATAATGTAACTTTGAAAAATCAAAAGGAAAACAACATATGAAAAGACTGCACTGAAAACTAGAAATGCACAGCTTTTGGTAGCTTTTTGTTTGTTTTGATGTGCATTTCAACAAGTTTGTGAGCAAATTACCTGTATTGGATTCTGTCTGTTTACTCCCAAGAAAAGGGAGGTGGTAGTATGCTTTGTGTAGCATGTGCTTTATGTAACATGCAGAAAAACTGAAGCTTTTTCCTCTGGGCRAATGCACCATTGGCAGTTAGTGAATCCCAGTTCTGAAGAACTTACTTAAATTGCAGGTGTATGAGTGGCTGGTCCAAGGTTCAGCAAAATGCTGTAAAGTGTTTGATAGATAATGGGCARAGATCTGCTGAAGTGTGAGGAAGTGGTTCTCCAAGATGGTTGTGAATTAAAGTTGACCAGAGGACTGCCCACCCCAGCGAGACTTCRTTTCAATTGTAAGGGAGGAGCTTACACTGCAGCCTCTGTGCACAGCTMCGTTTAGCTCAGTGATGTTTGTTTGGAAGCTGTTGCCAGCACTGATGTRTGTACCCAAAGCAGGCAGCCCGATGATGGATGCTTCTAATTTTGCTGTACTTTTGATGTAGAAATTGTCAATTGAAAAGGGTCTAATGGTGCACTTCTTTGGGAACTGAGGAAGTACAGCTGGTTACTGACTGATCGTGTCTTGTATAGTATAGGAAGAGGGAGSCCTGCTTATTCCCAAGCAGGACACATGACAATATCAGGGTAGAGAATGATGAAAATTTATTATGGAGTAAAAATCAGATTTGTCTCAAAATTAACAGAATCTCTAGATTTAAGAACTGCTGCTTTAAGAAAAATTCTCCTAGGGCCAATTGATATTGTCGTGTTACACCACATAGTTGGGAAAAATCCTTGCTAGGTGTTTCTGCAAGTAAATGTGAATTACAGCCATGCTCGGCCTAAGTTTCCATGTCCCTGGTTTAATATCACGAACAGGGCACATCTTCATCTGTATAAGGTGTGTATTCCTTCGTGCTGCCTGTTTTTTTAAGCAAGCAGCATGTCTGTCAAGGAAACCGAAAATGCTTTGCATGTGAACAATCAGAGCTGTAGTCTTTAAATTCTTCTCAGTCTATAGGGGTATCATATATTTCCTAACTTGGATAGCAGCAAGATACCCAAGCCGCCAGAAACCTGTAATATTGCAGGGTAAACTTTATAAATAAAGTGATGTGCATATAACTCTGTGCTACCTGTGAAACAGATCCACGGAACAAAATTTAAGTAAATCCTGTGCAAAGTAACCACCTCATTTGAATTAGTATTTCTACTTTTGATCTTCCTCAACTATGTGGATATCTGTCYACTAAGCTACAGAATGGACTGTTCTTTTTATACTTTGCAATTCTGTAGATAAGCAGTTGTTGAAAAATTTTTGAGTTGCTGTCTTGGATACATGTTAATTTGTAGATGCCTATTTCAAAAGTCAGGGTCTTATTTCAGAGACATAATGTAGTTATTTATATATCCTGCAGCCCTTTACAATTGTATTATTTTCTAATTACCAAGTGGAGTAAAACKAAAATGAATATTTAAAAAAATTACTACTAGCTATAACTTGAGTTTTTGTATGGTAAAGAATTTGGAGATAGCCATCCTGCTTAAAATTAAAATACTGCCATTATGATGGAAAAAGATTTAAAAGAGCACTAGGCAAACTTGAAAATTTGCTTCCATGTTTGTATCCTACAAATAATTATGTATTACTAAAGTGAAGAAGTGTTCAAAAAAAAACAGCTGTAAATAGTGTTAGAACATTATTTGTATATTTAGTGTGTTACCTTACAAAAAGAATATTACCAGCACCTTAGTTTAATCTTTGGTGCATTTATTTATTTGCCCAACCTATGGAAGAGAAAGTGAATCTGAATTTCAGAGCCTTTGTATCCACTGTCAAAATGCTTTTACTGACTCAATGATCTGTTTAAAAACAACCACCAACCAACCAAATCACAAAAGGTTRTTTTCTAAACAAGATTCAACCAGGAATGTCAAAGCTGAATGTTGTGGCACCCTTTTCCTAACATGCTGTGCCTTACCTTTTCAGAACAGCGTGTGGTAAGTGGGGAGTGTCACTCTTGGCTTTGCTGTTTCTGTATGTGTGGAGTTGCCTTATGTTTTTCWTTAGACTTCAGCACTTAAGACATTCACTACCACTCTGCAAAAGTCAGACTGCAAATATGCAGTTGGTGTGTGATTTTTTAAAAATAAAGTTCATGAGAAGTGTCCATTCATTAAGTATTCCTGGTGAGTTCCTGTACATAACGAATTCGATTTGTACATTCTGCTTTTTATTTTGTGTTAGATGTATAAAGTTATGGTTATTTCTGTCATCAAATAAACTGAGCTCTGCCATGAATTACTCTTTCAAGGAACTTTTTTTTTTCCAGGGAAAGAACGTGTTGCAGAATTATTTATTCCTCTTCAGGATTTCACTTTCCATTTGCAGACAGATGTCTGGCTTCAATAGTTCTAGTAATGCCTACTTTTTAATTTTTGCTTAGGGTTAAAGAACTATCTTGTATGAGGAAACACACRGCCTTCCTGAATTGTATCAGACCATGGCTGCACAAGTGCACAGTGCAAACGAAACACTGTATATTGAGACTGCAGTTGCTTTGGCTGCAAGTCCTCTGGGTGGGTGAGGCCCCCTGGTACCAGCTATAAAACCATTTTGGTTTGTTTCAGATATTATTTCTCTTGACCTTGGTGTCCACAATACTGCCRCCCCAGAGCAAGCACCAGCCAGCACTTGCATCTTGGCCTCTGCCCTGGGATGAATATTTAAAGCAGGCATTGTGGTGGCAAAGTCCTCCAGTGTCACTGTCCTGGCTGWAGGATGAGCTGTACAGCTGCCTCCAGGTCTGGGAAGGAGCAGTGTCCTGGGCCTTTCCCTTTGCTGTTACAGGAGCTTCAAGGCAGCACCAATGTTGCAGAGAGCCTGATTACTTTTTGTGGTTCATCCTGACTCCTAAGGGAACAGCAGGAGCTTTTTAGCATATTAACTCCTCTGTGAGCCCCTGTAAGTAACCAAGCTAGGCTATAATTAAATAAAAATGGGTGTTTCAAAAGGCTGAGTGCTACAGAAGTAAGGCAGGCTTCTATTGAGTAACTGCTCCTCCGCAGGGACGCAACTACAGATGCACAGCAGCCAAGTGATGCGTGGATAATTTTTACCCCGCTTACTGAAGCAACAACCACATCATTCCTCGCTGTTAAAGGAAGCCCTGTGAACTTTCTACAGCACCAGTGTGTAATGGTAACATGCAGGAGGCAGTCTTACAGCTGCTGCTGGCGYGGTGGAACCCCCAGCATCTCCCAAGCAGCTCTTAACCAAGGTCTATTCTTTGCAGCARAATTCCAGCTGCTGCAGGCAAGAGGCCCCTGGTCAGTCTGCTGTCACCCTCAGGTGCAGGGCTGTTGGGGAGCACAATTACAAGTCTCGTGTGACCTTTAAAGGACYTTGCAGAAAGTAAGCTTTTCTTGCTCCCCTGGGAAAAGTTTTGTTCTTCGAGCAGCATTTCCCCTCATGGGTCAAGTGCCTTGCCTGCCTGACAGCATTGCTGAGTTACTTGGTCCTTTTAAATGTGGAGTAGTCTAAGCTCTTATCATGGCTTTAAATTTTACATGTGAACAGGATAAAGAAGCACCTGAGTAACAAAATTGAAGCACCCCCTTAGGCCCTTGTTTCACAATTACCTGTTCAGTGCCTGCAGCTGCAGAGATGGCAGCTGGYGTGAGTGGGGAGGGCTCCCATGGTTACACTTCTGTCACCCAGGAACTGCTGTGATTCTGTAAGGAGCTACTGAGCATCAGTCAACACTTTATATGCAACTACCATGTTTACAAATTGGGGGAAGCTGGGGGAGAAAAGGAAACATAACTGCATTTTTATTATAATGTGCATTAACTTTAGATTAAGAACTTGTTCTGCCAGAAAAAATCAATATGGCTCACTACTTCAAGTGTCAGTGGAGCTCTTGCTACACACTTTTTGTGTATCTATCTCATCAGGAAGTCCAAACCCAAGAACTAAATGTAAGAACTGAGCTCCAGGCTGAGGTTCTCAAGACCTTGCTCCATGTCAGTGCATCAGGAAGTTCATGCTCCAATTATCAGCCAGGACATTGCTGCCACTCCTCCCTCCTCCTTACAGAGCCTAAGGGGAGGCTGCCTTTGGAGTGTCCAGACCTCAAAAAGCTGCTCTGCAGAGTTCAAAGGTTTRGCAAGTAAATCTTGGACTCCCACTTCAGCCTGCTAAATGCAAGTTCACAAACACAAACTGAACATGCTGTACCCAGAGTCCAAGTGTAAGAATTCATGTTTCATGCTTTTAATTCTATGGACACCTATCCCCAGGCTATGGCTCCATATTTTTAGACACAAGCAACTCTCCTAGGTAAGCATTATGTAAGAAGTCAATGTTTYAGAATTGGAGAACAGTAAGAGATCTTTTCATTACTGAAACCAGAAGAAATAACAGATGTGTTAATAAGATAAAGTAAWAAGCAAATTCTTAATTGTCCAAAATTTGTGGTTTTCCAGTGTCTCATGCCAGAGAAACTAGACAACAAATTCTGGTGAGTTTACAACATAACCTTCCCCTTTATAGCTTAAGGGCAGGACTACTCAGCATTCCTCAATTTGTAGTTTTATAAGGAATTCAAAAAACCCCAACCTCTTTGCAGAACACCCTTTAAGACTACAAACTACAAACTAAAAACCTTCTTGAAAYTCCATTGCTTCTCCAAACAGATTTACCTTCTCTTACAGCAGCYTAGAGTTCTGGTTGCACCAGTTAATGCCAATAGTTTAAAACCCATTTGCCTCTTGAGGAAACAGAAGTCTCCATTTTTTCAAAAGCTGAATTTTCCTCCAAGTTTCTTCAGAAAGCCAATTTTGGTAAAGTCACTGCCAGCACATGGAACTCAGCACAGTCCTGTGAGTTCCTGCAAAGGGATGCTCTACACACCYGACAGCTGTGGAGAAGCTCACCAGGCCTGACAGCAGCCGTGGCTGCTGCTCTGGTGCTCCCAAGGGAACCACAGTTGGTTCTGCCAAAGCTTAATGCATCCCATGGTTGGGGCATCTCTGATGGGGCACAAGGTGTGAAATGGCATCCCTCAGTTACCTTAGATAGGCTGGGGAACCTTCCTCTGACAAAAGCTTAATTCTGAGAATCTCGACGATGCACCTCCCACGCTTTTAAAGAAATGAATTCAGGTAAGGGGCTATAGCCAGCACTGCCTGAAACACTGCCACCAGTAGTTCACCATACTGTTCAGTGGGGCTGTTTTGGGTTTTTTTGAGGGCTTTTGTTGCCTTTTGTGTCCTTTCGCTTTTTTTTTTCTTTGGGGGCAGGGGGGTGTTGGGCTTTTTTATTTTAATAATATTAATTTAATTAATACATAGATGAGTTTGGATCCCTTTACAAGGCATCACAGCCCAGCTGCAGGGTAGCACAGAGAAGGTTACCGGGTAAGTATTCACATCTTCACCTCATGTCATCAATGTTCTGCAGGCTGCTCAGGTGCCAATTCCTGCTAAGMAAAGCATGAACCCCCTGGGACAAAACTACACAAATTACATGGGCTGGCATTTCAACCTCTGACAGGCACACACACTTTGCAATATTAAGCAGTTCAAGGCCTCAGCATACTTCCTGGAAGCACTTCAACATTGCTAAATCAGATTGTTTATCATGACTTCCAGGATTCTTGAATGTTCTTAGTAAAAAGCCAAACCAACCAACCAAGCAAAAAAATCACACCAAGAACAACAACAACAAAAAAAGGGTCTCGCATGCAAAGACCATGACTATTCTAACACAAGCCTACAGCTTCAAGTTAGTCCCAGCTCATGTTTGCCCAGATGACACCTTCCAGGTCAGTCACTTTGTTCTTGCAASTATCAGACATTAAACACCAGCAGACAACTCACAGCAACACGATCCAGCTTGTTTGGTGCTCAGGCCTTAGGGGACTGAGGCCATCCTCATCAATTTGTTTCCATGAAGCTCAGAGAAGTAAGAGAACACTGGCATGGGGTGAGGCAGGATCACTGCTCACCTTCAGCTGAGATTTCAGAAGCTTCCGCAGTCTCACGMAAGGTCTGGGATTATTTATCAACCRTGGAAGAAGATAAATAGAACTTTTGCTCTCTCAGTTGCATGGAAGGTGTTTCATAGTGGATCTGCTCTTCTGCCTAGCAATTTCCTAAATGATTTTGAAGTACAAGGAAATTCTGGGTATGAATATCTACTTGAGCCAAAGATGTGGAAGACAGTGGTGGTAGGTTTACTAAACCAAGGAATAGATCTGCAAATCATTCTCGTTTGAAGTTTTGTTTTGCTTTGTTCCTATASAAGTGTTTGATACAGTATGAACCAATTTCTGAGGAGCACGAGAAAATAGCTATTCACTATGAATTACCACTATCTTAAAGGGATTTATTTAGACAAACATAACCACATGTGATGAAAATAACGGAAAAGTTTGTCTTGCCTAGTTCCAGTAATGCCCGAATGGGTTTTGGAAGTCCTGAAAGTCAGTTTTGAAAGTGTGTTTTGTCTTAAATAAACCAAGTATTTCTGCTATGGAAAAAAATAATGTATACATTTTTATGTTAAGTTTATAACAAAGCTTTTAAAAGAAAACAGTTACAGGTATTCAACTGCATCAGACTTCAAAAGAAAAAAAGATTACACATACAATACAAAAATACAAAAAAATATTTTTAGAACTTACAAACTCAAAAGTCTAAGTGGTCAGAGCTTTCCTAAAATAATAATAAAAAAATACATTTCAAGATGCACTTTCCTTTCTGCGCTTCCAAGTTCAACTTTAGCAAGACAGTTTTAGAAGCAGCATGAAAGCAATTAATGTATTGAATTCTACAACCACTTCCCAGCTGCAATTAATTTAGTAGTTGACACTATCAGGTATTTGGGGGAGGGGAGGYGCTGTTGTTGGGCAGGTGGTGGTGKTGCTGTTGATAAATGTTCTAYTTAATCAGTTCTGTTAGTAAAATGTTTTACAAATGTAAAATCTAAATTAGACTGAATTTAGATGGTCAGTACTAGCACTGAAATTCTACAGCACTGTTCTGCAGCAGGAAACTAAGAAACAAACTGACCCGATTCAGGTCACTGCTGAAAATCACTGCAAAAGGAAGACAGGCAGGAAAAGGTCAAGTTTTATTTCTGAAGCTGACAATTGTTAAAAACATCAGGACTGCAGATACAGCATTCTTTGACCTGATAGTGTCCACTGAGGTCATAGGCATCAAGGCATTTTGTCTTAAATGGCAAGACAGGGAAAGTGCATCTTAGGTTTTTCATACTTAAGCAGTGAGTTACTGATTTTTGGTGTGGCTTTTATTCCTTCTAGGCATAGTAAAGAAAAACATTTCAACCAAAGGTGAAGCTTAATGTACATTAGCTTGTATTTTTTGGTGGTGGCTTTTGTGTACCACTAGGAAATGCTAACAAGCACTACTCAAGGCTAATGATTTAAAAGGAGCACACTAAAAATACTGATTTACCTTTGTAGTGAATATTCTTTACAGACTGTATCTAATATACAGACAAGGCCCATTTCCTTAAGACAGAACAGGCCACTGAAGGTTACACATCCTACATGAAGTTTTAAACAAAATTAGAGCTAAGTTACCAAAGCCACTCAGAGCAACATGATTCCTAGTTTGCTGAGACTTAACAAAAGGTGACTGCAGGGAGAAAAAAAATCCAGGTTCTTATTATTTCCTGTGTAAGATTATATTCGAATTAATAGTCCAGTAACACTTCTAGCACAAGACAATGCTCACTCTCTTTCGCAGAATTCCTAGGAGTCAACTGTTTTTCCTGTTATCAAGAGGGAGCCAGAAGTAAGAATGCAAGAGCATTCAATTTTAACCTGATTAAAGAGACAGTAACCTTTTTCATCCACCTTATTTAATCACTGACAAAAAAAAATTATCTTAAAAAGGTACCACTCCAATTTCTTTATTATCTGTAACCTTTTGAAACTAATCACATGAACTACAAAATTAGCAAATGCCTTGAAATCTGTATACAAAACATAAATTACCTCTAATTTCAAACTCATTTATTAGTGAACCACTCAAAATCTTAAAAAAGTGGCTCCAAAGATAGTCTCACACCATTCTTAAAAAAGGAAACTGTTCCTTTAATGTTACACCCTCCCCTCCCCCCAAACACCCAACTTGTAATCCACTTCATTTAGTTATTTTCTTGGTCATGGACATTTCCAAGATGAGATTTTATATTTCGTTCCCATAGCTTCTGGTTGTCAGAAAATCCATGCTTTCCTTTATTGAAGGAATTTGGTCCTGCTGAGGTTGGTGTATCCCTATGAAAAATAAAACAAGTGGTTGAGAAAATCAGCTCAACTATAGTAGTTTATGCCACCTGACACTGAAAATGCCCATTTCAAGTCCAACTTGCCCCAGAAAATACTACACATTTCCTTCTATTACATCAGGAGCCCTCACTATTAGCAACTGTAACCTGCCCACAGAACTGATCTCTCCACAACATGTCAAAATACAATGATGACATGTCAAAAATACAATGATGGAGCAGGAAAGCAGGTGGGAGTGGCAATAACTGCTGCCAGCTGCAAAGAATTTGTTGCAAGGATTAAGAAACTGAGGATACAAATTTGCTACTGGAGAAAAAGGAAAAGCCACCAAACTACAGAACATCCAGATCTCTCTGGAAGTTAAAAGCAGTGAAAACCAATGTTAAAAGCAGGCTATCATGATAAACACCTCTAAAATACAATTTCTCAAAATTCATCCCTAATTTAAGTGAAGCCTCCTCTGAAAAGGTCCCTATATATTTTAGGACTGGTCCTCTACCATCTCAAATCCGTGGCAAGCAAAAGAATTACATATTTTAGAAGTCAAAAAGCAATTCTTTGTCATTCTGAGAGATGATTCTTACCTTCCCCTTGCATGTGAGTTTAAAAACCTGACCAAACCACCTACTTTAAGGCAATTTATAAAATGRTGAACCARAAAMAWACAATGTTTAGAGACAAGCAGGAATTCCTACCTATTACCTTTACAAGAAGAGAACGAGCTTCTGTTTTATGCAGACTTAATTTCTTCCTCAGAAAGAAGGTACATAAAATTCTAAGTTCAAATGCAAATGTACTACTTTTAACCTGGAGATGAAACATTTCAAAATCTTGTTTCTRGAGAAATATTTCTTTAACCTATCCTATCTCCTTGTGTTCTTAAACCATCTGCAAGATCTGACCTGAGCTGAGAAGGTATTTCACACAGTCACCCTTCTCCAAAGCGCAGTTAAAAGCTGTCCTACCTTCCGATGTTCTTCATGCGCATCTTGGCTTCTGGGGGCATTTCCTCTGGTTCACTCTGCAGGGACAAAGGAGGTCAGTGCAGGCTGGGTGCTTGCTTTTGAACACTTCAAATGCCTCACATGATAAAGGGTGGACAACAGCCCTACAGGACAGCAAAGTGCCTTTGGACACAATGGAGGTCCTACAAGGCTATAGAACAAATTCCTTTGCTCACCTCTGTGTAAGAAGGAGCAGTAAAATGACAACAAAATATTTAGCAAACCAGAAGCATAACTTTCCTTTGYCTCTCCTTAATTAAGCCTAGAGAAAGCAACCATTAATTCGACTTATGTTGTGCATCTTATTTTAAGTGAGAAGTTGTCAGCATCTTAATGATTTCTTGAACCAACACAAAGCTATTAAATCGTACATTCTTAATTGGAATCACAAGAAATGCTTCTAGGTTGAAAATTCCTGATATTTATGTAAAGAACCATAAATAACCCACTCTGTTGCTTATCACACCAATGGTGTTTTGTTTTGATCACTGGCTTATTACTCACATCTTCATCTTCRTTGAAAGCTGCTGCTACAGAAAGGGTTTTTGGAGCCAGGGTTGGAACAGGCTCTTTAGGTTTCTGAAAAAGACCAAATGCACAAGAAAAGTAAGTCTACTAACTCAAAAAAGCTATCCTTGACTTTTAAAGTATTTTGGTAATAATTAAGTAAAGCATCTCCCCTGAAATGGGCAACCAGAGGGAAAAGTTTTTTGTCTGAATCAAGCACATAAAAGTTTCTCTCATGAAAAAGGAAAATGACTGCTCATTTACGAGTGATCACTGAGCAGCAAGCTGAGCCCTCTTATATTACAACTCCCCACATGCAGGTCTTAACTTTCTAGCACACTGCAGGGGCACTCAGCCACTGRTGAATGACATTAACAATTAAACCAGAACCTGAATAACTTGTATTCAAAATTTTACTGTGTCATTATTTCCACTATTCTTTTGGGATAGTCTTATCCATCAATGTCAGAAAAAAGGAATATGTTTATTTTCTTCTATTTTAACAATGTGAAAGCTTTCTGGCTTAAAACAATTCAATCGTTTTAAGTAACCAAGTTACTAGTAAGTTAAGTAACTAAGTTACTAGTAACAGTTTTTACTATTACCATGATCTAAATCAATCATATGCAGTGCTTTCTCCATTTTGCCTAYATTGGCAATTCTTTAATACACATTCCTAGAAGATGGTACTGCAGCAGAGCTCTTATGCAACTGCCTACAGCTGTCCTTCACTGATACTATGTAACATATAAATACCAAGCCATTTTTAAAGCATCTGCCTGCGCCCAAGGGATGGGTAATGTACAAACAGAGTAAAAATTACTGAAAARAAATGGTAAGTTTCAGCACTGTCCCATCTGGTGGACGGTCAGTCACCCACTAAATTCAGTAAACCAGAAATCCTGAGCAAAATTTATTGCCACTTCGGACGTGAGAAACTGAAGCATGCTAGAAGCTGAGGGAAGGCAGCCTTGTCTATTTTTCTGAAGTCTGATTTCACCTGATTGCATTTATGCCCTAGAATACTGCCAGCCCACACCTCCCATCTCAGAATWACAGAGCACCTTTTTAGTCTTTTGCAGATCTCTAAAATGCTGGCATTGCAGGTTCAAGGCTGTCATGATTACCGCTTGGATTTGGTGCAGACAACTATTCATAATGTATCCATCACAGTGATATGTGGAAAATGTAAATGAACCCTATTAAATAAGAGAGGCAGCCTCTGGCTCATCCTTGGCCAAGCCAGTAGAAGACTACTCTGGAAGTACAGAGAATCATGACATTCACATCTGAACAAGCACAAGAATACCTTGTGCTGGACAATAAAGGGGATCAGAATTCTTAGAAACCTATGTAAGGAGCCTCATCTCTTGCATTTAACACAAATAAATCACACTGACCTTGCAAAGAACAGGCAAAGTCACAGAAATACGCTATTCTTCCCCATGCTAAAATAAGATCTTTGGAGTGGAAGTTAACCTATTAAGCCATCTAGGAGATGCTTTCTTCTAGCTTTAACCATCCTCTGCAATGAAGCTCCCTGTACTCATTTCAAAGCAGTCTGAACAGCTTAACAAGTCTGCTCATTTCCCTCAGGAAATTATTGCAGACTTATCAAATCTCATTACAAAATTATTCTGTATGTTCAAAGATCTACAGTTCATTTCAATCAAGTCTTGTGCTTCCGGAGACTACTGACCTGTTATTAATCACCTTGAAGTACTTACACATGCACGACTAGCTGGTCCTGCAATGCCAAGTTACAGCCAAGGGATTCAAGGTTTCACTCTGCAAGGAAGCCTCCCCAAAATATTCCCCTTTTGCCTCAGTTTCCCTAAAATTAAAAGCCCTCAGTAAACTTACGTTTGCTCCCAGTTTGATGGATATTGCAGATGCCTTCTTTGTTGTCTGACTGCCTATGGAAAATCCAAACTTGGACATTTTGGCAGGAGCAGGTTTTGTGGTAAAGTCTTCAGCTTCTTCATTAGCTGCCCGTTTCTCTGCGCTGCGACTCGAACTTTCTCCTCCATTACTGGAAGAAACAGTCTTAGTTTTCACAGGTTTTTCTGCCTCTTCTTCAGGTCCTGGTGAAGTCGAAACAACTTACCAAGATGAGCTACTTTTACTGAGCAGATTGATGGGAGCAGCAACCTCAAAAAGCATTAAAACTTTGGGTGCAATAGGTAAGATGTTTTTAGTGACAGCAGTTTCCACCAATGTATATTTAGTGGACAGCAAAACACAAAGAGGAGAAGAACTGCAAGCACTCCACTACTTGTAAAGAACTTCTTGTATGAGCCAGGACAACAATCTTGAAGCACCATCTCTTTATTTAGTATGGAAGTCAAAGTTCATGTAGTAAATTAAATTGTAGATGACTAAATCTTTTTAGGTTTTTAAGTTGTCACAGATAAACTTTTGTAATTGGAATCCCAATTCCATATCTAGAGTAGATAATCTAAGATAGAATTTATTCTACTAAATTTCTACAAAATCATGTCCATGCCAGTCTCTAGGCTTGTCTGGCACAACTCTAAAATCATGGGAGTGACTACAGTGAGGCCGGCTGTCTCAATCATGTTTCAAGTCACTGCTTGTCCGCATCTCATCTGTAATAAATCTGCCAAGCTCTGCTTGAGGAAGAAATCAGCACTAAAAAAACATATATATAGATTTCACCTTTTCTGGTTTTGTATAATCACGGAAAACATAGCAGCTGAACAGTGATCCACAGAGAAAAAACATTCAAGTAACATTTTCATTCCTATATAACCAGCCTCTTCACCTACACCAAGAGACAAAGGCGTCCTTGGAAAACTCATACTGAACATAGTAAATGCTTCAGCAAAAAGCCAATTCCCTGCTGCTGCAAAAAGCAAAGCACTGCAGTCACAGAAGGGGGAAAAATCAACACATTAGGGAATGGACAGGAAGTGCTCACAGTAGCAGTTTAAAACAACTGAAGCTAGCAAAAGTTCCTCATCATATGGAMTGGAGAACAGCACCTTCCATGCACAGAAAATTGAGACCATCAGGGAATAAAGCTCTTTGCACTGCTAAGGCAAAAARCTACTATGTAAGATGAAGCAATGGGAGAGAATAAAGTCTGAACTGGGGGTCAACAAGATTGCAGCTCTGAGAAAAAAAAAAGTAAACATCAGCAAAGAGAAAAACTAGGGACTCAATCTATATATATATATATAGATATTTGTCTGCTATTTCCCAAATCATAAGCAGAAGAATATACCATTCCTACCCCACTCTTTCAGCTATCAAGACAATAAGTGATTGAAACCAAAATGATTTATTGTTCACCTTCAGCAATATGGCAGATCACAAAAAAATGTAACTTTAATCAGTTTCACTGTATTAAAAAATGGTCCTAGAGATTTGATCCAGAAAACATAGATATAAAAATTAAAAACAAAGGAGGAAAGAGAAACAATCAAAATTTACACAAGTGACCTTGGGCACTGGTAGCTGTCTTAGCACAGTTTACCAAACAGCAGTCTGCAGAGACTGTGAGAACATCCTTACAGCTAATCCACAAAACCCCATTAAACAGAATATTCCAAGTCCAGCCTAGCTGCACTAGAGACTGTGATTCAAGGGTAGGTAGAAGATTYACTGGCCTTAAAAAGTGCTGGAASCATAAGCCTAAGTCTTCTTTTTCATAACATACAAAATCAATASCTGCCCAAAATTCAGGGCACAGGGAACCAGTCCAGGTTCCTCAGCTAGTGCCAACTTGAAGTTTATTACACTACAGTTTACTTTTAAGTGCAAACTCTCAAATACTCTAAGCACAAGGTGAAGACTAACACAATCTACCCACATCTGTTTTYTCACCAAATCTTAAAGAGCATCTCTCCGAATTAATTCCTATCAGCACTGCATTCTGAGTGTTATTTCTACTGGGCTCACTGTAGGATGAACTGCAGACTGCTGAAAGAAACATAAGTAAGAACTTGCTAAGAGAGCTGCAAGGGGCACAGGACAATTGTGGAAGGTGGGGAGGGAGCCATTGTGCTGGTTTGATTTCTGTAGGAAACAGAAAGGCAGCCATATTAACCTTCTCTTAATATGATAGATATGGTCTCTTCCATCTCCCATGCCAATCCATACATATATTCCATGATATCAAGGCTTCTTTATTATTTCCTGGAGGTCCTACTTCACCTACAGAAAGCACCAGTACCATTTCCAAACTAGACTGACCAGTATCCTTTTCATGGATTGCAGAAATAARAAGTTGCCCTGCTTCACTGCTAAATTTTACTCATGTGTATCAACAAACCACACGAGTGGACAGCTTCCACTCTCCAAGGGGCTGAAGTGACAAGACTGACAGTGCCAGCTGCACAGCATTTCAGGATCTGTTRTCCCTGGGAGTGCAGCCACTGAGATGTGTGGGAACAAACCAGTCACAACTAAATTAATTTTAAGATAAACCCCACTATCTTGACAAAAGCTAAAGATTGCAAACTGGTTTCAAAGATCCTCAAGAAGCAACTATTCTTCCTTAGGGCCAACACACCTCGACTCATTAAGATCATGTTTCAGCACATCAAACTGTATACAAGACAGTACAAACTGCTGATGTACTGATGCTGTGTAGTTACTAACACCAAAAAAACACAATACCACCACCAAAAAATAAAACCCAAAAAGGCACCAAAGCCCAACAGAGAACCAAGAGTCAAGGAACTACTTAAAATTAAGTACTGCTGTTCAAATTTCAGTGATTATCAGAAATAACATTCACTGTTGTGGCTATCCTGATTAGTTTACAAGCCTGATTTAATTTTCCAACAAAACTAAGAAGTGCCCTCTGCCTACAGATATATTAAAAAAAAAAACAACCCTAAATACTGAAACCCAACTAAAACGAAAAAAGAAACACATCAGGAAAGAAAAGTTTTATCTTTGCAAAGCCCCTGTCCTCTCAACTTTAAGTTAAGGGAAGAAAGAAGAAAAGAAATATCCAATTAAAATTTTCGAACCAAATAGTGCAGAAATGACAGAAATGTCCAGTGACAATACAAAATACTATAAAACCAAACAGCAAACTTACAGATTGCTGCCAAGGAAAAAAAAACCCAAAAAATTAAAACGGCAATTAAAGAATATTCTCTGTACCCATTTATAAAAAAGGTACCATAACTGCTGGAAGTTAATTTTAAAGCTCTGTCTTCTTGCACACAGCAACAGTCGCATTTCTCTCAAAACACGGCATAAGTATTCCGTGTACTTTTACGAGAAATAGCGCACTTGCGTGGACAAGGAGAAGCTGGTGTATTTTTACAAAAGCGCCTGTCCTGTAAAGCTGGGGACAGCAGGCCCGACTCGGCCTCTCCTCCAGCGCAGCCCCCTCAGGCCCGGGCCGCCACCCCCTTTTCCCGCAGGGCCGGGCACCGCACGGCCCGGCCCGGCCCGGCCCGGGTTCGCCCGCTCGGGTGAGGCACACGTGGACCCCCCACACCCCTGCTGGACTRGCCCGGACCCCATTCCCACCCCATCGCTCCGCGGCGAGAGGCGCTACATGTTCACCTCCTGCGGGTTGCGGCCGCTTCGCCTTCTCCCCCTCAGCTCTGCCGTCCGCCATTTTCCCCCGCCTCCGCCGCCTCACGCGTCGCGCACGCGCACCGCTCGGGCCCGCCCCCGCCAATCCCGCTCGCGGTGGGGCCGGCCCCGCCCCTGCGGCGCGCGGGGACGGCGCGGCGGGAATGGCGGGAATAGCGGGAATGGCGGGAATGGCGGGAATAGCGGAACGGCGGGAACGGCCCGAGCGGCGCTGAACGGGTCTGACGCTTGTCCGGCGGCGCTGCACACGTGGGCCCGACTTCCCTTCGCTTCCCCGGGGAAAGCGGCGACATCAGTCACCCCCCGGCACTCCCGGCATCGCGCACTGAGCCGCTGCGTCACAGCCCTGCGGAGGAAGCACGTCCGCTGCCGCGCCCCCTTCACTGCGCGTGGTTTACCGATTACCTTCCGTGTTTCTCAAATATCATTACCTCATTGTCTCCTCGGTGTRTATAAATATCTTAAGGGTGCAGAGGGAATGCGCCAAGAAGATGGATCCAGGCTCTTCTCCCTGGTGCCAAGCAGTGGGACTAGAGGTAACGGGAAGAAACCGATGCACAAAAGTTCCACCTGAACATGAGGATGAACTTCTTTACTGTGTGGGTGACCGAGCACTGGAATAGGTTGGTCAGAGAGGTTGTGGAGTTTCCTTCACTGGAGATATTCAGGAACCATGTGGACACAATCCATGTGTTCTGAGATTACCCTGCTCGAGTAGGGAGGTGGGACAGGTGACCCACCGAAGTCCCTTTCCAACCTGACCTATTCTGTGATTTTATAACATGAATTCAAGTGAGCAGTGACGGCACCTTCCCCCACCCCCCACAATGGAGATCAGAAGAGGCCGTTTGTATGGTAGAACAGCAGATGATGAAGGGACATGGTGCCCAGTCCATGGCAGGGGGTTGGAACTAAATAAGGCCCCTTCCAGCCCAAACCATTCCATGGTTCTATGACACTGAGCAGTGCACAGCTCCATTGTTGTCTCTTCCTCCCTTAAGGAAAAAAAGCCTGAGTGAGGCACACACACTCACAAAGCCAGTCCTTGCACTCCAGGACTTCCCCAGGAGCTGAAGGAAGCTCTCAAGCATCATCTCAAACACCACCCCAGGGTGAAGCTTTGTTCGCTTCCCAGCCACAGGCAGCTGCAAGGAAACAGGTCTTTCCCTAAACCAGAGGTTATCYGTGCCTGGAGGCCCCTGCACCTCACAACAGGCAGTGAAAGGCAGTATTTGGGTAGTGAATCTTCTGCCTTCCAACCCCCACCTTGCAACAGCCAGTTGGAAGAAGTCAGAAGGGTATAGGTCACCACCAACTCCTGACATATTTGTGTGAAATTATACTCCCTGTTCCTAGTTTTTGAATTTTCAGGACCGAACTCATCATCTGCCATCACTGACTTTAAGAATCACCCATAAAGAAAGTCCTCCTCATCCTACAGACAGCAAAACTCTGTTTAACAAGATGCCCATCAGAGCTCTGCAGCCTGAACACAGACTTTCAGAGACATCAATATATTCTGAGCTGTGAGAAATATTAAAATGCTCTCTGTTCCTCGAAGTATTTATTAATAGGACTGTTTACAATCTCAGAAGTTTCAGCACTTTGGAAAATCCCCATTATATGGCCTGAAAACACAGGCATCCTGGGATAAGTCTTACATGAAAGTGTGAAAGGTTTTTTTTTTTGGCACAGTCAAATTTGCCTTATTTCTTCCAAACAGGGACTTGATTTTGCCAGACAAAACACCCGGAAATAAATTATGCGCTCCCCAAACTCATGCAAGGTTTTAACCATTTGTTTTTAGTTCAGCTATCAAAGGTCAATTCATCTGCATAAGAAGATTCAGGAATTAATAGGGGAGGTCTCTTTACTTCATTTTAGTGATCTTTTAGAATAAAACTTGAGGTATACAATCTCCAAAGCAATGAGTTCTGAAGAACAACCTTTGCATTCAGTAACAATCATCCTTGTCCCAGGATACTTCAATTGAACAGACTGGTATTGTTTGTGTAGAGTTTGGGGATTTTTTTTTAACTGATTATCTCATTTCTCCTACATAATTTCATTAATGACTGAATAAATTTAAACAGCTGGACTACTAAAGTAATTAAAAAAGCCAAACTCTTCTTAACAATGGTCATTTCAAATGTAAGCAATAGAACATGTTTTAAGATTAAGAGCTGAACAGAGTTCCAGATGTACTGAGAAGCCTGAGTATTAAAGGGCAGTTTGTGTGTAAAAAATTCTCCCCATCACTCTACTTCTGCTTTAGTTTATACTTCTTGGGGTAGTTTGTGGCAAATTGCTTTTGTACTTCTTCCGGTCTCTTTCTAAGTTTAAGTGCGTTGATCAGGTCTAAGGTTTTTTTCAGTTCCTTTACAGGTTTGTTTACAGGTTTGTTTACAGGTTTGTTTACAGGTTTGTTTACAGGTTTTTTTACAAAGCCACTGTATTTCCTTTTTGGAACAAATTCCAGAGCCTTGTTCCAGTCAGCAGTATCTTTCAAGGTTAACAAAATATGCATCATTTGATCCAGTGTGAGATTTTTGGCACCACTACTCCAAAGCAAATACTTGTCCAGTGGAAGAGCTGCCGTCTCCAACYGTAACCGTTTTGCCCGTGCTAAAGAGACTCCTGTTTTTATGCTCTTGTCAACCATTGACCCAACAATATAGATCTTATTGTGATCAAATGTCTTCATTACTTTGGGAGAATCGGCTGTCAGATAGATGAGTTTATCTTTTGGAAAGATTTCTGTGTAGCACTGGTCTGTCGCTGTGATAAGCAGTTTGCCCCATCCCTCTCTGTACTGCTTGATGAATTCCCTGTGATAGAGGCTATCTTCTTTGAAGTTACAGAAGTGGATGTGGAAGGGATCTGCAGATCTCCGATTGCAGCTTTCACTCAGTACTATCTGTCTCACTGTATTTGCRACTTCTCGGTCAGACATTTCTTTTTCATAAGACATGTCAAATACTAGAGGCTGGCCAAAGATCATGGACTGAGCAGCCCTCCAGTTGTATGCTTTATCCATAGTACTGGTTTGCACATATATGATTGAATTCCTTTTGGTCTCATCTGTTTTTGAATCTTGATCTTGTGCTTCCAGTCTCCTTTCCATTTTCTTATCCATCTTTCTTTTCTTGTARAGTTCTTTGAGATGCAAAAATTTTAAATACTTCTTTTTGGCTGACTTAGAAGGACACTCCATAAAAGTTTTTAGCTGTTCTTCAGTGATATTTTCTGGAACTAATCTGCCAGATAGCCTCCACATCTCCAACATCTCACTTGCAGCAGCCAAACTGGAAGGCTCCTTAGGCTCTGAGACCRTCTCACTGACCTCTTCTTGAAACCCAGATTTCATTACCTTCTTCCACGCATCTAAATCTAGTTTTTCTGAGGGTTCACATGACTTGTCCTGCTTCAGACAGAGTGATAAACTCAGAGTTCTACTAAGTGGAAACAAATCCTTTTTCATCCCATGTTGTGCAGCAAATGGCAGGACAGAACTTCTTACAATTTTTCTCAGAAGCATATTAGCAGACTGCATATTTACACATGTGCTGTGTGACARCAGTTATCTGCAAAACACCAATATGAGGAGAAAAAAACTTGTCAGAAATCACAAAGAGAACAGAGACAGATTTTTATTCTTAGTAAGACCCACAGACAATAGGTTACTTCTTGGAGAATGCTACAAGTTCCTCCTTCCACTATTAATTTTTCACTGTTTCCTAAGTAAAACCAGCTTAAACCAGCTATACTTACTGCAATTCAAAATGAAGTCAAATAACCTTCAAGATTTGTCCAAGATATGTTTATCTGTATCATATGACAAGCCTTCACAACCAAGGTCAGTGAAATGCATGGAAACTGGAAGTGTATAATTTATCTATCCTGTGAAAAGAGAAAGAAGAGATGGAAGAGTCAATAACTAGTACAGGAAAAGACCATATTTTTCTTCTTGCTAAATTGCCTGTGAAGTTAGCATTGGCACATAAAGCTAAGATCATAAGGCCCCCCAGTTCCCATTAATTTCATATACACTTGTGTTTAAATATTAAAGGTCTTCAGAAAGAGAAACACTCAAGAATGTTTAATATTTTCCATGGCCTATGCACACTATCAAACTAGGCATCAGTAAAGTTTCAATGCTTGAGAAAAACATGATTTGGGCAAAAATAAAATTAGCTCCTAATTTTGATGGCAAAATTCATAATTTCCCTAATAACCTGAAAATAATTTGATATGCAGAACAAGAAGCTAAATCTAACATCGAGTTTGTAAATATGTACCTGCTATGATAGAGGCACAGAAGGAGTATTTAGGAATATTATATAACCTGGCATGTTTTACTATACAGTAACTGGTCAAATTGGTGACTGACCTCTCATATTCTACTGTTACTAAGATAAAAGAAACAAAAACAACCAAGTAACCTAACTGAAAATTTRTAAGTGTTACAATAGAGGTATCTCTAATTTTACATGGAAGCATTAAACCTACTGGCAAAAGTAATGATCAAAGAAGTGTGAAGAAATCAAGGGATCAGTTCCTCAACTTATATTATTGGAGCTCAAATTAACGCCAGATTTACACTATCAGAATACTTKATGATAGCTTTACATAGATCCAAGTTACCTTCCAGTGTGTCAAACATTCACACTAAAATCRTTACTGCAAGAATTGTCTTTTTGAGGAACTTAAGATTTGTAACACTGAAAGTACTTTTTTCTTTTTTTAGCATGACTTCACTGCAGCTTATTTCAATTACAGACAGGCTCTTCACTGATACTTCAGAGACTGAGTAACTTGTCTTACTTGCCCAGCACAGCTGCCCACTCAGATTAACAAAATCACAGACTAAGTTTGGAAGSGACCAGTGGGTCACCTAGTCCAATCTCCCTACTCAAGCAAGGTTATCCCAAAGCACATGGCAGAGAATTGCATCCAGACAGTTCTTGAGTATCTCCAGTGAGGAAAGACACCACAACCTCTCTGGGCAACCCATTCCAGTGCTCGGTCACCCGCACAGTAAAGAAGTTCCTCCTCATGTTCAGGTGGACCTTCTGTGCATCAGTTTCTGCCCGCTGCCTTTTGTCCCATTGCTTGGCACCACGGGGAACAGCGAGGGTCCCTCCTCCTGGCACCTCCCTTCAGACACACTCACTGTGAGCGCGGCTGTGGGGGAGCGCGCCAGACCGCGGCACTGCACGCTGTTTTCAACTTTTCCACCAGCCCACGACTATCCGAGCCGCTGAGAGCCAGSTCACACCCCACAGCCCCGCGCTGTGCCCCACAGCCCCCCCAGGGACACCGGCGCGCCCCCTCCCCACGCTGCGGCGGCGCCTGCGAGAACCGCGGCCTCCGGGACCCCGCGTCACGGGTGGGGAGAAGCACCTGCCCGATCTCCGGCCGCGCTCCCGCCCGTCAGGGCTCGGTAGGGGCAGGGCCGGTCGGAGCCCGAGCCACGCCGCGGTCACGGCCGCCCCTCCACGCCATCGCCGCCGCCGCTCACCTCAGGGGCCGCTGCGCCTGCGCGGGGAGGGCGCTCCGGGCGCGGTGCCGTCCCCTCSGCTGTCCCCGGCGCTCCGCGGCTGCACCGCCACCGTTCCGGGCTCTCTGTACGCGCACGGCGGCACCTGAAGCGGACGGTGATCGGAGCTCTTCCAAATCCCATTCCCGGGGAACCCCCGGGCACTGAGGGGGCTGCCGGTGGGTCCTGCTACCGCTCCTGGTGCGGGGCAGGGTCTGGCCCCGCCGCCGCATTGGGCTGGGGCGTGGCGAGCGCTGGGGGCCCCGGCCTGGTGATCTACGCTTTTCTTTCCGCGTCCCTCTCTTCTTTCCTCGCTCTTTATTACCAAAATTTAATAGCACAGAGAAGTTTAGTTTATTTTTGTCATGCAGGTTGTTGTTGTTGTTTGATGGTGCGTTGTTGTGTTGTTTTTTGGTTTTTTTTCCTTACTGTAGGTAGGGATTTTAGTGGAGACCGTGATCTGTCGCGATGAGTTTTCTGCTGCCCAAACTGACCTGTAAGAGGGAAGTGGATCAGGCAATAAAAAGCGTGGCTGAGAAGGTTTTGGTTCTCCGTTTTGGAAGGGATAATGATGCTGTTTGTCTGCAGCTCGATGATATTGTAAGACCATTTTTTTCTGGTTTTTTTTTTGGTTTTTTTTTTTTGTTGTTGTTGTTGGTTTTGGGTTTTTTAATGAACTGTACAAGTATACTTTTTGCATAGAAGAGAAGAGAATGTTGCTTTTGGCTAATATGGGGACTCATGAAAAATGTGACAAATATAGAATGAAATGATACTATATTGATTAAAAGTGGCTGAACAAAGTACTTGAGGTAGACAAGATGTGATATTCTAGYCCTGCTTAAGGTGATAACACAAAAGAGAAACAGATTTTATAAAGCTTGCCACACTCTTTTCTGTCTCAGTCTAATTGTCATCCCCCTTTSTCACTCTTTCCAGCTTGCAAAAACAGCCCATGACCTAAGTAAAATGGCAGTCATTTACTTGGTGGATGTGAACAATGTCCCAGTGTACACCCAGTATTTTGACATCAGTTATATTCCATCTACTGTATTTTTCTTCAATGGACAACAYATGAAGGTTGATTATGGGTAAGTCACCCTACCATTGTCTATTGTGTCTGTAGGGATTATCAGTCTTTATGTTATTGTGTCTGGGGAAGGTAACATTTGAAAACTATARTGTTGTTACCAGCATCAGCATTGAGAACTCTGTAGCAAGCCAGAAGGATGTAAAATAGAGAAGTAATTGAATTGAAATATGCTCTGATGCAGAAAATAGGTGAAATATGACTGGTTCTGAAAAAATGGTAAGAAATGGTTAAAATCTTCAACATGACACTGCATYTGTTTGACCTTTGGAGGTCACAGCATATTCCTGACTTGGCAATGCCATKACAAAGTTAGTTAATTCTTTCAGAATGACCAGATCAGAACTCATCATGGCATTGTTGATCTTCTCATCTCTTTAGGTGGTTTTGCTCTGAATACTTTAACATCACAACTCTGCCTTTGTCTTATGCTTATATTTAGGTCTCCAGATCACACCAAATTTGTAGGAAGCTTCAAAACAAAGCAAGACTTTATAGATCTGATTGAAGTGATCTACCGCGGAGCAATGCGGGGAAAGCTSATTGTGAGAAGTCCAATTGATCCCAAAAACATTCCTAAATATGACCTTCTCTACCAAGGAATTTAGTGGGATGACCTGTGAAAAGAATGACACAAATGGACAATGTTCTAGATMTCTTTTTTCCTTTGGGCACTTTTAGCCACCTCTGACACCATGGGACAGTTTGAGCATTTATCCTGAAGGATCATATTGGTCTCCTTCTGAAGACAGACATTCTGTCACCTCATGCTTCTCTCATAAATAAAGCTACATGTTCATGCACAGAGTTCACMCAAGTGACTGTTCTTTGAGTTGTGTGCTGACCAGCCCCTACAAAACAGACTGTGTGCATCCTCTACTATGGCATCTCCAGTGCAACCTTCTTCAGGGAACCAAGGCGTGGGATTGTCTATTAGTTGTCTATGTAGTAYCCTTTTCATTCAGATATAATAACAGGAAACCTGACCATAAAAAAGCTATGCTTGCTTTCAAGAGCATTCAACTGAATGTGCCTTTCCAATAGAATTTTACACTTTTAGCCATTGCTGTGTAACATGACAGAAGTTTCTTCTGAGAGAGATTATGACTGAAACCTGAAATGGATATAAACACAAAGGAAAGTTCATGTTCTTTTCTGTCTGATACCCATTATCTACWCCTTTTTTGACTGAGATTGGAATGTTCTACACTTGTAGGAGAAGGTTTTGTCATCCTTCAAAGGATCCTTTTTCATGGCCATTGAACACTACTAATTCCTGTGGGCTTGAACTGGAAATTAAGAAAAATTCTTTTGTTTATATTCACTTTAAAAATTATTTGAACATCTGCTTGTATACATTCCAAGTCTTGAAAGGGTACATTTAAAAACTGGGTTTCCCACCTCTGTCTAAAGTTTTAACAACTGAGAGGAAAGAGCAATGTCATTGCTTTACATCAGTTTGGTACCTGCAGATTGCTAGACTAATGTATTTCTGTGTATTCTCACTGCCTTAGTTGGCTTTAAAATGGAAATTATTTTACCTCTATGTGTCATGTTTGGGTTACACCAACTCTGACTGGTAGGAAGGGCAGTAGTATGTACTTCCCTGAAGCATTGTTCAGCTCTAACAGTAAATATTTCTGGGAAGAAGGTGGATGTTCCAGCTCTTGAAAGATTTTAAACAATATATGGCACACAAATTGTTTATATCCTTTTTCTGTTCCAGATTTGGCCTTCTAATGAAGCTAAGCACTTACACAAATGATTTCCTGATTGTTTAGTATGAATATAGAGCCATAACTATAGAATGTTTATTATAGAAAATGATACAGCTGAGAGTTGGTGCACCTTACCATCTTTAATTCAACTTTAAATTTCACARCTAGCCAAAGGGTTGTGGCTTAAGGCTTTTAACAATGCACTTCTTTCATAATAGTTAACGTTTGTTGTTTTTTCTCAAAATCAAACAAATTTGTTTCAAACTTAGAACTGTAAATTGCTCCTCAGTGAGATGAAGGTTCACAGGCGATGGAAAGGTGCAGAGGCAGTTATGAAAGGAAGAGACCACTATCAAGAACAAACCAGTGTACCTTTATTTGGTGCTTCTCTTCTTTCTTGTCCTGCTTCTGGTTACAACAGGTGAATTCCTAAAGGCTGTTCTCATCTTGGCTTTCAGCATGCTCTTCAGATACTTAAAGATGGCTTGTAAGCAGCAGGAGGGTGCTAAATCATACTTTTCTGTTCCAGCAGAGAAAATAGGACAACTTACTCTCATGAGAAAGCTCACAGTTTTATTTAAAGGTTTACTGTTTGACACCCATTCCCGGCAGTGTTGCTGTATCCATTCCTGTATTTCCGGATCGTGCCTGCTCTGGTGCTGCATGTTGTGCGTGGAGTCGATGAAYGCCACAGAGTACACTTTGTTCATCACCTCACATTTCCTCTGCACCAGCAGGTCAACAAACACCAACCCACCATAGCCATGGGCAATGAAGGCCACGTTCCTGGCTGCACTCTTTGCAATGAAATGATCCCATACATACATGGTATGCTCCTCAGGGCTGCTGCTGCCCCTCTTGGGGATCTGCCAGACAGACTGTGTAAATGTAAGTCCTTCTTCCCTGCCAGAAAACCTCTCCTTTTCAGTCTTCAGATTGACAAAATTGTCATTGGGGTTCAGTACAATCACTTCCCAGTGGCTCTTCAGAGCCATTTTGATGAATGGTATTTGTGTTCCATGTCTCAGGCCTTCATTGACAATTGTCCTTCGCCCCCACTGTCCAGCACAGAAAACTCCCTTGTCTTGAAGAAGAATAATTAGGCTAGAAGAACTTGTTAGTGCATTCTTGCTCATGAAAAAGAAAGTTYGTGGTTCATCCTCTGTAGCATCAGTAGGAATATAAACCTTCTGCAGCATGCAGACTCTTTCCAGGAGCTCATAAACATACTGGGTAATAAAATGTCCCAGAACTTCATAGCGTTTATGATTCTGCTCAAGTCCATTCTTGTAGTAATTGAAAACAAAGGACTCATTTGTATCCAGGTGCCTCAGTTCCCCTTTTATATTGAAGTCGTATTTCAGATSCTCTTGATACTCTGAACCCTCTGTTAGTTTCCTGAATTCTTTCTGCATTTGTAACCACTACAAATTAAGAAGACTATGTCAAAATGGCGATAGACCTGCACACAACACCTGCCTACCCTATTCAGATTTAAAAGCTGTTTGTTGATCCAGAATATTTCTTGGTGATGTGTAGTAAACCAGCTGCTTGTAAAGTCTCTTAGAGATTATCCAAAGTTCCAACAGCAGTAACCTATCTGCCTTTATTATGCCTTATTTCAGTTTGGTAAAATTTAAAACTTGTAAATAAATTTGTAAAAGTTAAAATTTGTAAGCTAGCATGATTATTTAAAGATTTGTTTAAGGTAGTTTGAATTAAAGGCTTTAAGAAGGAAGCACATGTACATGATTCATTGTTCACTTGAACAACTTTTCCTGTGCTGCCTCACAGCCATTATCTTGACCCTCCACTGAGCTTCAAAGTTGTCCGTGAAATACAGGCCTTGGCAGCTGGAAATGGTCAAAGTGTCCTACTGGATCCTGAGTTTTTAAAGAAAATCAAGCTGCACTTACTAAGGGCTTCAACCTTCCTGTTGCTCGTATACCAGCATATTCTCTATGTTTTACCTCCAGCTGCACTAGAACAGATAATTCATGTACATGTTTGCCTTCCACTAATCACTCCAKTTAGTCATTCATCCTCACAAGCATGTGCCACATGGAAATATAGGGATGGATGACAGAATAAACTAGCCACTGTAATCTAGGAGCAGGAGAAAGGAAAGTCTATGCTGCAAACTATCATGAGGTTGGATTGAGAGCTCCAGTTTCAGATTATCTCTAATGACTGATATGAATTACACCAGGAAGTGGTTTTTGTGCAGCTGAAAAAATTAAGCTTAGCAGTACCTTCCATTTTCCGAGAAACTCTTCAGGCTACTACCAGCTGTCACTGGCTTTAGAATGGCAAACACCAGACAACTTTTGGTGTGATCAGAACCCTACCTTTACGTGAGTTTTGTCCTAACATCATTATTCTTTTTCTGTGCTTGGTCTGAATCAGTTACATTTGGCAAGTTATACTATATACCTGTAAGTTTTTCTTGCTGAGCTAAAGGGGATTTATAGAACACAGTAAATCAGATTCCATGTTAAAACTCACCATACCATCTGATAAAGCCAATTACAAGGACAAAAAGTGTTCTGAATATTTTTGTCTGAGTGACTTGAGTTAGAACCCACCTCCTTCAAGGAATGCACATGTCCTTCAGGTAAGGTGCTTAGCATCCAAATTAAAACAAACCAAAAACCAAACAAAYACACTTCTGGCTTTTCAACATAGCAACACCACATATATTTTCCTTTTGAGTAATCTCCACTGGGCTAGTGTTAAGACCTCTCTTCAGGATCATTCCTGTCTTCTGATCAATAGAGAGTAGGCTAAAAAATGGTTCTTACTCTTTTTATCTCATATAATCAGTACCCATAGAAAAGGGGGAAAAAAGCAGATTCTGTCATACATATCCATTTACTGTCTTGCAGTTTGTTGAAATGGAAACAACATGGACACCCATTCATCTACCATTTTTCCATTCTGCAGGAAGGAAGAATGAAAGGTGAAAGACACAAAGGAGATGGGAGAACAGTCTGTTTGCTATGCGACTGAAATACAGGCAATTAATGCAAAAGAGATAATGCTTAGTAGGAAAGAAGTTACCCATATTCCTGTGGTTGTTCCAAAGAGATGAAGTGGAAGAAAAATAGACATTTTTTAAGGAAAGATGTCTTCTATGAAGAAAGGTGTAGCTTTCTGTAACAATTAGGAATAGGTAAATGCAGTTTCCTCAAAGTTGTATGCCTTAAGTCCCTTTCTCTCCTCACCCCCAAAAAATTGGAGAGACTAATTTCCCAGCATACTAGGAACAGGAAGTTACTATCCTCTTACTATAGCTCCTAACAGTAACATTGTTTTTTTCAATTTCAAAACAAGGATACATGATTCCAAATTAAACCATGAACATCTACTTTACAAAGTGTTGTGAAAGGTTTCTGAAGATTTCAGGAGGCAGAAACAAACCCAGTTTTACATAAAGTGCACGTATGACTTTCCTTCCTAAAATTGCCTTCAAGATGCAAAATGAAAAGTATTGAAGCAATTTATAATAAGTTGTCACTTAAGAGTTCATTTAAATAGCAGCTTAGAATGATATAGYTATTAGTCCAGAGGACTGCTTTTATTGCAGTAACACAATTATWGAATTATGAAGTAGTAATTATAGATTGTACTATATATAGCTGCATAATGYATGTACTTCTTTGTGTAAGTCTGCATTCTAAATCGGTCTTGACTGCTGTTTGTACTTTATTATCTATATATAAATACAATATTCAAGGTCGTATTTGCTAACAGCCTTTACCATTTCTGCCTTCATTTTTAAAAGGTGCTGTTAGGAGAAGAAATAATTCCTCTTTCCCTTCCTCCCACTTTGCTTTTCAGATTCTAAAATGCTTCTAAAATGTAAATTCAGCTCRTGCTTGTTAAAGCATTTAGTATATTCTAAACACTATTGTAGTATTACAACTATTCCATGAGATCCATAAAGATTACTTTGTTTTCCATTTCCATTTCCAAAACCACCTTATTCTAGTAAAGCCCAACATTACCGTATGTTCTCCTGTAAAATCTGTCATCATCATAGATGGAAGTGTTTTTCACTCTGGGAGTGTAGACAAGTCCTCTGCATGAAAAAAATAAACCCAGTCATGGTTTCAATTTTCATTACTTTACATACTGGGGCATGTATCTTAGCTTGATACATGTGGTCATTAGCTTGATACATGTGGTTTATATCAAAGTGACAAGGTGCTTATGAGGCCTATTAATTGAAAACTTTCTATAGCCTTTTTATACATTATCAATATAAGAATGTAATAACTTTTTACATATTACTAAAATACAATGTAATTACTTTCAATATATTATCAATGATAGCCTTTTTATGTATTGCTATAAGYTTTTTAATAGTGTATTGACAACATACAGTGTACCATCTGCACCTAATCTAACCGGCTGGATTAGTACACAGATATGTGAAATCACCAAGGAGCATAAATCAGAAAAAGTTCTGAAGAAGTAGACAGGTAGATGCTATAACAAGGAACAGTAGAGAGCACTAATGAGAACTCGGTAGAGGCACAGGACAGACAGCAAAATAATTGAAAATGAAGACTTGGAGGACTAGAAAAAAACCCATGAACATCACAATTGTGCATGCCCTGAAGACAAAGGTGAAAAGTCCACCATGATGAAGAGGATGGGCTCTCATTAGAGGGAGACCCTTGCGACCACTGAATTGAGGATGACACATACACACTTACAGAACTGTGATATCATCTATTTCTGTGTCCATGTATGGTGGTGGGCGCAGGGGGGACAGTGACAATGGTAATGTTACACGATACTTACTGTATGAATGTGTGCCAATTTGAAGCGAAGGCAGGTGGGTTAGGAGGAAAAATCGCCCTCACCTCCAGCACTGCAATAAATACCTGCTCTATAGACACCGGTCTATGGAGCTTTATTTCTAGGCCTTTTTCAGGTATTAAGATGATAGTTACAGTAACCTAAAGGGCTCCAGGTTAAGTTCCAAGTTACAAACTAACCTCTCACGTTTGTAACACCTGACAGCAAATCAAAGCTAAACCTCGAGTATGAAACTAAACATTTGTCCTCACCGGTTTTAATTCCCACTACCAAGAAGAAAACAAAACAGCTCCACACAAAAGTTACAATTCTGAAGCTGCCCTTAAAAAAAAAATTAAAAAAAAAACAAAAAACCAACAACAAACTAAAAAACTCAACCAACAAATCTTCGTCTCCTTATGGCTGTAGGAGAATTTTTAAGGGCATTAGGTACAAACCGCGGTCAGCCGGGTTTACMAAGGCGCTGCCCGGCTGTGCTTCCCCGCGTCAGGGGAATTAACCTGGCGGGGTCTGGCTGTGAGCTGAGGGAAACGTGATTAGCAAGGTACAGCTTAAATCTGGGTCGGGTTCCCTATCGCTTCTTTAAAAGCAATGCAGTTTTCTCCCTTGTTTCCCCCAGCAGCTCAGTAGCGAGCTGAAGCGGAGCGAGTCACAGCTCGSAGGGCCTGAGGGCAGGGCGGTGCCCCGGAAGTGGCCGGGGAAGCTGCGCAGCGGCGGCGGGGCCCGGGTAAACAGCTCCGGCTGTGGCGGTGAGTGCTGTGTGCTGCTGCCGGTGGTGTGTTCTCCTGCTCAGTCCCGGCCCTGCGGCGCTGGAYGGGGGAGGAAGGCAGGGCCGGCAGCGTCTCAGGGGGACTCGTGCGGCCGCGGTGTCTGTGGCGAACGAGGAAAGCCGGCAGGGCTAGACAGAGGGCACTGAGGGGCGGGGGGACGGCTGGTGGCGGCGTTGCTGCTCTTCTGGGAGATGGCTGAGGAGTGTGGAAATGTGGAATAGCTGRCCCAGGCCCTGGCGAGTTGCGCATTTGTCAGAGGGAAGCCCCTTCCCCTGTTAGCGGGAGGAGCCGCGGCTCGGGGCCCGCAGTGCCCCGCAGTGCCCCAGTGCCGGCGGACAGCGCTGTGGGGCCGGGCTCAGGCGGTGACAGCCCGGGCGCTGCCGCTGCCGCCGGTCCTTCCCCGAGCTGTCAGGCGGGCCCCCATTGTCGGCTTTCCCTCATCGCAGGCCTTGGATCAGGCAGTACTTCGGTTTTCTTTATCAGTCTGTAGATGTTGCTGTTCACCACACCGAGGGACTATGGCTCTAAGCTGGAAAACGGCCGGGATGAGTGAAAGTCCCCGAACTTGGCTTCTTGAGAAATCCAAACTAGCTGYAAGGTTTGAAGGTCTTATGCCAGAGTCATATAGAATATGTATAAAGAGAACAAATACCCATAAATGCTGGAAGCTCTGAAACTCGGTTCTTCCAGTGATGATTTTATAAACTTAACAGGAAACCTTGAATATTTATTCTTGGAGCCCTTGCAGTGGTACAGGTGCCTTCTGTAACGCCTTTTCACTCTATAGTCCAAGTATGARTTGCTTATTAGTTGTGTGCTTGCAGGGAGGAGTTAATCAGTAAATGTCTTAGCTAGGGATAAATTCTAGTGGTAGTTTCATTAACAGTTCTGTCTGTGCTGCCAATCTAGAGCCTTGCCCTAGTGTGTGTATGTCCTCTACTTTGGTTGTCAATTACTCTTTACCAAGGCCTGTCGTGACAGGACAAGAGGAAATGGTCATAAATTGAAAGAGGGTAGGTGTAGATTGGACATGAAGCAGAAATATTTTTTACAGTGAGGATGGTGAGACTRGAACAGGTTGCCCAGAGAAGCAGTGGATGCCCCATCCCTGGAAGTGATCGAGRTCAGATTGGATAAGCTTTGGGTAGCCTGATCAAATGAAAGATGTCATTGCCCATGGCAGGAGGGCTGGACTATAAGATCTTTTAAAAGTCCCATCCAATGCAAGCTATTTTATGCATATGTTTTCCTTGTGCTACTTTGCTGAAAAATTATTTTTCTTGTTCTTAGTACCTGCTACTGTGGTCCTGCGTCCATCTTAATCAGTAAACCAGAAATTACTAAGGGTTTTTTTCTTTTTTTTTTTTTCCAGTAGAGGAAACCATGTCAGGAAGAACATCATCTTCCAGTCATGCCAGTGTAAGTGTTTCTAAAGTTTTTTAACGGTTTATTTTGAGGCTGTGGGTATTCTAGGGTGTTCTGACAGCCAAAGTCATTCTTCACTGATCTAACTTTTGCCTTGTTGGAATATAATTTCTTTGGAAACTGTTTATTGTGGTAGCAGTCAATACTAATGTCTATTGTTGAACATMTATTAATACATGATAGGCTTAGCTTTTGATTACACATAAAGCAGGGTTTCCAAGTTATTTTAAGACCTAGGCTAGCACTAAAATTTTAGAGTAACTTGAAGCAGTAGAATAGCTGCAAAACTGTGTAAAACTTATATCTGCAGAGATGTGCTAAGAGGCTTCTTGTGCTAGTGTATATTTTTTTCTAAAATACCTGTATTAGGAGTAGTTTGTGTATGTACTGTTGAGAACAAATGGTAGACACAAGAACTGGTGTGATTGGGTAAGGTCTGGGCTATCTAGTGGTTTAGAAATGAGCTGTTTCCAGCACTATGTTTATGCACTTTCTCTGACCCTTGCTCCTACAGGTGGGAACCTTCAGAAAAGTATTGCTCGTTTAGATGAGGAGTCTGCTGAGTGCGTATGCACATGTATGTGTAGAGTTAGTAATTTTTTATTTGGSAAAAGCTGAGGCAACTGCATAACTTGTGTTTAGCATAGATTCAGAYCTCTCTTTGCCTTTTGATTTCGTGCTTGTTCTGTTCGTTATTTGTGGGCTCTGTAAACCAACATCTTCTTAATGAGTGCAAACATTGCAGTGAAAACTGGAAATGTTGCTGTTTAATGTATCTTGTGCTTTACATCCCTTTGTCAGTTGCCTCTTCTTGTTTACTGGGTCTGMCTTTATCTGTACTTAATGTTGTCTGTTATGTCGTTACAGAGGTTATCAGAACCTCTTTAATTTTGAAGGTATTTTAAAATTCTCGGGAACTGTATGCTCTTAGGAATCTCATAGCAGAAGCTGCTAGTCAGGCAGCAGGTGAAGGTCTGAAGTAAGAAATCTGTACCTAGGCATTAAAGCACAGATCACAAACATGCATTCTGACTGATAAATGTGTTTATAGGCCACTTCTAAAACAAACTAAAACAAATAAATTTGAAACAATTTRCTTGTAAAAGTTCCTGAATAAGAAAATGTCTTAATGTTTTAATCTTTACATGTTGATTGAAAAGAGAGGTACTTGTTTGATGTTGCSTATGCATAACATTTGTATCCTTTAGCATCTGAGGAATCAGTTATTAAAGGCATATTTGTTAGTATTTGACCAGCAAAAGCAGAAGTTTGGGTCTAATTACATAAAACTTCAATCTTAGTTTCAAAGAAGTATAGAGAAGGAGTAAGAGCACTCACGATTCAGACTGAAGGATTGAAGTGTTATCTCATTATGGTGCAGCCAGCTTCATTATGGTTTGTCTGAAGGACTGCCTGCTGAGCTAATGAATGCAGATGAGGTGTTAATAATTAAGTTGTTAGCGTCGCTGYTCTGGAATCCCTGCTTGTAATTTCATTTTACAGTGTAAGGCACCTGATGGCTTGCAAAGCAAGTTCATTTTACAGTGTCCATCATGTAGAGTAGCTTTAGCTTTTTCCTGGCTGAGCTGGACTCAGTTGTCTGAAAGGTGTAATTGTTGCAGTCCCTCTCTGATACATCCTCAGCTGGTTGTAGTACTCAGGATACCTGGAGAAATAGTAATGCTTGCACTTTTAATTCCTTCAGTTTATATTGTTTTAACTTGTTTAATTAACTGATAGGAAATATCATCCTGTTTCTTTGTCTTGATGAATTAGTAGAAATTTAGTCTGGTCATTTTTGGTTTGATTTTCAGTGAAGGAACCTTTCCTATTTTGAGTACATTAAAGTCTGTTTGATGCTAAATTATCATACCGAAGTACTTGTGCTGTTATAAGATGTAATTGTTCTTCATCCTCATTTTTTTCTTTTGAGAAAGCAAACTTGGTCATGACATTCAGCTGTTTTGTTTTCTCTTTATAATTCTCTAAGATGAGACAAACTAGAGGGTGAACAAATCAGAGTGAACTAAGAWAACTGTGCCAGTAGATGGGTTGTCACCTTTTTGACATGTTTGAAGTTGTAAAGTTAATGGAATAGGAAGAGCWTTTTCAGATGGTTCATGTGTTAAGACTAGCTCTTCATGTGGTATGACACATGATTTGGGATCAGGCATTAATGAGGAATGCATTTAAAGTGATGTCACAGGTCAGTGCTTCCCTTACAATTTTATTTGACCCTGCAGTTTAGAAAACTTTGTACATGGCYATATGTCAGCTCGTAGCACCAGTGGATAATTTAGTTTTACCATGTGTGTAGCATCATCTATTTTCAGTTTCGTATACCAGAGAAGAAAACAAACACCAAGTCAGAGGATGTCCAAGTTCAGTCCCCTTTGGCAAGKCTCACAGGCTCTCCATATTGTGACTACCCTTTAAAAGAGGTAAAGAGAAGTTCTTCAGAGTGTGAAGTGTGTAGTAGAATGTTACATGAGGTTTTGGTTTAGTTTTGCAGGCTGGGTTTTTTCAACACCAAGTTGCTGCCTTGTAACAAATAACTCAGATTATCTTGAGAGAGACAAGCGTGTAGATTTGAAATCTGCTTGCAAGCATACATTTACAGAAGTGGGAGTCTTAGTGCCATGTTTCCAGCCTAAGTCATTGAAAAGCAGAGTTTACCTTCAACCTGTAGTTTGAAACTATTTTGAAAATCATTAGAGGTAAATACATTTATTTTTTTAGTTGATTGTCTTCTGACTCCTGAACTCTTAGATTCTATTTAGATTACTTACCAAACTTTTTGTTAYGATATGGAAATAACTTTTACACTGAATTTTCAGTTATCCAAGAGCACAAACTTCTAAGAGAATATATGAAGTACTGTGTGACTCTTGACCGAATTATAGGTGCTAATAGAGAAATAACTGTATTAAGACCCAAAGACTTGAGAGTACTTATGCCATTTATCATAAATGACTGTCTGGATCATCTTTGTCATATAGACTGTCATATAGATGCAAATATTTGCCTCTATAAATCTCTTCCAAAAGTAAATTCAGGTGTCAAGTGTTGGAAACATATTTTGCTGCTCTTGTCTCCTTCAGTTCAGCATCCAGTTTGTTGCTGACTTTAATGCTTTCAGAATCGTGGGCCTGGACAAACAGACTCCTCAGAGGAGCTTGAAAGCTGTAGTGAGGGAAGGCAGGAATTTTTTTTGCCTTACATTARTGATGGTAATATGATCCAGATCTCCTGGTAGGCCAGGTCATTTGAGAATGCTGCAACAGAGACTTATGCTGGGGTTGTGTTCTGTATGGCAATGCTTTCAGTGAGCAGAGCATCCAGTTGCAGTCAGGTTTTGAAACAGGAGGTAGTGTCTCATGTGGTTATAAGCAGCAACCTCTTGGGCAGATCCAAGCACTTGCATGGAATTATTTCTGTATTTCTCTGAGCTTCTCTAAAAATAATGATTTGACTTGTTGGATTGAAAAATACTTCATTTCCTTGTTATTTCCTTGATGTTGTCCAATTTTCCATTTCTTATTTTTCCTACCTGTGTCTATAAATTTCAAACCTTTTCATATGTGRTGGGGAGTTTCATCTGTTTTTAACACTGACTAGTTTTATGCTCTACTTTAAAAGAGGAGCTTGCTCATGAGTTGTCAGAGTTTGCACCATGTTGTTTGAGAAACTTGGTGCAGTTTCCAATGATTTGGATGTGTAGGTCTCTTCTGTGCTTGAACACCAGTGATACAAGGTGAATCAGATGATGTTTGAAGGCAGGATGAGGGGAGAGCACCTTCAGGACAATATCTTCCTGACAACTATTTTAATAATGGAACTATTTTCCATTAGAATTAGTCCTTATGGTGGGGAAAAATTTGATTTGGGATATGTCTTTGATGTGATATGAGATATGACTTCACTAAAGTTTGTARAATATGCATGGGCATGAACTTTTCGGATGTCCTTTCAACCCACACTTATTCAGAAATGAAGATAAGGTTGTCTGCTTTCATCATGAGTGGCATAACTTTCAAGCATCTCTTGGGTTTATTATATTTTGAATTTTTAAGAAATGAGGAAGATTAGGAGGAGGTAATGGCAGAAGGAATTTCCAAATTTATTTAATTTGGAAATGTAAGTACTTTCTGGTAAGGTAAGAGAATTTGGAAAAAAAAACAAGTCTTGGTGTTATGAGGTTTGCCACCTAAGTACCAAACTTTTAAATTGCTTTTCCTTCTCAGAGTTTTACATCTTTTAGATCCATATTATAACCTTTATAATTTGCCTAAATGCATGGAGTWAATCTTTACTTTATGCATCTTGTGTATTTGTGGCTTTGTAGAATAGGCCTAATATTTAAGCTCATGTTTGGGATAGTCCYCCTTTAAATAGTGAAACACTGAAATTTTCCTGTATGATCATATTTCTTCAGGAAAAAAATGTTCTATTCAAGATCAGGTGGTATGTGGATGTTTTAAATAAAAAAAAAATATTTTTTTGCAAAATTGCTCTTTGTGGCTTACATATATTTGGTCACTTATATTGTTTCAGTGTCTGGCAYTGTCCCATTTTTCTAGTGCATTATCCATTATGAAATATTCACATCTGCTGAAGTCTGCCAATTTTGTATGCTTTGTTTCAGTGGAAATTARGTGCCAACAACAGAAAGCCTTCTGCAAAAGGAAAAAGGCAAAAGGATTGTAGCAGACGCAGATCTAATGATGAAGAATCAGTTGGGTAAGAAGTAATCTCAAAATTAGTTTCTCTGTTTGTATATTCAGAGTTTCATGRTCTTTCCTGAAGATGTGAGATCTCTCTGGTCTCTAGCTAATTATTTGTRTCAAGCAGAGATGGTTTTCAGGCTGTTGGGTGGCTCATGTTCAGAGAATYGTGCTTCAGTAGTCTAATGGCAACTATAACCTTTCCTTTGTGTAATCAAAACATGAGACTGTCACACTAGAATGAGAGTGCAGMACTCACCAGAGGAATTACTGYTTGGAATCCTGAAAGGTSTTCATTACTYTCTAAGTGTAAATTGTCATTCTAGCCCTAGATATCTTTAGATATTTAAGAAGCTTCCCAGAATTCTGTTTCTTATCCCTCTTTGTTCTGTAGTYCACAGTCATTAACCTAAGCTTTATCAACTCTTAAAAACAATTAAAAAAACCTTTAAGCAAGATGGTGTTTAGTAGTGGACATAAAAAAAGATGAGAGCTTTTTCAGCTYTTGTGTTACTGTCAAGGCACCTAAGTAAGTAATTAAGACTGCTGRTGTGCCACTTTTTATACTCTGTTGCCAAGAGTAAATGTCTTGATTCCTTTGAGTTTATGGAAAGTTATTGGTATGATATTGTGTGATAAAATCGTCTTCTTCAGAGTTGTCAGCTCTAGGTAATTGTTTTATCCAAGAAAATTTTGAAGCTGTAGTTGTTGTAGCTGACAARTGGAAATGAAAATGTAGAACTAGATTTATAGCAGCAGCTGGGAAACATAATGACCTTATGACAAAATGAATATGTTTGTCTTAATGAAGCAGTTGCTATTCCTCAAATCACTTMATTCTAAGTAAATGAGTAAGCATTCTCTGCTCTGTTTTCTGACTGCAACTAAACTTGCCCATAAGTGGTTTCTTATCAGGAGAGACTGTTAAAAACAAAGTGCACAGGTAATGAAAACACAGGTGATTTTGACACTGCTGAGTTCTGTGGGTTTGTGGTTTAGTCGTTCAGCCTGGTCTGTATGTTCAGAATGCTTCAAAGTGTAGCAGGGAGCAGCTGAAATTACAAAAGATGCTGAATTTATTTTTTGTACCTCCTGGCATAGCTGTCAGTTTACATGTACTTAGCTCCAAAAGCTTCTGTCAGTAACTTTTAACTGAGGGACTGGCTCACAGGGTCAACYTAACAGAGTTTAAAAGCTGTTTTAATTGCAGTTTCCTGGATTTTACTTACGTTGTGACATGGTTGATACCTGATATCAAGATACTAATCTCTAAAGGTTTTTCAATAAACTTTAAATGATCTTTCAACATTTAGGAGTTTGGGTTTTTTAAAAGATGCTTTAGAGCTGTTGTGTATTAATTTTCTGTTACATCTATTTATTTTGGTATGCGAGGGACTTTCAAATAGCATTTATAGGTGTTTCATATTTTTTACCTRAATTGTTACCTGCACAATAGTGAGAAATTATTTAGACTATAAAGTGACAGTAAATATTGTAATATTAAACCTGTACATTTTTCAGTTCCTCGAAAAAAAGTTGTTTGTCTAGAGACTAGCTGGAGGCTCTCTGTAAAATAAATTTCTTCTGTGCAATAAAGCTTGTGCTAAGTTCCATTTGGGTACTCAGTGTTTCTCAGTAAGTCAAAATCAACACGGTGACCTCATTGCATAATAAAGAGCACAAAGGTTCTAAAAGAGGTGATGTTTGTTGAGCAGGTGTCTGAGAACTGAGACTGGAAACTCAGAAGAGGAAATAGTGAAGTTGTGTGCTGCAAGTCTTTCTGATGCAGTAGTTTTTTATTCCCAGTGAGGAATTTTTCATTTGYATTGCAAAGCAGGAAATAAGTCTTAATGATAAACTCCTATTAGCTCCTGATATTTTAAAAACAATCTACTTTATTGATAGGTACCAATCTCAGACATTTAGGGAGATGTATTTTATTTAAAGTGTTGCTTTAGGATTGTTACTGCCACTTTARTTTAGTGAGAGAGGACAAAGTAGATATATTGGCACAAACCTACCTTCACACATAGGTTTTTTTTTTTTTTTAACTTAAATTTTGGGTTTACAACATTTGTTAGTCAATTGCTTCTGTCAGTTGTACTGTGATTTGAGATCGTGGTGGATAGTAGTGGCAACTGCTGTCACTTGTATTGCTCTGCTCCTGGACTTGTGAAAGGTGAGTGTCAGGGGGTTTGTCTGTGATCCCAGAAAGGGGGTCTTGGATGTGTTAGTTCCCTGGTGAGGAGGGAGGATGGAAGGAATACTTCAATAAGATGTGTGTGATTCTTTCCGGTCACTATTTTAAATGTTCAGTGAAAAACACGTTACAGCACAATCAGGTACTGACCTGACAGCAGTTTGGTTTTTGTGGCAATCATTTACACACTGGTCCCCCTTGCCCTGATAGGTGCATTTGGTCAGTAATAGCTTCCTAGTCCAGCAAAGCAAGGAGGTTGTAGGGATGTTGATGTTTGCTGTTTGGTGGTTATTGATGTCTCACCAGTTGATGAAAGGTCAGGACCTTGAAACTGGAAGAGACCAGTCAGAGACTTTSCTCACAACAGGATGTAGTGAATGTATCAGAGTTTCCCATTAATGGTAGTGTTTCACATTATTCCTTTGGGCCCCGAAAGGTCAAGGAGCACCTGGGCTATGCATGTGCTGCAGAAGTCTATGAGTAGCTTTATTCTGTAAACCCAGGAYAGGTCCTCAGCTTATATGGGAGCTGAGAGAGCAACCCTCAAATGGTATTTGACATCCCACTGCCAAAATACTWATTTCACAGACATGGGTTTACTAGTTAAAGAATGTAGGCATGAAGGCAGTGGTGTAGACAATTAATAGTAATTTAGYCCCAAATGAGTCAGTAGCCTCCTGATCTCATTTTGATCACTTTCTAATACAAATTTGARTGAACAGGAGAGAGCAGTTACAGCACTGATGTGTGTACACAATATGATCATTGAGAAATCAACTATATTTAGCAGCTGTGATTATTGTGTGAAATACAAGTCAAACGTTTTTCCTCAAAGGGAATTTAAACAATTAATAGCTTTTGGTCTTGTGCTTTGTAGGTGTGTTGGTTTTGCATGGCCTGGTTTTTGGTAGGAGGGGGGCCACAGAGATGGCTTCTGTGAGAAGCTGCTAGAAGTTTCCACCATGTCCAGCAGAGTCAGCCCTGATGGCCCTGAAGATGATGGACATGCCTCTGGCGAAGGCTGAGCCAATTAGAGACGWTGGTTATGCCTCTGTGGCAACATACTTTAAGAAGAAATTCAAAACAAAATGGACACAGGTTTTTTTTAGCCAAAGAAGAGGAGGAGGCAATGGGAGTGTGCGAGGGAAACAACAGGGAGACACCAAAGTCAGTGGAGAAGGAGGGGGAGCAGGTGCTCCA